>NC_140586.1:663177918-663777918 GCF_964204655.1 Triturus cristatus | reverse complement strand
GTTAACTCCCCTCTCACCACACCAAGTTGTACCAATTGGAACAAGGGCGAGGAGCTATGAGAAACTGTGGCACATTAACAACTGTTTCCATGGTATGAAGAAGTTCTCAACTGCAGCAATGTATCAGGATATTTATAGTAGTGAGTCGCTGAGGAGATCTTGATCTGGAGGAAGGTATAGGAGCCAGTCTGAACACCAAATTGGGTGTGCGCTCCCAGTAAGAAATGCTCCGATCGGGATTCCAGGCAAGAAAGGGCAGGTCAGGGGACATACAAATACATGTCAGGTCCTCATACTAGGGGGCTAAACAAACCAGGGAGCCCCTCAAGCCCTTACAGATTGTGACAACGTTTAATGAGAGACAAGTAGGCAGGCGGGACCCCAAATTCACTTTGCAAGGAGCCTGCCGAAGTGCAAGAAAACAAGTACCTGGGAGGTTGACCGCACACCGATCACACTGCAGCTCTCTGGAGCCAAGCGTCCCTCCTCCAGGACACAGATGCCCAATTGGTCACCTATCCAATGGTAGCTACATTAGGGAGTACTTGGTCTTTATATGCAAAATGTTAAGAATAGCTAATTCATTATTTTCACTGTACCTATCTGGTTGTAAAATGTCTCGACAAATACAAAATTGCATTATCAAATGTTTAGAATTAGACCCAAATTATGATTTTTGTTTTACTACACCTAGAAATATTTTTACCCACTTATTTTCGCTTTCATACTTTGAATATATTCTAAATGGTGCAATTTAACCACTTCCCTTTAAAAAACTGTAAATTAAGTTCAGAATTGATACAATGCCATGCCTATAATCTCTGGCATTATGGGATGACAAGTTTGCCACTAATATTACCATCCCAGCTTCAATTTCTCCATTATCTATAGTGGTGAGTAGCAGAGATCCAGCATGAGTTATACTCAATAAATCGCATTTTCTCCTAAAGCAGCGTTATCGAAGAGTCCTTGTAAAGACCAAGACAAATTTTCTGGAGCAGCCTAGTACCCAGCACTGAGGAAACAGGAAATTTCGACCAACTTGTATTATGTATTATTGGAGTCATAGGGCCACATGTATCAAGCATTTTTCAGAATCAGCCCATTTGCGGAACACAAAAAATGCTTTTCACATGTATCAAACCCTATTTTGCGATTAGGTAACTTGTTACCGAATCGCAATTTGGATTTGCGCTTCGGTATTAGGAAGGGGCGTTTTGGGGCATCCCTTCCTAATACCAATTCACATCGGTACGTATGAATGTTTTGCGACCGAAACGGGGTCACAAAACATTTGCATTTTACCGCCTACTTCAAGTAGGTGTGTACCCATTCACAAAGGGACTCCTGCCCCTTTGTGAATGTTTGTAAAATATTTTTTTAAGAGCAGGCAGTTATCCCTATCCCTGTGATTTTAGCGATTCCTAGGGGGTCGCAAATTGCGACCTACCTCATTAATATTAATGAGATAAGTCGATTTGCGACCCCTACGAATCACTATATGAAACTCTAGCCGTTTCATACATTTGTAATAGCGATTATCTAATTGTGATTTGCAGAACATCGCAATTAGGTCATCGCTATTACAAATGTTGATACATGTGGCCCATAGATCCAACCTGTCTGCAGGAGTCACATAGAACCTGCACCTTTGTTCCCTCCACCTCTGGAGGAAAGGGCCTGAAGATTGCACCAGCCTGAAATATGGATCATTGGGTGGCTACTTCCCTTTTAAGCTTTATAAGTGTTTTCATATAGTCACTCATTCTATGAACTGAAATCCCTGATACTGGCAGCTTGACACATTGTCCAAGAAATTGAGGGAGCACAAGCTTGTGCCAACCAACAATGGAATCTTACTTACTGCAGCTTTCAGAGTAATGATCCAATACACTCGATACCTGGGATCATGAAAATGGAGGCACATACAGGGAAGGATCTTTTCCCTAGCATCTCATTACAGAAGAGTAGAGTTTAAAGAAACCTATTGATCGCCTTAGTATGTCAAAATAAAGAACACAGGGTGGAGCCAAGCTGGCAATGTAAAATCTTTGTTGGATGTGTCCAGGTAAATGCTGTCCTTAACATTCTTTTTTTGTACTTCACTTTGTTTAAACATTACAGTTTTAGCTGGCATCAACCCCTGTAGGCATTAAGCCTTGAGCTCAGTGAAGCTATAAAATGATGAGTGCAGGAACTTCAGGTAAATTTGGTTCATCTTCTTAATAGCTGTGTCCAGTTGCTGTAGAGGCTCATGTATCTTGTGTTAACAGGGCCGGACTCGATATCCAAAGCAGCCCTGGCAATGTTGTCTGACTAGCCCCTGCACGGCACGTAGTGAGCAAGCCTGACCACTACAAGGGACGTTTGGGGGATGAGGGGTGTAAATTTGAAGCGCTGGCTGGCCACGGGAGGCTGGAATCCAAAGTGAGGGGATAATGCTTGCTGCTTTTGTTACTGGAGGCCGATATTGCAGAACTGCTGCAAAACCGGCCTCCATAATATAACCGGCCCCCTCCCTTCCAGCCTCCTGGGGAAAGCCAGATGCCCGGTACAGCCAGTCTGGCCCTGACTGTTAAGCCCTACCACAGATAACCTACTAGCACGTATCTTATAGAATTGCAAATGCTATCTAACCGCCATCTACAAAACTAATCTTTTCTGTTCATGCAAAAAATGCAATGCAGCCATTCATTAACTCTCTAATTTAAAAAAAAAAAAAAGTATTTTCCAATTTCTTTATCCTCTTCTCCTCTCATTAGCAATCAATAATCTTGATAGAAATTCCACAGACTGCTCTTGATGTAATTCATCATCTCTAATTGATACTCCCTCCCCTAAGCCCTTGGCCACCCTGTTCTTTGTGGCTTCCCACAGAGTTCTGATGAAGGGCATGAGACTGCTTTCATATCTCCCTGAAGATGTAGATGTCAGCCCATCTGTTCCCATGAAGTGTTGTTTTCACAGATTGTTTCATAGAAATACAGGCAGAAAATGATTTTTTTCCTTTCCCTAATTATTTTTAAGTTGGAAACAAGTAAAACTTAGATTTTCTTTTGAGTATATTTTGAGTACCTCTCTATTTTGACTATAATCACTGCTCGGTGACCCTCTACACTTTGGGTCTAATTGTAGCCCATGATGACATAGCCCAAGAAAGGAGTAAAAACATAATATAGGCAGATGGAGGAGGGTGATATGGTGGTGTGTGGCTGTAGAGGTCAGTATCTAAGTGACTTGGCTGTCCGATGGAAGGATGCCTGATTGTCCTGTGTGCAGAATATGGTGGTAGTGGGGAGGGTTAGAGTATTGAGAGAACCCTTGTGGGAGAAATGCGCTCTAATAGATTTATTTATTCAAATTTTATTGAAGATTTTTATAGAGCTACTGTGCACAGAGGGATGTCAGATCGTCAACTGATATAAGGTTCATGCTATATGTACCGCTTATGTATACTTTAATCCTGTGTACTACATATTATGCCATACATCTAATTTGAGCTTCTACTGCTCTCATAATTGATTTATGCATTGTTCTGTTAAAAGAAAATCAATACAATTTGTTTTTTAAAAAACACGACTGCCCATCCGATAGTTATGCTGTCTGCCATCCTAAAGAGTTTAAAAAGGGATGAAATTCACTAATGGAGCTTAAATATCGGCCGGGGCGCAGGCATGCAGCACTAACTATCACTCTAATGCTTTCAGGTGAGTGTATATTTAGGCTTTGTTTGGCTCGCATGCGCAAAAAAATCTAACAAAAGTTCATAGTGTGGGCGCACACACACATATATCGGTTAAATAAATGTGAAAATATACTAGTTGCAGCTTTATCTTTTCACCTACAAAAGTGTGATAAATACCATTAAAAAGATAAAAAATAAATATTATACAGGGAGGAGACATGATTCTCATTTTATTCTTTCTTTGTCCATAGTCAATTTATTCTACAAGACCAGATCATTTACAACAATGAGCTGATAAGGTGGCAATTTAAGGCCGCATTAAAAGTACCCGGTATTTTCCCAGATATTTCTTTGTACACTCCACCCTCCTAGAATTATCTCTACGAGAGATATCGGTTATTCTGGGGGGAAATACCTGGGATTATGAACTGTACCCTGAGTGTACCTTTGAAATGAGGAATTACAAGAGCAATTTTTAATTACTCACCCGATTCATCAGGTAATTCTAAATTTTATCATTGACTTTCACCCGGAAAGTCTACCTACTTTGAGCTGATGAAGCTCTCTGGGCAAACACACTGGGGGCCGAATTACAATAAGTGCCCCGGGGTGCAACTGAAGTTTGTGCCCACTTTGCGCACCCCCAGGGCACATTGGTATTACAGAAGAGGGCGCAGACACTTGTGCGTCCCCTTCAGTAATACCGATGGCGCTGGCGCACTTAAAGTCCCAGCACTACCTTCAGGGGGCATTCCCTCATTTGCATAGGGGCGTACCCTATGCAAATGAGGCAATTCCTTTGCCTCTGCACCCGTGCCTTATTGTAGATGCGGGCGCAGAGGCAAAGAAGATCTCAGGGGGCGCACTCACAGTGTGACACCTTTTAGGTGGTGCACTGTGAGTGCGCTCCCTGAGAGCAGCCCTCTGGAGGGGAGAAAGGAAGTCCTATGGACCCCTAGACATCCCCTTGCAGGCGAGTGCATTCACTGACTGCACCTACCTGCAAAGGGATCTCTAATCCCCTTTAAAAGTGCTGGTGGGTTGCCGCCTGCACTGTGAAAACACAAAGGGGCTACCAGACCACCTCACTGCTTGCCACACAACTTTCTGCCCCTATTTGCTCAATCTTGAATTGTTCTATAGAAAAGGGATTCCTCCCCTCTGCATGTAAAGCGGCACAACTAATTCCCATCCACCAAAATCTTAAAGCCCCTATGGAGGACTTATCCAATTATCGACCCATCTCATTGCTACCTCTCCTGAGCAAGGTACTAGAAAAGCATATCAATAAACATCTGTCTGATTATGTTGAAGCCTCGAACTGCCTCGATTCATCTCAGTCGGGCTTCCGACCAAGACATAGTACGGACACTGCTCTGATTGAAGTTACTGACAGCATTAGAATGTCCCTGGACAACGGACAAGCGGTGCTGCTGGTGTTGCTTGACTCATCGGCAGCCTTTAACACTATCTCCCATCAGAATCTGCTCAGGAGACTTGGGGAAATTGGCCTCCAAGGGAGCGCTCTGAAATCGATGACGAGTTTTCTGTCTGACAGAACACATACTATAAATCTCGGCCCTTTCCATTCAAAGACTACTAAACTGACTAAGGGAGTACTGGAGGGTTCCTGCTTGAGCCCCACCTTATTTAACATCTAAGTTGCTCCCGCAGCGGGAATACTAAGGAATTTAGGATTTGTTCATATGTCTTATGCTGATGATATGATATAATCAGAGTAGGGAAAGAGAAGCTGTGATCCGACCGTCTTCCGGCTAGTCATAGATAATCAAAGGAGGAGGGATCACTAGTTACTGGCACCAGGGTTCAGGTGGTTGTCTCTGGTATAGGTAAAAAACCCTCAATCACGTCAAGAGTATGTTGGGGCGGTATATCTTGATTCTCCGCCGTTAAATACGTGATAGCATCATCATTGGGTTGATTCCATGCATCCTCCGCCCGGAGGGAACCACTGAGTTTTCCAGCAGTGATCAGGGAAAAAAATGATAAAATAAGAAAGTGAGGAGTGCTCAAGTGAGTGATAAAAAGGAGTTGTTCCTCATGCTACCTATAAAAAACTTTATTCTGATAGGTGCTGGGGAGACGTTAAAAAGAGATAAAGTTGCAGGTAGGATGAGTTATGGACCCTCTGCAACTTTAAACGTGGTGATTGGTCGACATGTTTCAGCTCATTCAAAGCCCAAAGGTCAGGGAGCTTTCTTCAGGACCACAGGTGAATAATGTGAATTGAGGAAGTACATCAATTAGAAGTTCCAAGGTAGATTCAGATGGACTTCAACAGGACTAATACCTATATACAGAGAAAAAACCTTGATGAGGGTAGATAAGGTGCCAAAATGGAGTTTTTTTAAAAAAGGGAAGAATATAAAAGCAAATATAAATGGCAAGTCTTTATATACTTATTGGTATACATTTTGATCTGCAAGTGAGGTTGCGAACCATCGCTCTTACTTAAGAGAATAAACAGCAATGCCCCTAGGAGACAACGACTGGTGAAAGATAATTCAAACATACAACAATTCTTCAGACATACATGTAGAATCAATATATATATAGCGAAGGTGGTGAAGACTGCTCGTAATGTACGTGTGTTCAATTCGCAAGTAAACTGTTTAGCCATACCTATTGGGAGTTCCTTCGGTCTAACATTTGAAGTTGTAAACATGAGAGAGAATTTAGATAGGGCGCGCTATTTGAAGAAATGTATCAATTGTGCCTCTAATATAGAGATAGCGTGCAATATTCACTGAAAAATACCTGAATGTTTCAAAGTACGAACTCCGTACGAAGATACAAGGCTGCGTTAATACTAGACAGTGAAAGAAAAGAAAAACAAACATTACAAGGGGGAAACCCCAGGTTAACGTTACGTGTCTTCCAAAGGCTGCAGAGGTGGAGGTCTCCGTACCGCATGGTCCGCTACGACTTGTGCTGACTCTAGTTTCCTGTATGCGTGCGTAGGCATAGGGGTGTGTCTTAAATAGTTGGTAACATAGAGACAGTGAAAGGACTATAGAGGGCCGGTTTGTAGCCTAGAAAACTTTATTAGGTTGTTGTCTACGGTTGCCGTGACCAGAGTACTAATCAGCGTATCAGCTCGATTTCGTCTGTTGCGTGGTTTGGGGTGAAGTTTCTTGACAGATAAGGGGGCAAGGTTGTTCCAATGCCAAAGTGGTGGTTACTAAGAGCTGGTGTGCCCTACATAGTTAATAATCTAGAAAAGGGACTGGAGCGGGCCATCGCCTGGAAAGATTTTTATTTAGCCATAAATAGAGTGTAAGCACTAAGTAGCGCATACGATTCATTTCGTCTGTTGCTGGCTTATGTGCGAGGTGTCTTGACAGATAACGAAGGTACAGTTGTTGGCATGCCAAAATGGTGATTGGTAAAAGCTGAAGTGTCAATGAGGAGCTAGATGGTGTCACATTAAGGAGACAAATATGGCTGGTGGAGATTTCTGTCTACACGCTCAACCATGGGACATCATCATTCAGTCCTATGGTGTTGGTCTTGAGGCGATGGACCCATCGCTGTTCTTTCTGGAAGAGTAATTTTTCTGCATTTGATGTTTTTAATACCAGTGTTTCAAGGACTATCCAGCTGAGCTCTTTGACTGTGTGTGGATGTTCAATGTAGTGTGAGCTCAATTTGGTAGTTCCTCTACCACATTTGATGTTACTGCGATGTTCGCATATTCTTTGCTTAATCTTCCGGCAGGTCATTCCAATGTATCGGAGATGACATGGGCAGGTAATCATGTAGATTACATGTGTCGTGTTGCAGTTAGAATGTTGTCTCATCGTCCAGGTCAGTTTGGGTGATAGGATCACACTCTTAGTGATTGCAGTCAGGGAACACACAGAGCAATTGCCACATGGGAAGTGGCCTGTTACTGGGGGTAGGGACCACAGAGTGCTCTGACTTGGATTCAGTTTTACGTCAGGTGGACGTGTGTGTACCAGGATATCTTTGTAGTTTCGAGTTCGTCTATTGGCAAACATGGGTTTTGGCCAAGTGAGATTTCCAGACGTAATGATGCGCCAATTTTTGTTGATAATTTTCTTTACAGAGTTTGTAACAGGACTGTAGGTGGTGACACATGTCAGTTTTTCTGTAGATTTGATTTGTGGTGTTGGTTCCAAGAGGCTTTCTCTAGGCTGGTTCCGGGCTCGTTTCTGACATTTTTTGATAATTTTTTCTGGATAGTTCCTTTTCTTGAGTTTGTTTGAAAGGTCTTGAGCTTGTTGTTTATACTCACTTAGTTCACTACAATTCCTTTTAAGGCGAAGGAATTGGCTGTAGGGCAAATTCTCTCGTAGAGGACGCGGATGGAAGCTATTGAAAGAAAGCAGGCTATTCTTAGCTGTTGTCTTGAAGAAAGTCTTAGTTTTAATGGTGTCATTTTCAACGTAGATGGTAAGGTCTAGGAAGTCCAAATGATCATTATGTGCCTCAAAAGTAAACCTTAGACAGGGGTCTTTGGTGTTCATCCAGTCATGAAATGTTTGTAAATTGGTTTTGGTACCTTCCCAGAGCATGATGACATCATCTATATACCTTTTCCAGAAAAGGATTCTTGGAAGGAAGGGATTGGTATCATTAAGGATGTATGTACTCTCAAAATTGCTCACATAGAGCCCTGCCACACTGGGAGCAAAGGTACTTCCCATGGAAGTACCGTGGCATTGTTGGTATAGAGTATCCTCGTATTCAAAAAAGTTCTCAGTTAGGGCCAGTCTGCAGCATTCTAGGACGAAGTGTCTAGGCGTATGGTATGGCCATTCGTCTCGAAACAGTAGATCTTCTAGAGTGTCTAAGGTGGCTTGTTGAGGTAGGCTCGTATAAAGACTTTCAATATCGAGTCCTACCAACAGCATAGTTTCACTGGAGAAACTTCTGTCCGTGAGATGATTCAGAAGATCGCGTGTATCTTTAAGGTAGGTGGGTGTCTTTTGAACCATAGGTTTGAGAAATTGGTCAGCAAACTGGGAGAGGGGTTCCAGAACTGAGCCGATCCCAGACACTATGGGGCGGCCAGGTGGAGGTTTTCTTGCCTTGTGCACTTTTGGCAGCGAATAAAAGTATGGTATACGTGGAGAAGTGGTACGTAGAAAGGAAGCCTCGTTCTTAGAGATCCACCTATTTGTCTCTGCTTCCTCAACCATTAGATTGATGGTTCGCTGCAGTCTGAGTGTGGGATCTTCTGTTATTATCTTGTAGAATTTATCGTCGGATAGAAGCTCTTGACATTGTGTATGGTAACCTTCTTTGTTGAGGATGACAATGCCTCCGCCTTTATCGGCGGGTTTGATAATGATGTCAGGGTGCGCTTTCAGTTCTTCCAAAGCCTTCTTCTCTTTGTTTGTTGTATTCATAAATGGTTTTGTAGCTGTCTCGCCAAGTTGATTGATTTCCTTCCTGACTGCTTGCTCGAAGGTTTGAATCTCAACTGGGACTTGATGTTGCTGGGGGTCGCGTAACTAGTTAGGGGGTCGCGTAACTAGTTACGCGACCCCCAGCAACATCAAGTCCCAGTTGAGATTCAAACCTTCGAGCAAGCAGTCAGGAAGGAAATCAATCAACTTGGCGAGACAGCTACAAAACCATTTATGAATACAACAAACAAAGAGAAGAAGGCTTTGGAAGAACTGAAAGCGCACCCTGACATCATTATCAAACCCGCCGATAAAGGCGGAGGCATTGTCATCCTCAACAAAGAAGGTTACCATACACAATGTCAAGAGCTTCTATCCGACGATAAATTCTACAAGATAATAACAGAAGATCCCACACTCAGACTGCAGCGAACCATCAATCTAATGGTTGAGGAAGCAGAGACAAATAGGTGGATCTCTAAGAACGAGGCTTCCTTTCTACGTACCACTTCTCCACGTATACCATACTTTTATTCGCTGCCAAAAGTGCACAAGGCAAGAAAACCTCCACCTGGCCGCCCCATAGTGTCTGGGATCGGCTCAGTTCTGGAACCCCTCTCCCAGTTTGCTGACCAATTTCTCAAACCTATGGTTCAAAAGACACCCACCTACCTTAAAGATACACGCGATCTTCTGAATCATCTCACGGACAGAAGTTTCTCCAGTGAAACTATGCTGTTGGTAGGACTCGATATTGAAAGTCTTTATACGAGCCTACCTCAACAAGCCACCTTAGACACTCTAGAAGATCTACTGTTTCGAGACGAATGGCCATACCATACGCCTAGACACTTCGTCCTAGAATGCTGCAGACTGGCCCTAACTGAGAACTTTTTTGAATACGAGGATACTCTATACCAACAATGCCACGGTACTTCCATGGGAAGTACCTTTGCTCCCAGTGTGGCAGGGCTCTATGTGAGCAATTTTGAGAGTACATACATCCTTAATGATACCAATCCCTTCCTTCCAAGAATCCTTTTCTGGAAAAGGTATATAGATGATGTCATCATGCTCTGGGAAGGTACCAAAACCAATTTACAAACATTTCATGACTGGATGAACACCAAAGACCCCTGTCTAAGGTTTACTTTTGAGGCACATAATGATCATTTGGACTTCCTAGACCTTACCATCTACGTTGAAAATGACACCATTAAAACTAAGACTTTCTTCAAGACAACAGCTAAGAATAGCCTGCTTTCTTTCAATAGCTTCCATCCGCGTCCTCTACGAGAGAATTTGCCCTACAGCCAATTCCTTCGCCTTAAAAGGAATTGTAGTGAACTAAGTGAGTATAAACAACAAGCTCAAGACCTTTCAAACAAACTCAAGAAAAGGAACTATCCAGAAAAAATTATCAAAAAATGTCAGAAACGAGCCCGGAACCAGCCTAGAGAAAGCCTCTTGGAACCAACACCACAAATCAAATCTACAGAAAAACTGACATGTGTCACCACCTACAGTCCTGTTACAAACTCTGTAAAGAAAATTATCAACAAAAATTGGCGCATCATTACGTCTGGAAATCTCACTTGGCCAAAACCCATGTTTGCCAATAGACGAACTCGAAACTACAAAGATATCCTGGTACACACACGTCCACCTGACGTAAAACTGAATCCAAGTCAGAGCACTCTGTGGTCCCTACCCCCAGTAACAGGCCACTTCCCATGTGGCAATTGCTCTGTGTGTTCCCTGACTGCAATCACTAAGAGTGTGATCCTATCACCCAAACTGACCTGGACGATGAGACAACATTCTAACTGCAACACGACACATGTAATCTACATGATTACCTGCCCATGTCATCTCCGATACATTGGAATGACCTGCCGGAAGATTAAGCAAAGAATATGCGAACATCGCAGTAACATCAAATGTGGTAGAGGAACTACCAAATTGAGCTCACACTACATTGAACATCCACACACAGTCAAAGAGCTCAGCTGGATAGTCCTTGAAACACTGGTATTAAAAACATCAAATGCAGAAAAATTACTCTTCCAGAAAGAACAGCGATGGGTCCATCGCCTCAAGACCAACACCATAGGACTGAATGATGATGTCCCATGGTTGAGCGTGTAGACAGAAATCTCCACCAGCCATATTTGTCTCCTTAATGTGACACCATCTAGCTCCTCATTGACACTTCAGCTTTTACCAATCACCATTTTGGCATGCCAACAACTGTACCTTCGTTATCTGTCAAGACACCTCGCACATAAGCCAGCAACAGACGAAATGAATCGTATGCGCTACTTAGTGCTTACACTCTATTTATGGCTAAATAAAAATCTTTCCAGGCGATGGCCCGCTCCAGTCCCTTTTCTAGATTATTAACTATGTAGGGCACACCAGCTCTTAGTAACCACCACTTTGGCATTGGAACAACCTTGCCCCCTTATCTGTCAAGAAACTTCACCCCAAACCACGCAACAGACGAAATCGAGCTGATACGCTGATTAGTACTCTGGTCACGGCAACCGTAGACAACAACCTAATAAAGTTTTCTAGGCTACAAACCGGCCCTCTATAGTCCTTTCACTGTCTCTATGTTACCAACTATTTAAGACACACCCCTATGCCTACGCACGCATACAGGAAACTAGAGTCAGCACAAGTCGTAGCGGACCATGCGGTACGGAGACCTCCACCTCTGCAGCCTTTGGAAGACACGTAACGTTAACCTGGGGTTTCCCCCTTGTAATGTTTGTTTTTCTTTTCTTTCACTGTCTAGTATTAACGCAGCCTTGTATCTTCGTACGGAGTTCGTACTTTGAAACATTCAGGTATTTTTCAGTGAATATTGCACGCTATCTCTATATTAGAGGCACAATTGATACATTTCTTCAAATAGCGCGCCCTATCTAAATTCTCTCTCATGTTTACAACTTCAAATGTTAGACCGAAGGAACTCCCAATAGGTATGGCTAAACAGTTTACTTGCGAATTGAACACACGTACATTACGAGCAGTCTTCACCACCTTCGCTATATATATATTGATTCTACATGTATGTCTGAAGAATTGTTGTATGTTTGAATTATCTTTCACCAGTCGTTGTCTCCTAGGGGCATTGCTGTTTATTCTCTTAAGTAAGAGCGATGGTTCGCAACCTCACTTGCAGATCAAAATGTATACCAATAAGTATATAAAGACTTGCCATTTATATTTGCTTTTATATTCTTCCCTTTTTTAAAAAAACTCCATTTTGGCACCTTATCTACCCTCATCAAGGTTTTTTCTCTGTATATAGGTATTAGTCCTGTTGAAGTCCATCTGAATCTACCTTGGAACTTCTAATTGATGTACTTCCTCAATTCACATTATTCACCTGTGGTCCTGAAGAAAGCTCCCTGACCTTTGGGCTTTGAATGAGCTGAAACATGTCGACCAATCACCACGTTTAAAGTTGCAGAGGGTCCATAACTCATCCTACCTGCAACTTTATCTCTTTTTAACGTCTCCCCAGCACCTATCAGAATAAAGTTTTTTATAGGTAGCATGAGGAACAACTCCTTTTTATCACTCACTTGAGCACTCCTCACTTTCTTATTTTATCATTTTTTTCCCTGATCACTGCTGGAAAACTCAGTGGTTCCCTCCGGGCGGAGGATGCATGGAATCAACCCAATGATGATGCTATCACGTATTTAACGGCGGAGAATCAAGATATACCGCCCCAACATACTCTTGACGTGATTGAGGGTTTTTTACCTATACCAGAGACAACCACCTGAACCCTGGTGCCAGTAACTAGTGATCCCTCCTCCTTTGATTATTTATGCTGATGATAATCAGCCCCTACTTTCCTTTGATAAGAACACTCCTAACGCCCAGTCTACCTTTTTGGAGGGTATGTGTACCATTGCAGGCTGGACGCAAAACAACTTCCTCCAGCTTAATGCTGGGAAACCTGAGATTATGCTGTTTGGCGACGCACTGCTGAGGTCGTCCCCTGGGTGGTGGCCTGAGGAAATGGGTACTGCACTGACTCCCAAACTAATGGTTACAAATCTGGGTGTCCGTCTGGACCAGAAGTTGACAATGAAAGAGCAAGCTACATCTACAGTTGGGTCATGCTTTCATGTGCTTGGTCTCCTATGGAAGGTATTCCCTTTTTTGCCTCTAAACACGCAGAAAACATTTATCCAGGCACTAGTGTTAAGTCACCTGGACTATTGCCATTCCCTGCTGATTTCAGCACATGAAGCATCTTTAAACAGGCTGCAAGTAGTCCAGAACACTGCTGCTCGCCTGGTAGCTAATCTTTCCCCTCAAACTGCCTCCCTCCCTCTTCTGCGACCGCTACATTGGCTGCCAGTGCGGATGCGGATTACGTTTAAGGTCTGTTGCACTATGCACAAATCTCTGCATGGCAAAGGCCCCAGTTATTTAGTGGAGAAACTTACCAACTACTTGCCACCCAGGTCTCTCCGATCAGGGTCTAGATCTCTTCTTGTTGCTCCTCGCTATAAAAAGAGCGCTGGGGAAGGGGGGGGGGGAAGCTTTTTCCCACCTGGCTCCAACTTACTGGAACGCACTCCCTGTTCACCTGCGACAGTTCTCTGATCATCTACAGACGACTCCTCAAAACCCTACTATTCTAATCCGCTTGGAGATACCCCTTGGGGGGTGATTCAGGCGCTTTACAAATAAATACATCAAATCAAATCAGCAGCTGCTCCGTTTTCATATGAATGCGCTGCCCCGGGGGCAGCGCAAATTCGTGGCTGTCCTGGCGGCAGCGCAGACATGGGCACATTGTCATTGTTTGCACCAGGCGTACCTTTTAAAAGGTGCGCCCGGCGCAAACAATAACAATGCGTAATACGGCCCCGGATCTGCTGTAAGACTGTGAATCTAGTTATTTCCAATAGCACTGGGAACTCTTTTTATTCCATTGTTAATATTACAGCAAGTATAAGATTGTCTAGTCAATGGACTTCCTTAATTTCAGTGCAACCAGCATGTTATACTCAAGGCCAGGGTCGAACTGGCCTATTGGGCAATCAAGCAGTCTGTTGTAAATACATATTAGCTTTGTTAGTACTTACCCTACTTCTTGTGTGGGTCAAGCCTTCCTTTGTGTCCTTTCCCAGTTCCGATCTTAGAACGCTTGTAGCGTTCTTAGTACTAGCGCGTTACTGCTGAAGGGATTCCAGCTGGGGGCAGTTGGTGTCCGGTCAGTGGTTGTGGTGTACGCTTTGTCTTTGCTCTGCAATAAAGATCCTGCTCCACATAGAAGAGACTCCTGCATCCTTCTTACATTTATGTACTTCATTTTGGCGACGATTGGAGAAGCAGACCGGACGTAGGAGCGCACGAATTGAAAGTTACGGAGCAGATGGACAACGAGCGACAATAACCAAGAAGAAGTCACGACGTGCGGCATGTTGTAGTGATGCCCTGAATCCGAATCTTATACGGCGAAAAGAGGCTGTTCAGCGATATTTGGGAAGAAAATTGACGTCACGCCTTGAACTGTGAGTTTTTCGAATCTTGAGAGCGGTCACGAAGAGAAGCGCAGCCAGGCGTGAGCGTAGCTCCACGTAACAGCGCGAGTGCGTAACCACACAGAGCGTTACTAGGCAACAAACTCAATGCGCAAATGAGGCAGTGGAGCGCGAGCGTTGGCTAGTAGCAGGACTGACTGTCAGCAACATCCTGATACCGCGAGCTTACGCTAACAATCTCGCGCTATTAAGCGGCCATCTTAGATTGGGTTTGGAACAATTTAGAACAGCACAGGAGCAAAATCCACCGGAAGCGGTGGATAAAGAACTAGAAAGAAACGAGCGACTTTTCACGCACACAGCAGAAACTATCAAGAGTCCCAAACAAAATAATATTTATATATATATTTTTTTTTTTAAAAGGAAAAAAAAACCGAAAACAGCCATCTATTAACCAAACTTACTCAACCTGTATTCGCAAAAGAATTACACGAGCGTAGTGTGTACAGTTACTTTCATAATACTGTCTAACACATTATTTTTAGTGCAAACTGAGGCCAGCATGGCACAGCAAGCTAACCAACAAGTCAATGTGACCCTACCACCTCAGTTTCTTAGCGAACCAGGGGCACCATCAATCTCATGGGAAGATTGGATACGCATGTTTGAGAACTATTTGGACGCCTTGGATGGTCAAGAATTTCCTGCTAAACGGAAGAAAGCACTACTCCTGACTGCTCTAGGCAAAGAGGGTCAACGAGAATTTCAATACCTTCCTCAAGCTTTGCAAGCTAGTGGGCAGCCTATTCCTAATGAGTATAAAGAAGCTGTTACGAGACTGGAAGTGAGGTTTGGAAAAGAAGAGAACCTCGTAATGAATAGATACAAATTTTATACTCACAAACAGCGCACGGAAGAATCAATAGATGACTTTGTAGCACGCCTCAGGGAACTGTCGGTTAAGTGCAACTTTGGGGTAATGAATGACGAGTTGATACGTGATCAACTCATAGTGCAGTGCAACAATAAGAAGATAAAGGAGAGGCTGTGGGCGGCTAAGAATCCGTCATTGAAAGTAGCTATAGATTTAGCCAAAGTGGTAGAAGAATCGGAAAAATGTATAAAAGAGCTAGAAGGTTGCAATTCACAACAGAGTTTGATTTCTGTAGTTTCCGACAAAACAAACATGGAGTGTGAGTCAGGTCATGAAGAGACTGTAGGTGCGTTGAGTTACAAGGGTAAGAATCCCTTAAAGAAAAGTAATTTTGGGAAATATCCGAACGACGGAGGTTGTTCTAGATGTGGTAGCAGTAACCATAAGTCAGACGCAAAGTTTTGTTTTGCGAATAATAAAGAGTGTCTCAAGTGTGGGAGGTTGGGACATTTCTCTAGGATGTGCAGGACGAAGGGGAATGCTAGTGTAGCTATCATTGAAGACGAACCCAAAGTGTTAAAGCGTGATAAAGACAAAATATTGTGCGTGGAAGATGTTTGTGTGAGCAGCTGTAATGAGAAAAGAGAAGTGAGACCTAAAGCAGAGTTTGTGATCAACGAGCGTAAGGTAACTCTGATGGTCGATACGGGTTCAAGACACACAATTATTCCTGAGCCTTTATTCAGAGGCGAGTGGGGTGATAAACCCTTAAAGGAGAGTGATATCTCCCCAACAGGTTACCAAGGAGAGAGGATAGACTTGTTGGGGTACTTTGATGCGGATATTCACTTTGAAGGAAGGTCAATCAAAGGGAAAGTATATGTTGCAGTTGATGGTCCACCAATCTTGGGTTGGATTCATCAATATGACTTACATATAATAGTGAACCCCAGAGCACCCAATAAAGTCATGGTAGTGGATGAACACACTCTCAGTGACATACTCAATGAAGCAGGGAGTGTGTTTAGGGACGAGTTGGGAGAATTGAAGGGGTATGTCCACAAGATAGTCATGAAACATGACACAGTTCCCGTGCAGCATAAAGTGAGGAGAGTCCCACTTTCAGTGAAAGATGAAGTTAAGAAGGTGATTGAGGAAATGTTACAGGGTGGTGTCATTGAACCGGTAGAGGCATCTTCTTGGGTATCTCCGGTCGTCATCACGCAGAAGGCTGATGGCAAAATTAGGTTCTGTGTGGACTTGAGGTCATTGAATAGGTATGTGGTGGCTGATACCTTTCCCCTTCCAAATATAGGCGAGCTTGTCTCAACCTTACAAGGAGCCAAGTTTTTCACGAAGTTAGACTTAAAGAGTGCGTATCACCAAATCCGCCTTCACGATGAGTCTAAAGGACTTACAGCTTTTATTACCACTGAGGGCACGTTTCAGTTTACGAGACTCCCGTTTGGTTTAAGCTCTGCAGCTAGTGTGTTTCAACGCATGGTTTCCGAGATCTTTAAAGGGATTAAGAAAGCGGTGTTCTTTCAGGACGACATATTAGTTTTTGGAGACACTATTACAGAACACAACGTAGTACTTAAAAGTGTGTTGGGAAGAATTCAAGATGCTGGTTTGACTTTACGTAAAGAGAAGTGTCGTTTCCTTGTCCAAAACAAAGAGTATTTGGGTTATGAGATTTCAGCTCAGGGAGTTAAGCCGAAGAAGGATTTGCTTGAGGCCATAAAGTTGGCTCCCCGTCCCATGGATAAGGAGCAACTCAGGTCTTTTATGGGACTCATAGAGTTTTACTCAAAGTTTGTGGAGAAATTTTCTAGTAAAACCATGACCCTAAGATCGTTACTCAAAAAGGGGGTGAAATTTTGTTGGAGCGCTTGTCATGAGGAATGTTTTAACTTGATAAAGAAAGAGTTGTGTCAGGCGAAAGTGTTAACCCCCTTTGACATCAGTCGTACATCCATATTGATGGTGGATGCCAGCGCCATAGGAATAGGTGCGATTTTGTTGCAGAAATGGCAGGAAGGCGAAAAGACTATTGCTTTTGCTTCTCGCACTCTTTCGTCATCTGAACAGAATTATTCTGTGATAGAAAAAGAGGCATTGGCTGCTGCCTGGGGTGTCCAGTACTTCAGGACATATTTGTGGGGAACAAAATTCCAGCTCAAAACTGATCACAAGCCTTTGTTAAAGGTTTTGTCCCCAGGGGGAGCGGGAAAGGGTTCACCGAGATTGGCAAGATTGGCTTCAAAACTTCAGGAGTATCAGTATGACATCTCATATGTTCAAGGTTGGCGTAATTTACAGGCTGACTGTTTATCGAGGCTTCCTATTAGAGAGGATGATACGTTGAAGGAGTTGTCTGATAATCATAACGATGAGGCTGTTGCCGTCATTCAGGATGTGGTAGCCTTGAGCGATGGTAGTTTCACAAAGGAGGAGTGGTTGGATGCCATGGAAAAAGACATAGTTCTGCAGAAGGTGATTGACTTGGTGAAATTAGGCTCCCGGCGGGAAAGTTGTGTCCAACCACCGGTGCGACCTTTCATTAAGGTGTTGGATGAGCTGTCATTGTATGGTGTTGGTATTTTAATGAGAGGCGATAGATACATTCCACCATACGGTTTAAGACTGAAAATTGTAAAATTGGCACATGAAGGTCATTTAGGGCAAACTCTCACACAGCGTAGATTGAAAATGGATTTTTGGTGGCCGGCCATGGACACACAGGTGGCTTCATGGGTGGAGAATTGCTCAGTGTGTAAGGACAGCGAAAAGAGACTCAAGATTGGGTCTAATTCTACGCCCAGCCATATTGTTAGTCCGGGTTTACCATGGCATACTGTGAGCTTGGATTTTATAGGTCCAATGGACGAATTGCCTTTTAGTCAACGGTTTGCCATTGTGATAGTAGATGTTTACTCAAAGTGGCTTGCTGTGGAATTTGTTAAGGACATAACCACTGACTGCACTATACAGTTTTTAAAAGGGAGTTTTCTGAATGAGGGTTATCCTTCAATTTTAATCACGGATAACGGTACCCAACTAACGTCTCAGAAGATGCGCGTGTTTTTAAGTGGGTGTGGTGTGACCCATCACCGCACTTCCCTTTATAACCCGCAAGCGAATGGTGTGTGTGAGAGAGCTAACAGAGTGGTCAAGGGTATTATTCAGATGTCTTGTGCTTCAGGTGGGTTTGCACATGAAATGGTCAAAAATATGGTGTGGGCCTATAGGACCACTGTTCATAAAGCGGACTCTAAATCGCCTTTTGAACTCATGCGGGGAAGACGTCCTGGCACCAAACTAGCTCCCTCTTGGATTAAAAATTCGTCTCTTGGTTGTGCCCAGCAAGAGGCAACTGTTAAAACTGGGAGAATAATTTCCGAGGGTGACTTAGTCAAATTCAAATCGGGGAGAGTGGCCAAGGGACTTTCGAAATTTAGGGGTCCACATGTGGTGAAGAAGGTTTTTCAGCATTATGTTGTGCTTGACAATGGGGAGAAATGGAATCTTCGGAGGGTAGCTTTGTATAGCAAGTCTGCAGTGACTGAGGATTTCACTATGTCTGCTGAATCAGTTTCAACCAGTAGCGGTTATTTGTTTTCTTAGTACTAGCGCGTTACTGCTGAAGGGATTCCAGCTGGGGGCAGTTGGTGTCCGGTCAGTGGTTGTGGTGTACGCTTTGTCTTTGCTCTGCAATAAAGATCCTGCTCCACATAGAAGAGACTCCTGCATCCTTCTTACATTTATGTACTTCACAGTCCAAAGAGCTGGTCTGACAAGTAAAAGTGTAGGCCTGTTTTTTAGCTGATTGTGTTCCTGTTTTATGGCCTGATTTTTACTGTTGTTTTTCCTAATATTACCACAAACATTGTCCGCAACAAGCACACAAGCAGGCAGTCTCTATTACATTTCAAAACACCTTTACAGTGTCTGTTTACAAGTTCAAAACTTCCCCGATTTGCAAACAAGGCCAACATTTGTAGCTGTCTAAATCACTAACGGGGGTCACTTCTATTTTAGTGCCCAGGCCTGTTTTCTGTCCCAGTCCATCCCTGCTCGCTGAGGGCTCGCACTAGGCCATTGAAAGGTGGAGTAGCTCGAAGCTCGTCTAAATGAATAATGCACGCACTCCTCTTCATAAGTACCTGCTTGTCTGCGCTACGAAAGTTAAGAGGAGCTGCCTCCGGAGAATGTGTTTCTGAAATGTTACACCCGGGGAGTCATTGAGAACGTTTGGCGACGGGAAGATAAGAAGTGTTCTGGTGAATAATGCAACAGAAAGGGTGTGCTCGGGTTGGGGGGATGTAGGGCCTGTGTTCCTGGATGTATACAAGGGAGTGCATGTACTACGCGTGTGCCTGAATACCTTCGGAAAGTCCACAACCGCTAGCTAATTGTTGGTACAACAAAAATGAAGTGATCTTTGCAGGAGTGTGCTGTTAGCAGGGGCGTGGATACCATTGGTGCAGCAGGTGCAGTGCACCATGGCCCAGATCCCTAAGGAGCCCATTGAGCCCTGATAATTGCTGTATGTTACTATCCCACAATAGTGAAATGGGCCATTTTCTCGCTTGCACCAGGGCGGTTGGCATCATTGTTACAGAGTTGGCTGTCGGCAGAGCCCCTACCTGTGTGAGAAACATCAAGTACCAAGTGAAAAATGATCTGTATCACGGAGCTAGCCAATCTCCAGAAAGGAAACATACCTAACTACACGAGAAGCGGAAATAAAGAGTATAGAGCTTAGAAGAGTCTAGATAATGTCTTATTCATGGCACTGAAGATTGACCAGTGAGCAGGAGTACGTGTAAAAGAAAAATGGATGTGAGTTGTGGAGCAAGACACAGGCAGGCTGGAGTGCTGCTCAAGGAGGTACACAAGCCCTGTGTTGTTGCCATGTTCTGTGAGCTCCCTGGGGGTCATGATACACAAAATAACTACCATGACATTTCATGAAGTCGCAGAAACTTCAGGGCAAGTGAGGGGTGTAGCAGGTGGGCCAGGAGAGCTAATGGGCAGTTAACTGTCTTGTTTAATTAGTATGTCACTTTGTGTTTGTGGTACTGGTGTACATGGAAACGTCAAAAAAGAAACGTGCTCATATGCTATTTAATATGAAGGCATTATTCAGACCTACAAGACCTGCAAACATAGTAGAACAGCAGAGGTTTTAAAGGCGTTAAGAGAGTAAAATAATAACATTTAACACTTTCCCTAAACAGTCCACCCTGTGAAGGCTTCACTTTACCCAGCACTAATAATCACCAAGAAAAAGCATTGTAGAATGTCCATTTGTTTGTTGATGTCTGCTTGAGACATATTGTGATGCCATTCACCAGCAGCCAGTGGTCAGTGGAGAGGCGTGCCTTAGATGTGTGAGAGTTTATAGCAAAGGTGACTGGGACAGTAGCAAGAGCAAAATACAGTTCTGTTTTAAGCAACTAGATTAATCATGAAGGAGAGTAGAACAGCCTGGCCTGAATGTTGTTGGTTTCCACTTACTCAATAAGGTATCCTTAAAAACTCCATAGTTATGAACATAAGGGGTGGCATGTTTTTAATGTGTGGTATAATGGGTGTAATACCACACATGTGGTGATAAAGGTTTTATCACACCTTAGAGCCTACCTGCCTTCTATACAGCCACAGTCTATACATCCATCAGTCCCTTATTATCAGTCTCTTATTAACTTCCTAAAAATCTGGTTGTCCTAAAAGACTTTTGAAACAGGATAGATTAGCTGGTCTTGGGTATGCTGTGAGTAAAGGGGTCACGTAGGAACAGGCACAAAAGGCAGGGCTTTTGCTAGTCATGTTTTATTGTGTGGTATGCATGATGACAAGTGTAACTGTTATGGTGTAGAGTTAAGTATGTAGAGTAGCTTAGACAGGTATGTGGAATATCGCCATGTTACCATGGGTGTTGCAATACTGGCTTATGATGTGGTGCTGTGGATTCTGACTGAGATGGTAAGGTTTGAAGGAGTTGCCCTGCATGTTGGTTGGTAAGCCACGTTTGGATTAATTTGTTTTGTATTGTATTGTATATGCTCTTATATAGCGCACAATCACCCTACGGGTATCCCGGCGCTTGACAAAACAGTTGATGAAATTAAGCTGAGAGGAATAGGCAGCGACGTAGGCAATCAGGCTACTGGAAAGAGCCAGGTCTTAAGACTCTTTCTGAATTCCATTAAGGAGTCTAGCTGCCTGATCCTCGAAGGAAGCTCGTTCCATATCCGAGCACCAGCCACGCTAAATGCCCTCCCCCCCAGCCTGACACGTTTAAATCTGGGTTGTGACAGCAAATTAGCGTTGGAGGAACACAGCTGTCTCGGGGGGAGATAGCGTGAGAATCTCTCCTGCAGGGGAATTGGACCCATCCCATGTGCTGCTTTATGAATCAGACAGAGAGATTTAAAAAGGATCCTTTCTCTGACTGGCAGCCAGTGGAGCTCGCGCAGCGCCTGAGTGGAAGAGGCGTCGCGTCTACGATTTAGCGCCAACTTTGCTGCAGCCGACTGTACTCTCTGTAATCCCAGCAGAATATACTGGGGGCGCCCAGATACAGAGAGTTACAGTAATCCGTTCTGCTGAGTACTGTGCTCCTTACAATCAGTGCGCGCATATCCCCTGGCAAGAATGGAAGAATCCTACGAAGTACCCGTATTAGTCCGAAGCACACACTGGCAGTCTTGTTCGCCTGCGAGTTCAATTGCAGATCGTTATCGAACAAGACGCCTAGATTACGAATGGTATTTGATGGAACCAGTGGAGCCTCATCTGGAGCAAGCCTAAACTCCGACTGCAGATGATGGATCTGGTTTCGTGGTGAGTAGAACAACACCTCGGTCTTATCACCGTTAAACTGCAGGGAGTTACTTCGCAGCCAGTCTGTTGTCAGGCTCATGCAGTTTTGAAATTGCTCCAGAGATACCTCCTGTTTTCCCTCCATCGAAAATACCAATTGTGTGTCATCTGCGTAGTTTACCAGCTCAACCCCAAACGCTTTGATAATTGCAAACAGTGGTTGCAGGTAAATATTAAAGAGAATGGGGCTGATGCTGGAACCCTGTGGTACTCCATAGGCCACGTGGGATTTCTCAGAGGTAAACGGCCCCAGTGTCACCACCTGCTGCCTCCCTGTCAGATAAGAGCGGAGCCACTGCAGTGCTCGGCCCTTTACACCCAGATCCCTCAGTCTTGCCAGCAGGATAGTGTGACTCACTGTGTCGAATGCGGCTGACATATCCAGGAGCACTAAAACCGCAGTGCTCCCGGTGTCAGCCCGCATTCGTATATTGTCCAGCATTGTGACCAGGGCCGACTCCGTCCCATGACCAGGGCGAAAACCAAACTGGTCCCTATTCAGTAGCTGATACTCTTCCAGAAATTCCGAAAGAGATCTACTCATGACCCTTTCCAAGATCTTAATTGGGAAGGGAAGGAGGGAGATGGGCCGAAAGTTAGCCGGGTTAGTTGGGTCTAAAGAGGGCTTCTTAATAAGAGGGGCCACCACAGCCTGCTTCCAGCTTTCTGGAACCAATCCTGTTTCCAATGATTGGTTGCAGATCTGGCGCAACCAGGGAAATGTGAGATGACCATAGGTCTTCCACACTTTCTGGGGAAGAGGGTCGAGGGGTGAACCGGAGGAGATGCCACTGACCAGGGAGTCGAAAATAGAGGCCGACATAACAGGAAAGGAAGCCAAGGAGTGTTTCTACATGATAACTTCTTCAACGTTTAACATGTCAGTTCCAGTTTTTTGTGGTATCGACTTAACAGTGACCCTCTCAAGACTGGTCTATAACTAGTCTGGATGCTTTGTTGTTGAACACCCACAGTTTGCAGATAAGCTTGAGGTGGAGCCTGGAGTGCACGCTTTTCCATAGTTTAGAGAATAAGGTATGGTGATTAGAAATAAAGTCTTACTGTTAGTAATGTGTGATTTGGATAGTGTGTCTTGAGGAAACCCCTGAGACACTGTTGTTATTTGTGGCACATATGCCTGGGCTATCATATCGACACTGACTCCTGTGCGATGAGAAACAACTTTAATTTATCGCATATCGATGACAGCACGAGCATTCATTCACGTGTCACCGCGTATGTGCATGCTCTCTGTCTGCACTCATTCATCGGGTCTGCATGACGTACGTCTTTACGTTGTGCATGGTGGCCATATTGTGTGTGGCTATCTACATGTCAATGCAGCACGACGTTCGTCATCACGTCGTGCCTGCCGGCCATATTGAGTTGCCCATTTCTAAGCAACATCGATACTTCAACTACATTGACAGGAATTTACTTATGAACAATTATTTTTTTTCACAAAGACCCAAAAGAGATTGAATTCAAAGGTAACAGTGCTTGCTGCATTCAGCATTTTTATTGTAATTTCGTTTTTCAACATTGTGATTTGGTGGGTTGTCAAGGATTTAGCCCCATATTTAACCTTTGGCTGTGTTCACTCAGTATTTTTTTTGACTTTTCGTTCATTTGACTATTTATTCCATTTTGGCTTCTTCTTCTTCTCATCAAATCACTCAACCGCCAACATTTCTAAGCAAACCAGGCAAACCAGCAATTAAATGGGCACAATGGTTCAGGTTCTTTGAGAACCATTTAGTAGCAATTGATGCCAAAGGATATAGTTCTGTGCGAAAATTTGCATTATTGTTTGGAAGTTTGGGGCAAGCAGCTCAGTAGATATTTGATAGTTTGCCACCGATACCACTCCCTCAAGGTGATGGTCGTTGGAATGTGGACTTGAAAGCCATAGCCAGATTGAGAAAGCAATTTCCTGCTGTACCTAGTATTATGTTGGAGTGCCACAAATTTTATAAACACAAGCAACTCACAGATGAAAATGTGGAAAAGTATATCTCAACTCTCAGAGTATTAGCGACTACATGTCAACTCTCAGAGTATTGGCGTCTACATGTGAATTTGGCCCGAATTTAGATAATTATATTCAAGATCAGTTTGTTTATAACATTGGGCCTAATTATGATGTCAGTGGGTCCAACACCATGTAGGTGTCGAACCCACCAACATCTCACACAGCGGTCCACTCGCCGCATTATGATGCGGCGGGTGGAAGCATCAGGTGGAGGGACCGTCCGCTGCGCTTCTGACGGACGGGCTCAAGGAGCCCGCCAGTGCGTCGGAAGCCATCCATTATCCACAATGACGGCAGAGCCAGCCTCGGCTCCGCCGTCGGGATTATGATGGCATTTTCTGACAGCAGTTCCATGTTGGCCTTTCCCACATGGAACTGCTATCGGGCAGTGTCTTTGGGGGCCTTTAGCAGGGCCCCCATCCCTCTGCAGCCTCTGCTCTGGGGCCTGGGGGAACCTATGGTACCGCCCCTCAACATCCCTGCACCGTGTGGCTGGCACCATGCCATGCCTGCCATATTTGTCAAGGAAGCTTGTGCTGCGGGCCTTTTCCGCCTGCCGCACAACCTTCCATTGACAAATGGAAGCGGTCACATCGTAATAGTGCGATCAGAACTGCCGGCCTAAGGTCGGGCAGTTCCGTTTCCACAATGGCCTTAATAAGACCCGGTGTGTCTAGAGAAATACAAGAGATTTTGCTTAGTTACAGAAACCAGTCACTAGCAGAGATTATTTATTTAGCCCTAAGTATTGAAAGATCGTCAATCTCAACCAAGCTCATGCATGCAGAGTCCATTATAGGGGTCAACATGGTAACATTCCTGGACAGTGAGCAGGAAGATTTGTTTATGTTTGGTCTACACCAAAAGAAAAACATTCAAGTTTGTAAACAAAAAGTCTTTAACTTATTGATACAGGTGTGGTTTCAAAAGGCACATAAGTAATGTTTTAGGTTGCCCAGGATTAAGCAAACATGGCATAATTTGTAATAAAACTGTAATTTTCAAAATGTTTGCAGGAGGAACACAATGACAGTAAAAGTTGGTTGTAGTGAAGTTGAGATGGATACATGTTCTGAATTCCTTAACAATGTAATCTTAACACTTAACTGGGGTGACAAGAGAAAAATGGTTTAAGGACCGCTATGTACATCTGTGATTGATGGCATTCCTTTTCAGGTCATGGCGGTGTCTGGCTCCCCAATAACTATATTAAGCTATACCACTTTTTACGAGTTCTGGGGTAACAATTTTTGGCTTTATAAATTGGATGTGAACCCCAAAGCGTTTGGAGAGGAAGACAGAGAAATGGTAGGTTATTTTTCGGGTAATGTACAGTGTTCAGGCAGGGAAACACACACCATTGTGTATGTAGTCATAAAGGGTAAGACCATAATAGGCTGGCAAGATTTGGCACATATGGGCCAGTATCTTGTTCCTGGAGCTGATAACCTGGTGATTGTAGGTGATATACTGGTGTGCCACATGGATTGTGAGGAAGTCTCAATCAAGTAAGTTCTGGATAAGCATTCTGTAGTATTGAGCAACCAAGTTGGGTTGGTGAAGGGGCTTGTTCATCACATAAGACTTGCAAGTAATGTACAAGCTATAGCGCACAAAGCAAGACCTGTACTGAATAGTGTTAGGGAAGAGCTAAAAACACCCTACACAATCTATGTACACAAAGAATTATTCAGCCTACTGATTCATCACAGTGGGTGGCGCTCATAGTCGTAGCACGGAAAAATATGGAGAGATTAGGCTATGGGCTGACTTGCACGCACTGAATAAGAATACCATTGTGGACTGCCACCCACTGCTTAAAATGCACTAATTGTTAGTGAATCTTGGAGGAGCCAAGTGGTTTTGCTTAATTGATTTACGATCAGTCTACCGCCAGCTATCTTTAACTGAAAAGCAGCAAGAATTGACTACATTTGTAACCCCCTTTGGTGCCTTTAAGTTTCTAAGACTACCTTTTGGTCTGGCCACACCGGCCAGCTTGTTCCAGAAACTACTGGACATATTGTTTTAGGCATCAAAGTGGTACAAGCATATCAAGACAACATCTTAATTTATGCTGAGACCCTGGCAGAACATAATGAGATTTTGCATCCTTAATGAGAGGGTTATGACAATCAGAGCTGATAAATGTAAATTTGCAACCAATGAGTTAGAATGCTTGGGTCATAAAGTGTCGGCAATGGGCATAGAACCTAAGGGCATGATTATGATTGCGGTGAACCCTCCACCGACAGGCTGATGGGTGGTGGGTTCACCGTGATCTTGAGGCCTTTTCCTGCCTGCAATATTTTAATGGCGGGTGGTTTTGAGGCGTTACGGAACTCCGACCACCACAAATCCGAAGGGCTCCTTGAGCTCGCCGGGGCAGCTGAGGTCCTCAGCACACAATGCATGCCGGTGGTACCTAGCAGGCACCGCCGGTGTGATTATGATGCTGGACCCCCGCCAGCCTTTCCATGGCAGTTCACCCGCCATGGAAAGGCTGGTGGGGATGTACTTTGGGGGCCCGTTGCTAGCCCCCCTTGACCAGGGCAGTTAGTTTATGCACCTACATTTCCATGCACCATGTGGCAGGCACCACATGGTGCCTGCCACATAGTGCAGGGAAATGTCAAAGGTGCATCTTTAGCATTGCGGCGGGTGCTGCAGCTAGCAGCACCCGCTGCAATGTTAAATATAGCATATGCGAACGTCGTGTTTGCTGCTGCATCCTAATTGCATGTGTGGGACCGCCGCCTTATAAGGGGGTGGTCCTCATCCCCGGGACAATGGCGGACGGACAGAAGTCCGTCCGCCATCGTAATGACCCCCCAAATTTTCTGTGGTTAGAGCAATTGCTGAGGCCAAAGCACCTACAGACAAAGATACCCTTGCTTTGTTGCAGGTTATGCCAAAACTGTTGGTCCTTTATGTGCCTTACTTAGGAATGGTCAAGTGTTCAGATGGATGGAATATTTAGAGAAAGCATTTGTCAAGGTCAAAGAACTAATTGTTACAGTCCCAGCATTACACGCTTTCCGGGAAGGTTGCACTTCTATCATAACAGTTGATGCCAGTATTCATGGGTTGGGTGTTGTTCTTGGCCAAAAGGTGAATGGACATCAGCAGACTGGGCAGACGCAAGGACAGGGCAGGTATTCTGCAGCCCGCACCCTATATCTCTTCAGAGATGGTGCGGGACCCCGGCGTCTTTGGCCTTAGTAGTCCTCTCCCCGGTAGGGCTGGGTATTCATCAGGAGCAGCTTCAACTTTTTGCCACCCTGTATGAACAACAAGAAGCTGGCCCGCCTTGACTGATTATGAGGGTATTCATCAGGAGCAGCTTCAACTTTCTGCCATCCTGCATGAACAACAGGAAGCTGGCCCGCCCTGACTGATTATGAGGGTATACTTTTTTGTTCACATCACTGTTTTCACGTGCACTTCATATATTTTATCTTTCATCCTGAAGAAGCGCCAATGACCTCTGTGGCGACAGGGGCGTGAAACATGTTGATCCATGATTTACCACAGGCATATATAGCCTGTCAGGGCATTTTTTACCCATGGGGTTCTAATTCTGCTTTCTGACGGTCTGAATCCAGCTCTAACTGTTTGGTTTAGTAACCCCTGATTGTAATTTTATCTTGCACACACTTTTCCACCCTCAGTATTGGACCCACACCCCACACACCCACAGGCACCATCCGGCATTTCTCTTAAAAAAGATCTCCGATAAAGTGACCCTTCGGGGGACCCGTAGGGCATTGCAGTGCCGGGCCCTACGAGGAGCAAATTCCAGATGATGAAGCATGACACCCTTCCAGAGTGTGTGAGGGTAACAAGAGGCAAGATTGGTGCCTCCTCTGTGTGATGGGGTCTTTCTCATACCTAGGCATTTTGCCCTTTTCTCCTGTTTACTGCTATAAGGCTTGTGGGTGACCTTTGGCGCCCAGACCTTGGAACAGTGTCTTCTTTTTGGTTTAAGCATCAGCAGACCGTGGCATTTTCTTCAAGAGCTTTAAAACAATTTGAGTGTCAATATAGCACGATTGAACGCAAAGCACTTGCATGTGTGTGGGCAGTGCAAAAATTTAAAATGTTCATCTGGGGAGGAAAGTTTGAACTTTTCACCTATCATAAGCCACTGGTTCACATTTTCAGTAAAGTTAGCAACAGGCTTTTTCTGCCTGGCTAACTAGATTAGTGTCAAAACTACAGTAGTACAATTTCTAAATTAAACACAGCCCTGGAGGCAAGAACTTCAGGGCAAATTGCTTGTCTCGAAATGCAGTGGATGATGATGATGAGGATTCTTACATGGATGACGTACAATGTGTGGAGTTGAGTGATGCAGTGGCAGATTATGAAGCAGTCATAACTGAAAAAGACTGGACAGAGGCTTGTACAAACAATTGACGTTAGCTAATGTCATAGAATATTCTATATCTAAATGGTCAGAAACTGGATGTTTGAGTGGAGGGTTGAAGATCTATTCACAAATTGCTGATGAGTTGTCGGTCACAAATGGCATTGTACTACATGATGATCGTTTTGTCCCATGTTTGGAATTGCACAATGCGATCATTAACAAGGACACCAAGATCATCTGGGTTCCACAAAAACGTGTATGAAAGTGAAACATTATTGGTGGCTGGCTATTGACAGCCAAGTTAGAATGATGATTGATAAGTGCCCTGAGTGTTTAATGTCAGATAAACACCGGAAAACGGTTCATTCACCCTTACATCCAACTCAGTTTTGAAGTGTTTCATGGGAAAAAGTTGGCTTAGACTTTTCTGGACTTTATTCAGTATTGACCAACAGCATGAGGTCTTTAATTTTGGCTGTCGACTATTTTTCAAAATGGATGTACTATAAATTTGTAGACACTCCAGACACTAGTGCAACCATTGAATTTCTTAGCGAGGTGTTCTTAATTGAAGGAGCTCCTAAAGTCATTGTCACAGATAGTAGTAAGCAATTTGTTACAGAGCGAATGTGCAAATTTGTATCTGAGCAAGACATAAAACATTTGAAGGTGGCATTGTACATGCCCACAGTGGAGCGTTGACAGTTTGGAAGGAAGGCATACAAACTGCTTTAACTTCAGGGTTGGATGTCAAGTATTTTATTGAACAAAAAGTGTGGAATTACAATACATTGCCACATTGCACCACGGGGGTCACACCTTTCTCGCTTATGAGAGGCATGGAGGACTGTTTCCTTTATGGTTAAAGGATAAGAAAGGTATCCCCAAGTTTGTACCTGATACAGAAGGGATGTGAAAGTTGTCATGAAGCAAGCAGCCATGAAAGATAACTTTAATTGCAAATGGTGTACTGGAAAAATGGATGTTGCTAGTGGTAACTGGGTTTTAATTAAAAAGAAATTTAAAAAAGGGGACTCTAAGTTGTCAATGCCTGTACAAGTCTGCAAAGTTAGCAAAGGTGCAGCGTTCATCACAGGCAAAGGTTGGTGGAACAAAAGCCAACTTGTAAAAGTTACACCTGAACAGGCTAACATCCTGCGTCAAAAGAAAAGTAACTTATCCACACATGACCATAATTGTGGGCATTGGTTGCAATCAGATATTGAGGATAAAAGAATGTGTGGACAGAATGATGGAACCACTGGTCGGGTGTTAACTACTGCACAAATATCACTCACTGTTTTGGGTCAGGATGTCAGAAATAATAAATGTAATGAGGTGCTGTTGGGGTGACATGTTAGGAGAATCCCTAGGAGGTTTGATGATTTCATTAGATATAACAGCTAAGATTTTAACAATTGCAAATTAATATGCATTTTAAGAAATTTTGTGTAATGCACTATTTTGTTTTGTTTCTCTTTTCTTCAATGTATTCAATGAATTTTGTTTTGTTTTAAGGGGGATGGTGACGTGATGTGCGTAGTGTGTCTCGAGGAAACCCGTCGAGACACTTTTATTGTTTCTAAAAGTACACGTGCATGGAGCGGACACTGGTGAGGGATTCGAACCGTAGTGGGCAGTTACAGTTGGACTTCGAGCCAGCTGGACGCAGCATGCCATGGGTGAATATTCATGTACAATAAATCCTTTGAAGTCATTTCGCCTCGGTGCACTTACTTGCTACATAATGGTACAATTCAAAATCAAATTGAAGATGGATATAAAGTCGAAATTAGACATTTGTGATCCTTCATATTTTACCCGGTCAAGGGTAGGGTGTAATCCCAGCAAAATCAGCTACTGAGACAGGCAATAGAATGTCGAAATGGTAGAGCACAACAGTCTTTATTTTCAAGTCATTGAATGCTTGCTATCTTGTCAGCAACGTAGAAAGTTCCGCAGTCTGTAGTGTGCTGATTCGGGAGTTGTAATGGTTAGCTGAGTGTTGCATGGTGATTTCAACCCATATACACATTTAAAAGTTAATTAGGAAGGGAGGGAGTTTAACCCCTTGCATGCCCGCCCCTTTCCCCGCCCAGTGCCGCGCTTTTTATTAGCGGGCGGAGTTCATGACGAGCTGGACTCGTCATGGGCACAGCGCCACCGCAGCCCATGACGAGTCCAGCTCGTCATGGGCACTGAAGGGGTTAATATTGCAGCAGATAAGGTGTTGTTGTGGTGATGGAAAATATCCAATTTTTACTTGCTTTAATTGCAACTAGAAAAATAATGTGATCCATTTCATACTCTACTTCAGAATTTCATATTGGCATCATTATCACCATTTTGACTACCAAAATATGGTGGAACAGAAAATCAAATGTAAAAATATATTTTTTGGTATATCATATAGTTTTAAAGAACATTGATGTATTTAATATAGTTTACTTTGCTATAGATAAATAGCTTTTTTATTAATGTAACATATAGTAGTAGTAAATATTTTTATTCAATTTTACATTAAAATCATAAAAGCTCATCATATAAAATTCATTGAAGGAAGGAAAAACATTTTGTGAAAAATAATTGATTGAGGATACCGAGACTATCTGTCTCAGAAGTCTAGACTAAGTTACTATGAAATGTTGATAGAGTACTTGATGATAATACCATTTAAAAGCAAACATCAAGTTTATATTAAAATAAGGATATTTACAAGTATAAAAACAAATGCATCCATGGCATATTGCAATAACAGTTGACCTATACATTCAGTACACCTATGAACTAATTGTGATGCCCCTCTAATACATTAGGTCACATTAATGGTAATAAAAATCGCATGACATAATGTAATATATATTAGCTAGTATATTATTTTAGGTGTTAGTATTGTTAGTATGAATTGTTATTAATTTTTAAAATATAGTTTTTCATTTTAAATATGTATTTATATTTTTCAATTTATTTAGAAATGTATATTGTAGCAGCAGGTTTTTGGGTTTGTAGGGGCATAGGGTGGGCATTAATTAAATTATGATAATTACATTTTAATATTAATAATTATTTTGTATTGTTCATTACATATTTAATTGTTTTTTAATTATGTAAAGTGTTTACTTGAGATATATATATATATGTATATATATATATATATATATATATATATATATACACCCTGACCCCCTAGGCCTCCTCAGGGGGTCCCACAAGGACCCCCTGGGCCCAAACATTTATTATTATTATTTTTTAAACTGGAAGATGCGTGCAGGGTGCGCGGACCCTGCCGATTTAAAAAAACAAAAACAAAGGGCGGACTCCCGCGTTTCGTTGGTAATTAGCCCCCGGGGGGGCCAAGTCCCGGGGGCAATATCACTATGTGAATGGGGGGCCCAGAGGGGCCGCCCCAGCCCTGGGGACCACCACCCCCCGGGGCTTTATAAAATTATGTACGGGGGGCTCACAGCCCCACCCAGCCCCGGGGACCGCCAACCCCGGGGCTTCAATGTTCATGGGTGGGGGCTCACAGGCCCCCCCAAGCTCCAGGGACCACCACCCCCTGGGGCTTTTCACATGCAAGCGCTGCGTAAAGTAATACGTGTGTGTCGCGTATGCGCCTGAAGTCGCGTACGGGTCGCATAGCGATTGCGCATGAAAATGCATACCCATCGCACATCCTACGCGGATCCTACACAACAATCCTAAAATGGCGGCTAGGTTCCATGCAGTGATTGAGAAAGGTACGCTATGGGTGCGCGACTCCCAAAAAAAAAGTTGAAAAAAAAAGAAAGTAATATAAATATATTAAACAAATATATAAAAGAAACAAAAATTAGAGTTTCAATATTTTTTTTTCACTTATATTAAAAATATATAATGTAATTTAAAAAATAAAATATGTGAAAATAAATAGTTAAAAAAATGTAGAAAATCAATATAAAAATAAATAAATATAACTATTATTACATTTGAAAATTGTTCTATAAAAATCTTTGAAATTCACTGAAAAAACCATAGGTTTCAGACATGTTATAGTTAGCAATTAGCATTTAAAAAACCTTTGAAATTCGCTGAAAAAACCATTGGCTTCAGACATGTTATAGTTAGAAATTAGCATTTAAAAAACCTTTGAAATTCACTGAAAAAACCATAGATTTCAGGGGTGTTATAGTTAGCTGGACATTTCACTCATACAAAACCATTGAAATTCCTTTGTTATAGTTAGTTCTACTACCTATAACTCGCGCGCCCGCAATCCACTGCTGATGATGTCACATATTACATCATTCATGACATGGTCAGTGACATCACTGATGACATCTCAAATGACATCACTGATGACATCACTGATGACATCCTCCACGTGACAATCTGATGCACCTCATCATACACTAGTATAACCTTTCATCACTCTATAAAATATGGAGTACCATATTTGAAACCATTGACACACCAATATAAGTTTCTAAAAACCCACTCAGTGATTCCTAGATCTACACACACATCTAAACACTTACCTATAGATTCACTCATACATGCTGACAAAGATCAGTAGAACACTATCAAATATACTTATACACCTACATCAACATTACACACCAGCATACATCCTATTCATGTATGCATTCGTCCTACTCATTTATGCAAACAATTGATCATACTTACATTTACTCAGCTACACACTCATACAAACACTACTTCATTTATTCATATAGATAGTAACTTATACTTAGTGTGTTATAAAATCACTATTACAAGTATACAGTTATCCATACAGTCACTCATAGAATCACTGAGTCTTATGTATACTTATTTATATACAACAACTGTCACATACACTGCCTTTTATATTTCTACTTTGTTGGACATGTATCATTGAGAAATATATTTACTCATCACTATAACCCACAAAGACATTCACTCACCCAAACAACTGTTTCCACATGCAGTCTTAACCTCATACACCTACTAAATCAACTATTTACACATCTTTGGACAGTCACCTCCCACCCAACCACACACACATTCACTCTCCCATAAAAATACTCACTTAACTAATCAATAACTAATATAAACTTTCACATAGCTAGTAACCAACTTATGCAGTAGTTTACACAACAATATATTCACACAGTTTAATCACTATCCCATATATTTAGTGAGCCACTTTAAATTAGTCACTTGAATAGTCAATCACACTGCTAGTAAATCCTCCATCGAGACACTTATACTTCCACTCATTCTTCAATGCAAATTGCTATATATATAATACATATTTAAATATCTAACAAAACCACATTTATTCGATGATGTCATCAGTGATGTCATCAGTGATGTCATTTGAGATGTCATCAGTGATGTCACTGACCATGTCATGAATGATGTAGTATGTGACATCATCAGCAGTGGATTGCGGGCGCGCGAGTTATAGGTAGTTGGACTAACTATAACAAAGACATTTCAATGGTTTTGTACGAGTGAAGTGTCCAGCTAACTATAACACCCCTGAAATCTATGTTTTTTTCAGTTAATATATATATATATATATATATATCTATATACATATATATATATATATATATATATATATATATATATATATATATATTACCTACTGGCGGTCGCCAGTAGTTAGATATAGTTAGGACCCTGTTTCCATAGGAAATCCGCAACATTCTATTTGGAATAACTTTGGCGCCGGTCGACGAATCCTCGCGAAATTTTCAAAATAGGTGGGGCGCTACGCTCCGCTCCTACCCTGAAAGTCTCGGGGGGATTCGTCAAGCAGGGGCCGGGGAAAAAGGGGGGTCCCAAAACGCGTTTTCCCCATGCATTTTTCCATAGGACCTTTAGACACAGCTACAGCCCGAACGGCTGAACAGAATTACTTGAAATTTGGCAGAGAGGTAGCCATAAGGTCAAGGAAGTGCCTTTTGCAGGTCTGGTGTAAATCTGTTCAGTATTTCCTGAGAAAATAGCATTTAAAAGCATATATATATGTGGGCGGAGCCTAACCACACATCTCATCCAGAGATCTGATTGGCTGTCAGCACTTCATCCAAGAAGTGTTGGCAGCCATCTTGGGACCAATATACATGATAGCACCTCATTAAAAAGCATTGCAGTTAATAGAAGGTTTTAAGACTTTAGTTACATTATAAATCATTTGTTGATGGTACCATACTCATTTTAGGAATTGTGGTATGTTCTAAGGTGATTTCACCATGTGAAAAAGCCTTCTGCTGGGATATCATGATTGAGAGAAAAATATTTTCTCATGCTTTTACCACAGAGGTTTGGAAGGTGATCTATAGGCTAAACTGAGAGCTTATTTTCTGTAAATTCACATTATCTTTCTCAGTCATGTGAGAATGAAGTCTGACATTCTCAGTAAAACATGTACATCCAACAAGGGCAGAGACTGTCAGTTGATTCCTTTGTGTTCTACTGCAGCTTCCCAGAGTGTTCCAAAGAACTACTAGAGCGCTAACAGTCCTACTTATGATAAACGTATGGCACACCTTAAGCCATCTTGCTTGGATTAAAGTGGTAACTCTTAAAACATTTAATTTAAAAAGGAACAAAATGAGGGGGTTCATTTTTCCATAAAAAGTATGATTAGTGCTGCAGAAAGAAAAATTAGGGCACATTTTGAGTGACTTCTCAAATCCTCTTCTATTTCATTAAAAAATTCTGTCATGCAGACTGAAACATGCACTTTCAATACCAGCAGCAGTTTTCCCTGGTGAGCAGTAGCTTTACTACAGTGATCTAATGAGCAAAAAGAGTGCTAACATTCTGAATTTATGGCAAATGTGTGACACATCTGAATGCCTTCTTGATGGAATCAAAGTAAAAAACTGAAAGTATTTCCTACTGAGGAGACTGCAGTAAATGAGGAAATTAGGAAACTTCATAACAAATAAGTCTCCCAAGATGGCCACCAGAGACAAAAGAGCCCAAATGTAGCCCAAATATCACCCAGATGTAGCCCAAGTATAGCCCAATGACAGAATGTCCCAGAATGTTCTTAAAAACAACTAGAGCGCTTACTGTCTTCATTATGACAAAAGTAAGGCACACCTGAAGCCATCTTGATTGGAATAAACTGGTAACACTTAAAACATTTAATTTAAAAAGGAACACAATGAGGAGGTTCATTTTGCCATAGAAATTATGATTAATGCTGAAGAAAGAAAATGAGGGCACATTTTGAGTGACTTCTCAAATCCTCTTCTATTTCATTAAAAACTTCTGACATGCAGACTGAAACATGCACTTTTAATACCAGGAGCAGACTTCCATGGTGCAGTAGTTTTACTACAGTGATCTAATGAGCAACTAGAGTGCTAACATTCAGAATTTATGGCAAATGTGTGACATATCTGAATACCTTCATGATGGAATCAAAGTAAAAAACTGAAAGCATTTCCTACTGAGGAGACTGCAGTACATGAGGAAATTAGGAAACTTCATAACAAATAAATCTCCCAAGATGGCCACCGGAGACAAAAGAGCCCAAATGTAGCCCAAAATCACCCAGATGTAGCCCAAATATAGCCCAATGACAGAAGTGTGCAAAACACTTATTATTTTGTGTTTTTGCAGTGTTATATAGTGCAGACTTGTCAGGTATTGGAGTGCTTTACATGAGCATTGGTTACATCACACAAGAACAAATTCATTTTGGTTGTAGACATGGGGAGACTAAGTGATTTGACCAGAATCACAGAATGTCGAGCTGAAGCAGAAACTTCAACCTGGTTCCCCAGTTGCAAAGTCTGCAGTTCTGGAAGTAACACCACATCCTCTCCCCTAAGTGCAACATTTAATCAAGTGGTCAACTGGATAAAAAAACATAAAGATAACAAATAATTTAAAAGTGCTTTGTCGCTATTTGAAAACTCAGAAAATATGTCCTTATTTTAGTCTTTTAGAGCACTAACCATAATTTTGATGCCAATAAGACCCTCTCATATATGTAATTTCTAAAGGAAATGCTCTAGGTATTACAGTTTTGATTACATCAAGATGATGTCAGGCGTTCCACACTTTTGTAATAAATATAGAATGTTAGCAATCTAGTTGTTCATTAGGATACTGTTGAGAGGCAGAGGCCAGGGGCACGGACTCTGAAAATTGAAGGCAGGTAGGAGGGTGCAAAGGCAACAATTTAACCACACTGAGCAGGCAGGAAGGGCCGTGGAAGCACAACAGACTATGGAGGGCAGTGGAAAGGGGGGCAGGGGCAACAAACCAACAATACAGGACTTGCAAGAGAGGCTGTTGGAGGGAAGATCTATTACGGGTCAAGGAAGCTAGGGGCGGTCCCCAGATCCCCGGGAGCCACCACAGAACTGAGCAGGAGAGTGAGTCAGGGACAAAAGGGGCACCTTAATTTGAGCCGGGGTGCCTAGGAACGCTTGCTCCAAAAATGAAGAAAACAGACATATGAGACATGGAATTGGAGGCAGAATACAATGGCAGTTTAATGAGAAGATGCAACTTCAAAGAAACCGCAGAATAGAGACATAAAGTACAAAATACAGAATCCAGATAATCATACAGCTGTCATAATATTCTCTGTATCTCAATTAATGTACTGACAGAGAGAGAGAGAAAACACATCTATAAATGCATCATGAGAAACAAGTTACACCAAGGAAAATGTTACCTAGGAACACTCACGTTTACTCTTAGAGCAAGCATTCCTGCAATTACAATACAAAATCTTTTAAATGCCAAAGTAAAGAGAACAATGGTTAAACATAACATGACATTTCATATAGGTAAAATAGAATAAGATACTTCAAGCAAAGCAGAGCAAGACATTTTAAGCAAAGGAAGACAAGAGCTCCCAGCTCTTGGGGAAAACCTGCACTGCCTGTTAACCTACATACAGACGGCGAGGTAGTCCGTCGATATCTGTGGGTGCTCCCTTTTTATATCATTTTGTGGGCTCCTTTGCACGCTACATCTACCTACGTATGCTACCCAAAAGCTTCGTCTGCAGATTTTACCAGACATTTCGTCATTTACCCACTTAATGCTGACAATGGACTGGGTGAAAAGGTCAGTCTCTCAGGCCAATCGCTTATCGTAAGTTCCATAGAGCAAGCAGAAAATAATGGGTATTGTACAGGAATTCAATATATTCATGTATAAAATCTCCTCAGTTCTCCTAACTTGACGCTCTGCGGTTGCCACTTCCTTAAAAGCGGGAAACCTGCCCAGGAAGCAAGTACCAGTCCAGGATGCAGCCTACTGTATGTCGACAGCTTCAGGGGGATGTTGAACTTTGATACCGAGCACGGAGCACTCGGGTAGGGTGGGGGCTACTAGTTTGGATCAGAAGGCCTCGCAGACCTGCCTTCAGACTGCTATACACTAAAATTGCAGAGCTATGGTCAATTTAACAAAGAGGCCTACATATTGAACAGAAGGGCCTACACAGGGGTTTTATGCTGGCTGAGTGGTAAGGATGTCTCAGGATAATTATATAGCAACACAGGACCCGCTGGTCAATTTAATATGGCCTACAAATGCAGCTGGCAGGGCAAGGACAAGGGTCTCATACTTCAGGTGTGGACAGAACGGGCCAGGGGCCCCCTGTGATACAAAATCTACCCTCCTTCAAGGCTGTGGCAATGTAATAGACCATTGTGGGCAGAAGGAAGAGGCAATGGTAGTACAACCATACATGCCAACAGACCCGATTCAGCCAGGAAACGTCCAATGTTTTTAAGCTCAAATGGGCTTTATTTGATCTGTCTCCTGTCTACAATATCCTCTTTTTCAATGTAACTCAAAGGGGAAAATCAATACCCCAGTTTTTTTTCAAAATCTCCCTCTTACCAAGTTCAAAATGTTCGCAAGTATGGTACATTGGATCATGGAAGGAAATGGGATAGGGACATGGACTTGGATAACAGAGGACAGGAGGGACCTGGAGAGGTGCACCAAACTGACCCTGCAGGGCAGGCATCAGGGTTTGCAGCAGCACAATACACCACACAGGGCATGCAGGACGGGAGTGCAGCACAACAATCCATAGAAAGCAAGAGGGAGGGGACAGGACCATGCACATGGACAACAGAGAACAGAGGGGCAAGAGGCAATGGTAGCTAGCTGACCATAATGGACAGACAGGAGAGAAAGCTGCAGTATAACAGACCATAAAGGGCAGGAGGGACGGATCAGGGGCATTACAATGGAACAGACAAGCCAGGAGGGAGGGAGTAGGGCTGGGGGCAAGGGGGCAGGGCAGGAGCAGCAAGATAGCCATGGAGGTCAGGCAGGATGGGCACTAGAAGCAAGACACACCATGAAGAGCAACAGTGAGACTGTGATGGCATACACACAGACCATGGAGGGAAGGTGGGAGGGGGTCAGGGGCAGCTAACTGACCACACAGGGAAGGTGGGAGGGGCCATGGCAGCACAGAAGACCATGCATGGCAAGTGGGAGGGTTAGTGGCAGCACAATGGCTATGATGGGCAAGAAGGAGGGTGGAGGGGCATGCACAAAGGACGATGGAGGATAGAAGGAAGGGTCAGGACCTGTGCACAGACAAGAAAGTTCAGGGGAAGGGACCTCACAACAGACCACACAGGGCAGGCAGGAGGAGCAGTTGCAGCACAACAGACCAGGGAGGGCAGAAGGGTGTGGCAGTACAATGGACCATGTAGGACAGGAGGAAGAGGATAGGGGCATGGCATGTGGACAGGCAGGGTGGAGGTGGCAGGGACAGGTTACAGTCATCTGACAATGCTAGGCAGGTGGGAGGGGAGTGGCAGCTCAACAGAACACTCAGAGTAGATAGGAGTGGCAGGTCCATGGGACATGGTGGGCAAAAAGGATGGAGCTGGGGCATGCACAAAGACATCGGAGGGCAGGGGGAAGGAGAATAGGGGCAGCAAGCTAAGCACAGAGTTTAAGCAGGAGGTCAATGATGGGGCATAGAATTGGGCAATGGAGGGCAGGAGGAGTGGACTGGTACATCATACTAAATTGAGGGCAGTGGCAGCACATCAGACCATGCATGGCAGGAGGGAGGAGGCTAGTCCATGGATTCACACAACAGAGGATAGGGAGGAAGGGGATGGGGCAGCAAGCTAACTGTTCAGAGAAGGCGGGTATTAGGAACTTTATTGTTTTTAAAACATTGTGTCTGTGCGAACTACTTAAAATATGAACAAGTATGCAGCATAATCTCACTTTTATTCAGGAAGAAGAGGACGTTTGTGACTGTGACTCCGGGCTCACTTGGCAGAAACACCCCCTGACCCTCCACCCCCTATCGCAAAATGTAATGCCCGTGAAAAGGGTAGGTGAACACAGTGTTATATAGAACATAGTCCTGAGAGCACGATTGAAAATGAAAACTAGATATAGTGTATGGTATAAACTATGCACCAAAAAGTGTGATATAAGATGAACCGGGCGTGAAATATAATATGCAATACATTGTGCGCAATGACAGATTCATGGGAGAGCGCGAGATAGCACAGGCACTAGCGCGTGCTATGCGATATGCGCCTTGGAGTGTAATATGCACAGGGCAGTGTTGTGTAACCTAACTAGTCTCTAAAGTTGTAATATAAAATATGTGCTGGGGAGTGTAACGTTGCATATGCACTGTGACAAAGATATGGATCCCAGATTGTAATATGTATGGCATAGCACTGTGCGTTATAACATAGGCATCGAGAAAGGCACGTTAGATGGGGCAATATAACCCGTGCGAAGACAAGTGTGGCATGACATATTCACGGGGTGGTGTTACAGTGCACATGGGCTAGAGAGTGTCATAGCATATGCACTAGCTAGTGGAATACAACACAGAGGTGTGTGGCACTCGGCAGGCAATGGTGGGTGTAACACAGCATTGGGCTCTGTCAGGAGCACGCTGTGACTCTCAAGTGATGTTCGTCCCCTTTCCAGAGAGTAAAATAAAAAGTATTACACATCCGGCAGTGGATGTGTGTTTTATTAACCGTGAGGGGGGTTTCTTGCATAGTTTTGGTCGAATTTTTGTCGAATCCCCTTTGAATGGCTTGGTGTGCATGTGTATTAAATGTGCACGTCAATAGCTACCCATGTTTGTATAAATAAACGACAAGGGTGTCTACCAGGATTAGGCACGGTAGGGCATCAGACATGTCAGAGCTTCACTAGTGGTGTAAATACATTCCACGTGGATTCATTGCATGCATAGTCGCCTTTTAATGAATATCACGCAAATCGTCATGGTGATAGGTACGTACGGTTTGTCCAGCATGTCCTAGGTGTGTCTATAAATATATATTTTTTTAAAATAATAAAAAACAGTGGCCGGCCCTGGGGATTGGGGTCAAAAAAATATAATTAGGAGACTGGCCCTGGGGGATGGGGTCATCAGGGCCAATAAATTAGAATAAGAAGGGGAACCAAACAGCCCCCCTTCTTAAAAAACTAAAATAAATAAAAGACTGGCATCGTGCCGGAGGCCATGCCCCCTCCGTGCAGCACTCTGCAAACGCGCCCCCAACAGGCATCTCCAGTATGCGCCAGGGAGCTGCGCTGCAGCCAGGTGTTCTGAGGCCAAGCCCCTTTTTACACCTCTCTGCAACGCAGCTCTGTGGCGCTTACTGGAGGTACCTAGTGGTCTAGTTTGACCCTAGGGACCCTTAGGATTCAGGGGGACTTAATCTCTCAACTTAGAACAGCCACAGGGCGCGTTTACACAGTGGTGAAGGGAGGGGACGGGGCCTGAGGTGACGTGTGCAAACACGCACTATGGCACGTTTTAAATTGGGGATATAATTTCCCTTCAATACTGAGGGCCCCTGGGGGCTAACTAGCCCACCAAGTGCTTCCAGTAAGCGCCACTGAGCTGCATTGCAGAGAGGTGGTCCAGGCCGTGCCACTTTTTACACCTCTCTGCAACGCAGCTCTGTGGCACTTACTGGAGGTACCTAGTGGGCTAGTTGGACCCTAGGGACCCTCAGGATTCAAATGAACTTAATCTCCCAACTAAAAATGGACACAGGGCGTGTTTACACAGTGGTGAAGGGAGGGGACGAGGCCTGAGTTAACGTGTGCAAAAACGCCCTGTGGCCTGTTTTAAGAGGTAGTTTTAATCCCCATGCCCTATTATACACTAGGGGCTTACAGAGGAGGTCATGCTAATCACAGGGGGACCCCAACGCATAATGTTCCCTAGTGTATGTAGGTGTTTTCACTGTATTCTAAGTGTCTTTTAACATAGCACTGGCTCTAGGACTGGTTAGTCAGACTCAGTTACCACCAGTATCCGTCTGAAAAAGTTGAGGGTACAGGATGATTTTGCAACAAGGCTTCTTTCTGCTCTTCTTTTTGTTCTTTCTGCACGTTATCCTTCTTCCTGCACTTATCTTCGTATTTGAGGACTTCTGTTGCTTCTTTCTGCACTTCTTTTGTTTCTTTCTGTGCATTTTTTCTTCTTTCTTCACATGTCCTATCTCTGTAGGCATAGTTACAAATTAGCATTTAAAAAACCTTTGAAATTCACAGAAAAAACCATAGGTTTCAGGCACGTTATAGTTAGGAATTAGCATTTAAAAAACCTCAGAAATTCACTGAAAAAACCATAGGTTTCAGGGGTGTTATAGTTAGCTGGACTTTTCACTTGTACAAAACCATTGAAATTCCCCCGTTATAGTTAGTTCAGCTAACTATAACTCGCGCGGCCGCAATGCACTGCTGATGACGTCACATATTACATCACTCATGACATGGTCAGTGACATCACTCATGACATCACTGATGACATCTCAAATGACATCACTGATGACATCACTGATGACATCATCCTTGTGATAGAGTGGCAGACCTCCTCTTCCCCTAATATAACCTTTGATACACACATTCAAAAATAGAAATTAAAATTTTAAAAACAATGGACATACCAATACCAGTTACAACAACCTATACAGTAATTCTAAGATCCACATACACATCCACTCATTCACCAACAGTCCTATACAGTCACTCATACATGTACTCACTCATCATATGTACTCATACACCTATACATCCTGTTACACAATGCCACTCATCCATAGAGGTACTCACACACATAGTCACTCATGCTAATAAAGAATCAAACATACATTTACTTACATATACAGTTATACACACACCACCACACTTACTTCTACGGAAACTTACACATACTTAGTCTTTTAAACAATCACTTATAGAAACACATACTTATTCATATAGGAACTCTTTCAATCTCTCACTGTCACATATACTCGCTTATATACACCAATAGTCACATATACTAGTTTAAAACATATGTAGTTACTCATAAAGACACTATTGAGACAGTCATTCACTCACTAACACACCCATACACTCACTCATCCACCCATAGAGTCCTGCACACATGCTGTCTTCAACACATACAAAGAGTGAGTCATTCATTCATGCACCTATGCACTACGTAATACCCCCACCGAACCATGCAGACACTCAGACTGATACTCATAAAACCAACTAATAACCTATATAAACACCCATGTAGCTACTCACCAACCCATGCAGCCACTTATACACAAAGTGAGAGACTGATACAGATATTTACATATTTAAACATTACTCACTAAGCCATGTATTCACTATGAAACACTTAATCAGTCAGTTACACAATCAATTTTTCAAAAACAAATCATCCATTTAGACACTTATATACCCATTTATTCTTCCATCGACCTTGAGATATACATATATAAAACATATTTAATTTTCAGAAACACACACATTCACTGGATGATGTCATCAGTGATGTCATCAGTGATGTCATTTGAGATGTCATCAGTGATGTCATGAGTGATGTCACTGACCATGTCATGAGTGATGTAATATGTGACGTCATCAGCAGTGCATTGCGGGCGCGCGAGTTATAGTTAGCTGAACTAACTATAACGGGGGAATTTCAATGGTTTTGTACAAGTGAAAAGTCCAGCTAACTATAACACCCCTGAAACCTATGGTTTTTTCAGTGAATTTCTGAGGTTTTTTAAATGCTAATTCCTAACTATAACGTGCCTGAAACCTATGTTTTTTTCTGTGAATATATATATATATATATATATATATATATATATATATATTTATTATCTACTGGCGGTCGCCAGTAGATAGTTATAGTTAAAACCTAGTTTCCATAGGAAGTCTCAAAATTCTATTTTGAATAACTTTGGCGCCGGTTGACGAATCCTCGTGAAATTTTCAAAACTAATAGGCCGCTCCGCTCAGCTCCTACCCTAAAAGTCTCGGGGTGATTCGTCAAGCGGGGGCCGAGAAAAAGGGGGGTCCCAAAACGCGTTTCCCCATGCATTTTTCCATAGGACCTTTAGTCGCAGCTACAGCCCGAACGGCTGAACAGAATTACGTGAAATTTGGCAGAGAGGTAGCCATAAGGTCAAGGAAGTGCCTTTTGCAGGTCTGGTGTAAATCTGTTCAGTATTTCCTGAGAAAATAGCATTTAAAAGCATGTCAATATCTATACGCGCGCACCGTGCGCGCACAGTGCGCGCACCCTGCCGTGCGCGAGCGCAATTCTGATTGGTTGTTAGATGTTGGTAAACATTCGAATCGGTCAAAACCAGGAAGTGTCGGCCGCCATTTTGTCTCTCGCAGTCTGAGGGGGTGAAAAAAAAAGGTGGAGAACGTGAAAAGGGGGCAGAGTGGACAGTTCCTGACCCCTAGCCTTGGTCAGGGGGTCACAGAAGGACCCCAAGGGAGAAAAAAAAATATATAATTTTTTTTAAACCGCGAGGTGCGCGCACCGCGCGCGCACGGCACGCACTGCGAACCGTGGGTGCTCGGTGCGCGAAGCGCACCGAGCGCCCATAGCGCGTGCACCGTGCGCGCACCTCGCGATTTAAAAAAAAAATAATAATTTCACGGTGCGCGCACAGTGAAAAACCTGAAAAAAAAAATAATAAATACATAACTTAGCATTTAAAAAACCGTACAAATTCACTGAAAAAACCATAGGTTTCACACACGTTATAGTTACGAATTAGCATTTTAAAAACCTTGCAAATTCACTTAAAAAACCATAGGTTTCACACATGTTATAGTTAGCTGGACATTTCACTCGTAAAAAACCAAAGAAATTCCCCCGTTATAGTTAGTGCAGGCAACTATAACTCACGCGACCGCAATCCTCTGCTGATGACGTCAGATAGTACATCACTGATGACATATGTGTCTTTATGAAAAATAAATATTTGTAATATATCTATAGCTAAAGATTAATGGAAGAAGACATGGGTAAATAAGTGTCTAAATACAGTGATGTAATATCTGACGTCATCAGCAGAGGATTGCGGTCGCGTGAGTTATAGTTGCCTGCACTAACTATAACGGGGGAATTTCTTTGGTTTTTTACGAGTGAAATGTCCAGCTAACTATAACATGTGTGAAACCTATGGTTTGTTAAGTGAATTTGCAAGGTTTTTTAAATGCTAATTCGTAACTATAACGTGTGTGAAACCTATGGTTTTTTCAGTGAATATATATATATATATATTCACTGAAAAAACCATAGGTTTCAGGGGTGTTATAGTTAGCTGCCCATTTCACTCGTACAAAACCATAGAAATTCCTCCGTTATAGTTAGTTCTGCTAACTATAACTCACGCGCCCGCAATGCACTGCTGATGATGTTACATATTGCAACATTCATGACATGGTCAGTGACATCACTGATGACATCACTGATGACATCATCCACTGAATGTGGTTTAGTTATTTAAATATGTATTATATATATACCAATCTGTATTGAAGATTGAGTGGATATATAACTGTCTGGATGGAGGATTTAGTAGCTGTCTGACTGTCTTTTTAAGTGAGTAATTAAGAGTGTCTCACTTAATACATGGATTAGTAACTAAACTATGTGAATGTGTGCAGCACTGTCTCTGTTGTTGTATAACATGTTGCCTCAGTTGGTCACTAACTACAATAGTGTGTATATTAGTTATTGATTAGTTGGGTGAGTATTTGTATGGGACACTGAGTTTGTGTGTGGTTGGATATGGTGTGTGTAACTCTATGCATAGATGTGTGAATGGTTGATTGACTAGGTGTATGGGTTTAAGAGTGCATGTGGAAACAGTTGTTTGGGTGACTGAGTGTATCTATTTGTGTGTTGGTGAGTGAATATATGTTTTAGTTGTACATCTTCAACAAAGTAAAAAAATAAAAGGCATTGTATGTGAGAGTTGGTGTATATAAATAAATTTGTGTAAGAGTCAGTGATTGTGAGAGATTGTGAGAGTAAATATATGAATGAGTGTATAATTGTAATGGTGCTTTTTTAACATATTAACGATGAGTTACTATGTGTTTGAATAAATGAGGTGTTGTTTGATAATTGTGTAAGTGAGTAAATTTAAGTGCGATACATTTTTTTCATGAGTGAGTAGGATGACTGCATAACCGACTAAGATGACTGCTGATGTGTCAATGTCTATATATGTGTATAAGTGCATTTGATAGTGTTCTATTAATTAATGACTGCATGTATAGATGATTCTATTGTTGAATGGGTAGTTGTGTGTGTGGACTTAGGAATCAGTGAGTGGGTATGTAGTAACTGGTATTGGTGTGTCAATGGTTTCAAATATGGTACTCTGTATTTTACAGTGAGTGATGAAAGGTGATACTAGTGTATGATGTGGTGTATCGGATTGTCAAGTGGATGATGTCAACAGTGATGTCATTTGAGATGTCATCAGTGATGTCATCAGTGATGTCACTGACCATGTCATGAATGATGAGATATGTGACATCATCAGCAGTGCATTGCGGGCGCGTGAGTTATAGTTAGCAGAACTAACTATAACGGAGGAATTTCTATGGTTTTGTACGAGTGAAATGGGCAGCTAACTATAACCCCTGTTTTTTTCTGTGAATTTCTAAGGTTTTTTAAATGCTAATTTCTAACTATAACGTCTCTGAAACCTATGTTTTTTTTCAGTGAATTTCAAAGGTTTTTTAAATGCTAACTTTTAAGTGTGATAGTAGTTATATCTATTTTTTTGTACTGATTTTCTACAGTTTTTTAACTATTTATTTATAAATATTTTATTCATTAAATAACATTATACATTTTTCTGAAAATTGCAAAAAAACATTTTTTAATTAAAACTGAAATATTGATTAATTTTCTTGTTTTCATTTTTTATTTTAATATATTTATATCATTTTCTTTAAAAAATAAAATTCCAATTTTTTTCGCAGTCGCGCACTCAAAGTGTGCACATCACGGTGGGTGCGTGTATTCTAGCCGCCATTTTAGAAAAGTCATGAAGGATCCGCGTATGGTGTGCGACGGCTGCATGTTTTTCAGTTACATCATATATATTTAATATCATGTGATATGCGCGATTGGTATGCGACCAGTCTGCTACTCCTGCTCCCGCGCATTTGCGACACATGCGCATTACGGTACGAGATGTTTGCACGCTTGCGGGTCCCGCGTGACTTCATATACGTGCTGGGGCGCGCTGGGTGCGAGACTCCCGCAAAAAAAATGTATGTTCCAAAATGATATGTATGTGTCTTTAATATACATATTAAGGCAAGAGATTATGTAAGATATTCATCAAAATAATATATTTGTACTTATAAGAAACTTATATTATTTTTAAATATATTTTCGCGAATTCGGGTGCGTGCGTCGTGAGTGCAGAAAACCAGGTCAGCAGAGCTGCTGTAGAGCCAGAGAACCAGGTCAGCAGAGCTGCTCTAGAGCCTAAGAACTAGGTCAGCAGAGCTGCTCTAGAGTCAGAGAACCAGGTCAGCAGAGCTGCTGTAGAGCCAGAGAAACCAGGTCAGCAGAGCTGCTTTAGAGGGAGAGAACCAGGTCAGCAGAGCTGCTTTAGAGCCAGAGAACCAGGCCAGCAGACCTGCTTTAGAGCCAGAGAACCAGGTTAGCAGAGCTGCTTTAGAGCCAAAGAACCAGGTCAGCAGAGCTATGCTAGAGCCAGAGAACCAAATCAGCAGAGCTGCTTTAGAGCAATAGAACCAGGTCAGCAGAGCTGCTTTAGAGCCAGAGAACCATGTCAGTAGAGCTGCTCTAGAGCCAAAGAACCAGGTCAGCAGAGCTACGCTAGAGCCAGAGAACCAAATCAGCAGAGCTGCTTTAGAGCAATAGAACCAGGTCAGCAGAGCTGCTTTAGAGCCAAAGAACCAGGTCAGCAGAGCTACGCTAGAGCCAGAGAACCAAATCAGCAGAGCTGCTTTAGAGCAATAGAACCAGGTCAGCAGAGCTGCTCTAGAGCCAGAGAACCAGGTCAGCAGAGCTGCTGCAGAGCCAGAGAAACCAGGTCAGTAGAGCTGCTTTAGAGGGAGAGAACCAGGTCAGCAGAGCTGTTGTAGAGCCAGAGAACTAGATCAGCAGAGCTGCTCTGTAGCATAAGAACTAGGTCAGCAGAGCTGCTCTATAGCCAGAGAACCAGGTCAGCAGACCTGCTGTAGAGCCAGAGAAACCAGGTCAGCAGAGCTGCTTTAGAGAGAGAGAACCAGGTCAGCAGAGCTGCTTTAGAGCCAGAGAACCAGGTCAGCAGAGCTGCTCTAGCTGCCACTGACTGACTGACACTGACTGACTGACACTGACTGACATTGATTGACACTGACTGACACTGATTGACTGACACTGACTGACTGACACTGATTGACTGACACTGACTGACTGACACTGATTGACTGACACTGACTGACACTGATTGACTGACACTGACAGACTGACTGACACTGACTGACTGACATTGACTGACACTGACTGACACTGACTGACTACTCTCTACTACTCTACTACTGACTCTCTACTACTCTCTCTCTACTACTAACTCTCTACTACTCACTCTCTACTACTCTCTACTACTCACTCTCTACTACTCTACTACTCTCTCTCTACTACTCACTCTCAACTACTCACTCTCTACTACTCACTCTCTACTACTCACTCGCTACTACTCACTCTCTACTACTCACTCTCTACTACTCACGCTCTACTACTCTCTACTACTCACTCTCTACTACTCACTCTACTACTTTCTACTACTCTCTACCACTCACTCTCTACTACCCTACTACTCACTCTCTACTACTCTCTACTACTCACTCGCTACTACTCTCTACTACTCACTCTCTACTACACTCTCTACTACTCTCTACTACTCACTCTCTACTACTCTCTCTCTACTACTCACTCTCTACTGTACACTCTCTACTACTCACTCTCTACTACTCGCTCTCTACTACTCACTCTCCACTACTCACTCTCTACTACTCGCTCTCTACTACTCTCTACTACTCACTCTCTACTACTCACTCTCTACTACTCTCTCTGCTACTCACTCTCTACTACTCTACTACTCTCTACTACTCGCTCTACTACTCACTCTCTACTATTCTCTACTACTCACTCTACTACTCTCTCCTACTCTCTACCACTCACTCTCTACTACTCACTCTCTACTACTCTCTCTCTACTACTCACTCTCTACTACTCACTCTACTACTCTCTACTACTCACTCTGTACTACTCTCTACTACTCACTCTGTACTACTCACTCTCTACTACTCTCTACTGCTCACTCTCCACTACTGATTCTCTACTACTCGCTCTCAACTACTCTCTACTACTCACTCTACTACTCACTCTCTACTACTCTACTACTCTCTCTACTTCTCACTTTCTACTACTCTCTCTACTACTCACTCTCTACTACTCACTCTCTACTACACACTCTCTACTACTTGCTCTCTGCTACTCACTCTCTACTACTCTCTAGTACTCACTCTAATACTCACTCTCTACTACTCTCTACTACTCACTCTCTACTACTCTCTACTACTTTCTACTACTCACTCTACTACTCACTCTCTACTACTCTCTACTACTCACTCTCTAATACTCACTCTCTACTACTCACTCTCTACTACTCTCTACTACTCACTCTCTAATACTCACTCTATACTACTCTCTACTACTCACTCTCTAATACTCACTCTCTACTACTCACTCTCTACTACTCACTCTACTACTCTCTACTACTCACTCTCTGATACTCTCTCTACTACTCTCTACTACTCTCTACTACTCACTCTCTACTCTCTATTACTTGCTCTCTACTCTCTACCTCTCTACCTCTCTCTCTACTACTCTCTACCTCTCTACCTCTACCTCTCTAACTCTACACCTCTACCTATACACCTCTACCTCTCTACCTCTCTGTACATGCACACATATGCACATATATATATGCATATATATGCATATGCATTTATATATATGTATGTGTATATATATATATATATACATATATAAACATATAAATATAATCTGCATATCTATATAAATATAAATTCATGCAAACATATAAATATACATATATGCATACATATGCATGGTATGTACATGAAAGTTTGAAAAACTCTAATACAAGCAAAGCTAAAAAGCCACCTAATTACAAACAGAATTGCTTTAACTTAAACGAGGGCGAGACCTATTGCATTTTCAATGCTTGTTTACTTTGATTCCATCAAGAAGGCATTCAGATGTGTCACGCATTTTCCATAAATTCTGAATGGTAGCACTCTAGTTGCTCATTAGATCACTGTAGTAAAGCTACTGCTCACCAGGGAAGTCTGCTGCTGGTATTGAAAGTGCATGGTTCAGTCTGCATGTCAGAATTTTTTAATGAAATAGAAGAGGATTTGAGAAGTCACTCAAAATGTGCCCTAATTTTTCTTTTTTCCTCACTGATCATAATTTCTATGGCAAAATGAACCTCCTCATTGTGTTCCTTTTAAATTAAACTACTCACTTTCTACTACTCGCTCGCTACTACTTTCTACTACTCACTCTCTACTACTCACTTTCTACTACTCTCTACTACTCTACTACTCTCTACTACTACTCTCTACTACTCACTCTCTACTACTCACTCTCTACTACGCTCTACTACTCTCTACCACTCACTCTCTACTACTCTACTACTCACTCTCTACTACTCTCTACTACTCTCTCTCTACTACTCTCTCTCTACTACTCCCTCTCTTCTACTCACTCTACTACTCTCTACTACTCACTCTCTACTACTCACTCGCTACTACTCTACTACTCTCTACTACTCACTCTCTACTTCTCACTCTCAACTACCCACTCTACTACTCACTCTCTACTACTCACTCTCTACTACTCTCTACTAATCACTCTACTACTCTCTACCACTCACTCTCTACTACTCTCTCTCTCTCTACTACTCTCTCTCTCTACTACTCACTCTCTACTACTCACTCTACTACTCTCTACTACTCTCTCTGCTACTCACTCTCTACTACTCTCTACTACTCACTCTCTACTACTCACTCTCTACTACTCTCTCTCTACTACACACTCTCTACTACTTGCTCTCTCCTACTCACTCTACTACTCACTCTACTACTCACTCTCTACTACTCCCTACTACTCACTCTCTACTACTCTCTACTACTCACTCTCTACTACTCCACTACTCTCTACTAATCACTCTCTACTACTCACTCTGTACTACTCTCTACTACTCACTCTCTACTACTCTCTCTCTACTACTCACTCTCTACTACTCACTCTCTACTACTCTCTACTACTCTATACTACTCACTCTCTACTACTCTCTACTACTCACTCTCTACTACTCTCTCTACTACTTTCTACTACTCACTCTACTACTCATTCTCTACTACTCATTCTCTACTACTCTCTCTGCTACTTAGTCTCCACTACTCACTCTCTACTACTCTCTACTACTCACTCTCTAATACTCACTCTCTGCTACTCACTCTCTACTACTCTCTACTACTCCCTCTACTACTCACTCTCTACTACTCTACTTCTCACTCTTTACTACTCTCTACTACTCACTCTCTACTACTCACTCTACTACTCTCTCCTACTCACTCTCTGCTTCTCTCTCTACTACTCTCTACTACTCTCTCTACTCTCTATTACTCATCCTCTACTCTCTACCTCTCTACCTTTCTCTACCTCTCTCTACCTCTCTACCTCTACCTCTCTACCTCTACCTCTACGTCTCTACCTCTACACCTCTACCTCTCTACCTCTCTCTACCTCTCTCTACACGCACACATATGCACATATATGCATATGCATTTATATATATGTATGTGTATATATATTCACTTAAAAAACCATAGGTTTCACACATGTTATAGTTAGGTGGATATTTCACTCGTAAAAAACCAATGAAATTCCCCCGTTGTAGTTAGTTGAGAACTATAACTCGCGCGTCCGCAATCCTCTGCTCATGACGTCACATATTACATCACTCATGACATGGTCAGTGGCATCACTCATGACATCACTGATGACATCATCCTTGTGATAGAGTGGCGGTCGCGCGAGTTATAGTTATCTCACCTAACTATAACGGGGGAATTTCATTGGTTTTTTACGAGTGAAATATCCACCTAACTATAAAATGTGTGAAACCTATGGTTTTTTTAATGAATTTGCAAGGTTTTTTAAATGCTAATTCCTAACTATAACGTGTGTGAAACCTATGGTTTTTTTCAGTGAATTTGTATGTTTTTTTAAATGCTAAGTTATGTATGTCTTATTATTTTTTTTATATATTTATTTTTCAATAAACTACGTATTAATCTTTTTTTTTTAATGGTTTTTCACGGTGCGCGCACCCCCGCGATTTAAAAAAAAAAAATTAAATGTTTTTTTCTGCCTTCGGGGTTCTTCAGGGACCCCCTGACCAAGGCTAGGGGGTCAGGAACTCTCTACCCTGCCCCCTTTTCACGTTCACCACCTTCCTTTTCCACTCTCGCACTGAAAACAAACAAAATGGCGGCCGACACTTCCTGATTTCGACCGATTCGAACGTTGACTGACATGTAACAACCAATCAGAATTACGCTCGCGCACGTTAGGGTGCGCGGCTATAGATATGTATGTGCTTTTAAATGCAATTTTCTCAGGAACTACTGAACAGATTGACTCCATATATGCAAAAGGCACTTCCCTGACCTGAGGACTACCTCTCTGCCAAATTTCAAGTTATTCTGTTCAGCCGTTCGGGCTGTACCTTCGACTAAAGGTCCTGTGGAAAAATGCATTGGGAAAACGCGTTTTGGGACCCCCCATTTTTCTCGGCCCCCACTTGACGAATCACCCCGAGACTTTCAGGGTAGGAGCTGAGCGGAGCGCCCCATTAGTTTTGAAAAGTTCGCGAAGAATTCGTCAACCGGCGCCAAAGTTATTCAAAATAGAATTTTGAGATTTCCTATGGAAACACGGTCCTAACTATAACTATCTACTGGCGACCGCCAGTAGATAATATATACATACATATATAAACATATATATAATTTGCATATCTATATAAATACAAATATAAATGCATGCATACATATACATATATGCATGTTATGTACATGAAATTTTGAAAAACACTAATAAAAGCAAAGCTAAAAAGCCACCTAATTACAAACAGAATTGCTTTAACGTAAACGAGGGCGAGACCTATTGCATTTTCAATGCTTGTTTACTTCGGTTCCATCAAGAAGGCATTCAGATGTGACACATTTGCCATAAATTCTGAATGGTAGCACTCTTGTTCCTCATTAGATCACTGTAGTAAAGCTACTGCTCACCAGGGAAGTCTGCTGCTGGTATTCAAAGTGCATGTTTCAGTCTGCATGTCAGAACTTTTTAATGAAATAGAAGAGGATTTGAGAAGTCAAATGTGCCCTAATTTTTCTTTCTGCAGCACTAATCATAATTTCTATGGCAAAATGAACCCCCTCATTTTGTTCCTTTGCAAATTAAATGTTTTAAGTGTTACCACTTTATTCCAATCAAGATGGCTTCAGGTATGCCATACTTTTGTCATAAGTAAGACTGTTAGCGCTCTAGTTGTTCTTTAAAACATTCTGGGATTTCTGTCATTGGGCTAAACTTGGGCTACATCTCGGTGATATTTGTGCTACATTTGGGCTCTTTTGTCTCAGGTAGCCATCTTGGGAGACTTGTTATGCAGTTTCCTAATTTCCTCATTTACTACAGTCTCCTCAGTAGGCATACTGTCAGTTTTTTACTTTGATTCAATGAAGAAGGCATTCAGATGTGTCACACATTTGCCATAAATTCAAAATGTTAGCACTCTAGTTGCTCATTAGATCACTGTAGTAAAGCTGCTGCTCACGAGGGAAGTCTGCTGCTGGTATTGAAAGTGCATGTTTCAGTCTGCATGTCAGAATTCTTTAATGAAATAGAAGAGGATTTGAGAAGTCACTCAAAATGTGCCCTAATTTTTCTTTCTGCAGCACTAATCATACATTCTATGGCAAAATGAACCCTCTCATTTTGTTCCTTTTTAAATTAAATGTTTTAAGAGTTACCACTTTATTCCAATCAAGATGGCTTCAGGTGTGCCATATGTTTATCATAAGTAGGAGTGGTAGCGCTCTAGTTGTTCTTTGGAACGCTCTGGGAAGCTGCAGTAGAACACAAAGGAATCAACTGACAGTCTCTGCCCTTGTTGGATGTACATGTTTTACTGAGAATGTCAGACTTCATTCTCACATGACTGAGAAAGATAATGTGAATTTACAGAAAATATGCTCTCAGTTTAGCTTATAGATCGCCTTCCAAACCTCTGTGGGAAAAGCATGTGAAAATAGTTTTCTCTCAAACATGATTCATGATATCCCAGCAGAAGGGTTTTTCACATGGTAAAATCACCTTAGAACATACCACAATTCCTAAAATGAGTATGGTACCATCAACAAATGATTTATAATGTAACTAAAGTCTTAAAACCTTCTATTAACTGCAATGCTTTCTAATGAGGTGCTATCATGTATATTGGTCCCAAGATGGCTGCCAACACTTCTTGGATGAAGTGCTGACAGCCAATCAGATCTCACAATGAGATGTGTGGTTAGGCTCCGCCCAGATATATATGTGATTTTACTTTTGATTTTCTCAGGAACTACTGAACGGATTTACACCATATATGCAAAAGGCACATGCCTGACCTGAGGACTACCTCTCTGCCAAATTTCAAGTAATTCTGTTCAGCCGTTCGGGCTGTACCTTCGACTAAAGGTCCTATGGGAAAATGCATGGGGAAAACGCGTTTTGGGACCCCCCTTTTTTCTCAGCCCCCGCTTGACGAATCACCCCGAGACTTTCAGGGTAGGAGCTGAGCGAAGCGCCCCATTAGTTTTGAAAAATTCACGAAGATAAGTCAACCGGCGCCAAAGTTATTCAAAATAGAATTTTCAGATTTCCTATGGGAACTCGGTCCTAACTATAACTATCTACTGGCGACCGCCAGTAGATAATATTTATATATATATTCACTGAAAAAACCATAGGTTTCACACAAGTTATAGTTAGCTGTACATTTCACTCATAAAAAACCAATGAAATTCCCCCGTTATAGTTAGTGCAGGCAACTATATCTCACGCGACCGCAATCCTCTGCTGATGCTAATACTGTATTTAGACACTTATTTGCCCATGTCTTCTTCCATTAAATTTTAGCTATACATATATTACAAATATTTTTTTTTCATAAAGACACATATGTCATCAGCAGAGGATTGCGGTCGCGTGAGTTATAGTTGCCTGCACTAACTATAACGGGGGAATTTCATTGGTTTTTTACGAGTGAAATGTACAGCTAACTATAACTTGTGTGAAACCTATGGTTTTTTCAGTGAATTTGCAAGGTTTTTTAAATGCTAATTCCTAACTATAACGTGTGTGAAACCTATGGTTTTTTCAGTGAATTTGTACGGTTTTTTAAATGCTAAGTTACTTTACGCCATTCGTGGCGTGCGCGCCCAGTTAACGCAGTTCGTTCCGTGCGCGCACGGTGCGCTTTGCGCACCGTGCGCGCCCACTTTACGCAGTTAGTGCCGTGCACGCACGTTGGTCACGCGGTGCGCTGCGCACACCGCGTGCCCACGTTACGCGGGATGGGCCATGTACGCACGATGCGCTTCGCGCACCGTGCGCACATGGGGGACATATTATGCGCTTCGTTGTGAAAAGGTATTCATTTGTAGTTTCCTTTATATTACATGCCATGCAAAAATGGTGCCCTTCGGGCACCATTTGCACACGGGGTGGGGATAATTTTTTTTTTTTTAATTAATTTTAACCGTACGCGTACGGTAAGCGTAATCGGCGATTTATCGAAAAAAAATTAAAATTGTTTTTTTGGCCTTGGGGGTTGTTTGGGGACACCTATATCGATGCTGGGTGGTTAAGAACTGAATATACTGCCCCTTTAGATGGTTTTTGTGTTTGTTTTGACTGCCCCCCTCAGAGTGCGAGAGAGAAAATGGCGGACGCCGCTTCCTGGTTTCGACCGATTCGAATGTTTACTTAGATGGAACAGCCAATCAGAATCGCGCTCGCGCACGTCACCGTACGCGTACGGTAAGCGCACCGTAAGCGCACCGTAAGCTGGCTCAGATATATATATTGATTTAAAGGCTATTTTCTCAGAATCTACTGAACAGATTTACACCAAACCTACAAAAGGCACTTCCTTGACCTGTAGACTACCTCTCTGCCAAATTTCAAGGAACTCTGTTCAGCCGTTCGTGCTGTAGCTGTGTCTAAAGGTCCTATGGAAAAATGCATGGGAAAAACGCGTTTTGGGACCCCCCTTTTATCTCAGCCCCCGCTTGACGAATCCCCCCGAGACTTTCAGGGTAGGAGCGGAGCGTAGCGCCCCACCTATTTTGAAAATTTCACGAGGATTCGTCGACCGGCGTCAAAGTTATTCAAAATAGAATGTTGCGGTTTTCCTATGGAAACAGGGTCCTAACTATAACTACCTACTGGCGACCGCCAGTAGGTAATATATATATGTTTAGACGTAGTTCGTTTTTGAGACATTCCAAAATAAGAACAGCAGCACACCAAAGGGCGACACAATTCATTTATTGTGTCAACAACAAAGCGTTTCGGCGTAGCCTTTTTCAAGTAAATGACCTGTGCCCAATCCCCCGTAGAAATACAGGTCACGGTTTAACAAACAGTGAAAACATACTGCCATAATCATACGCTACATGAGCAAATTAAATTCATTTAGCCCCATTTAAACACGTCAAAACACATTAACCATATTGATACTTTTTACTTCACAATGTTTGTAAAATTTCCACATTTAACCCCCAGTGACCCCTCGCCGTTCTGCCGGCAATTTATAATGCCTACAAAAAACATAATGCATCCGGAAAGCGCTACAAACTAAATTGTTCGGTAATGTACCTTTCGTTTGGCATCTATGAATACGAATTAAAGTAATAACAATTACATTGTCCATGATACCCAAATAATTATAATGCCATTGCGTATTCATGTCTACCCATTTTTGCGCTATCCTGCACATCAATATAGTTATGCATCGGTAATGTACCAGGTGAAGGCACTAAATATAGCAATAATTAATTATGCAGCTTACCTGGGAATAAATCATAAGCCTACACAAAAAGGGTAGGAGTAAAATCAACTCGGGTAATGTACCCCATGTCACTAATACAAGTGGCATATTCTGTCATCTTTATGTTACACATCAAAAGGCAGTATTCATTCGTTCATCTAAAGGGGGGATATAGGATTCACAGTATATAGTGGTGCACTAAACAATATACGTGAATGATGTGAAAGAGAAGAAAAAATAGATAAAAATGATAGTATAGAAGCAGGGAACTAAGGAAGTTAAACTACATCCTTCACTATCGTTTCGGAAAAATCCACATTAATTATGTGTCACTCTTGGATCACTAAAACATAGGATCTGAGAAAAATGGTGTGTCATACATTTTATCCGCATCACCTGATTATCCACCCGGCACAAAATCCAATTCATGTATCTCGGGCATTACCGTTGCCTCACATTTAAAAAGAGTGAAAAGTGATTAAAACAATGTAAATTCTCTCATACTGGGATACTGTTTGGAAGGCATACTCAATAGTATCCCCTATGGTGAACTTCTAAGGGCACGTAAAATATGCAGCTAAGAGGGCGAATTCTCTAAAGAACAAGAGATAATGGAAGAAAGATTCAGGCAAAGGGGCTACAAGAGAGAGATTGTATCCATAGCGCACAGAAAGTCCGTGGGATCACACATAATGAGGCCCTATTTACCAGCAAAAAAGATAAGACCAAAGAAAGCAACATACCCCGTATGATGACTACTTACAACGTGAGATCAAATATCTTACGACAGTCCATGAAACGCCACTGGGGTTTACTTGAGATGGATCCCATCATAGGGAAAAGCATTGGCAAGGCACCACTAATAACTTACAGAAAATCTAAAGCACTAAGAGATCACCTTGTACACAGCTATTATAATACCTCTAGTAATGGTACATGGTTGGGAACCTTGAAAGGTTTCTATAAATGCAATTCTTGCAAGGCTTGCAAGTACAGCAGAAGTAGGGATAGTTATAACATTGTCAAAAGCCAAACAAGACGAATCACCAAGTTTATAACTTGCACCAGTGATTATGTAATCTATGCCCTGGAATGCCTGTGCGGGCTTAAATACATAGGCAGCACGAAACTGCAACTACAGATCAGGATTTTGCAGCACATGAGGGCCATCACCCACGCAGACTTAAATTACCCTGCAGCTCGACACTATCAGGAGAAACATATAAGTGATTCCAATCAAATCACATTTTTTGGGATCAACAGAATTCTGCCAAATCACCGAGGTGGTGACAGGGAAAAATTGTTACGTTTAACAGAATCAAGGTATATAATTGAGCTCAACACAAAAATTCCAAATGGGCTCATCAGTGGAGAGGAACTAGCAACCCACATTGGATATAGAGGGTTTTGAGAATAGAATGCCTTCCAAACAGTATCCCAGTATGAGACAATTTACATTGTTTTAATCACTTTTCACTCTTTTTAAATGTGAGGAAATAGTAATGCCCGAGATACATGAATTGGATTTTGTGCCGGGTGGATAACCAGGTGATGTGGATAAAATTTCTGACGCACCATTATTTCTCAGATCCTACGTTTTAGTGATCCAAGAGTGACACATAATTAATGTGGATTTATCCGAAACGTTAGTGAAGGATGTAGTTTAACTTCCTTACTTCCCTGTTTCTATACTATGATTTCTATTTTTTCTTCTCTTTCACATAATTCACGTTTATTGTTTAGTGCACTAGTATATACTGTGAATCCTATATCCCCCTTTAGATGAACGAATGAATACTGCCTTGTGATGTGTAACATAAAGATGACAGAATATGCCAATTGTATTAATGACATGGGGTACATTACCCGAGTTGATTTTACTCCTAACCTTTTCCCGCAGGCTTATGATTGTTTCCCAGGTAACCTGCATAATGAATTCTTGCTATATTTAGTGCCATCACCTGGTACATTACCGATGTATAACTATATTGATGTGCACGATAGCGCAAAAATGGGCAGACATGAATACACAATGGCAATATAATTATTTGGGTATCATGGACAATGTAAATGGTATTACTTTAATTCGTATTCATAGATGCCAAACGAAAGGTACATTAACGAACAATTTAGTTTGTAGCGCTTTCCGGATGCATTATGGTTTTTGTAGGCAACATAAATTGCCGGCAGAACGGCGAGGGTGCACTGGGGGTTAAATGTGGAAATTTTACAAACACTGTGAAGTAAAAAGTATCAATATGGTTAATGTATTTTGACATGTGTTTAAATGGGGCTAAATGAATTTAATTTGCTCATGTAACGTATGATTATGGCAGTATGTTTTCCATGTTTGTTAAACGGTGACCTGTATTTCTAAGGGGGATTGGGCACAGGTCATTTACTTGAAAAAGGCTACGCCGAAACGCGTGTTTGTGGACACAATAAATGAATTGTGTTGTCCTTTGGTGTGCCGCTGTTCTTATTTTGGGATTTCTCAAAAAAGAACTGCGTCTAAACATAATTAGCGTCTGTCACTGCTGCTGCTGGCACCGGTGTCGTGAGGAAGGGATTGGCTGTAAGCGGCAATCTGCTGGATATATATATATATGTGTAAGTTTAATTTGCTACTGTTAACCCCTTCAGTGCCCCGCCCTTTCCCCGCCCTGTGCCGGGCGTTACATTAACGGGCGGGGTTCATGACGAGATAGTCTCGTCATGGGCACAGCGCAACCGTGCTCCATGACGAGACTATCTCGTCATGGGCACTGAAGAGGTTAATTTTTTACTTTATTTTGTAAATTTGTATTAGTAATTTATATTTTAGTAGCAGGTTGTTCAGGTTGTAGAGGGCAGGTTGGATAGTTAATTAAATAATAGTTAATTTAATGTATATGTTAATTATTTTTTATTGCAAATGCAATATTTACTGTATTAATACTTTTTAAACCATTTAAGTTTTTTAATATCATTTTATTTATTTAGGTTTATTCTTTTTTTAATGTATTTGTTTTCACATGTACTTTTTCATGTATTATTTTTGGGGTTGGAGGGAGGGAAGTGAATTTAATTTTACTGAATGTAATTTTTTTACATTAGTTTGTATTTTGTATTAATTGTTTTAAAGTTTATATTACATGCATTTGTTCATATAAAATATGATTTTAAACTTTGTCTCAGTTTGATTATATTCTGTCAGCATAAAAGTCTTACAATCATTTTTCAATTAAAAAAGAAGTCCTTCACAGCCGTACCTATATAAAAAAAGAAAGCTTTTCCTACTTAAGGTCAAAAAGATGACATACATAAAGGAAATACCATGAAACAATATAGCTAAAATCATGCAAACCTACAATGAGATATGTGATAAAAACATGAAAAACAGGCAAAACAGGCAAAAAAAAGAATAATTGCACAGATAATGATATCAAAAGGTGAATGATGTAAAATATGGACAATAAGAAAGTGCCTAATGTAGTAAACAAATTTAAAACACAATACTATCCACCAGAAAGTTTAGCGCCATATGGTATAAAGTGCTATCAGTTATAAAGTGCCTTAAATAGTAATCTACAAACTGGTATAGGACACAGTTTATACTCCTGCAGGGAAGGAGGTAGTGTACAAAATTACACTTGAAGATCAATTTATCCTAGTTAAACTTTCAAGGTTGGTACAAAGCCAATGCGAACAATTCCATGCACTGTTAGCAACATGTTCCATAACTGGCTACACTGCATATGGCTTCAAATCAAACTGTGAGCGTTTACTGGTGTGAGGGCTTTGTTGAGTACTTCAGTCAGTTGTTTAACGACCAGTCATGTCCCCCAAAGGAAGGCTGATACATTATTAAAAAATATCCTCCCTGTCCTGTTGCATAGCTCTAGCGCGCCTACATCGCTGCAAATCCCATATAGCATAAAAGGCGGTTGCAGTCATCTAATTCGGATGTGAGTATATTTAGAACAAAAAAGTTCCAAACTGTTCCAAGTGTTGAACTTTCAAAGTTCAACACTTTCCTACTGTTGCATACGTTCAAGTAGGGAAAGTAAATTTAACCGCTCCGAAGTTCAACCTTTTCCCTATTGGTGTCTAGAGCAGAGTGGGAATACTAAATGTAACCCCTCCAAAGTCCATCTCTTTCGCTACTGTTGCATAGACTGGAGTGGGAATAGTAACTTCTCCTGAGTCCAATGGTTGCCCTACTATTGATTAGATTGAAGTGAGAATCATAAACTTACCCCTCCATATTCCAATGCCTTTCCTATGGTTGCATACATTGGAGTGGGAATAGTAAATCTAACCCCTCCGAAGTCCAACTGTTTCCTTAACATTGGTTAGAGTGAACTTATATTTTTTAAAGTTTGTTTAATTTAATTTTGCATATTTTCTTAGTTCAAAAAATAAAGAAAGACAACATTTTGATAAATTATATTTTTCAGTCAAGCAGGCATTTTAGGTGTCTTTGTGTTCACATATCGACTGTATTACTCTATGCTGTTTAATTCAATACTATTAATCTGCTTATGTTTAGTTTTAGGGAAAAAACTACACAAGTTTAAGATTTCAAAACATATTCATCTCTTCACGAACTTACCTGCTTTCATGGGCAAGTCGAAAACCAATCGATTTTGGCATTTTTAAGTATTAGTTCCAAGATGTAAGGTCAAATATCTCTATATCTTATACTTTGACATTTGGGATACTCCATTTTTCAGCAAGTAAGAACCAGCCAAATTGCTTAGCAAGGAGGTGAGAGGCACGTCCAAAAGGCCAAACAATGACTTCTTTCTCCTGTACTTTTCTCTTCCCACTACAGCCTTGTGCTGGACATCATATATGATGTTAGTGTTCTCAAACCCTACATGCTAGCTACATGTTCAAAGTTGCAGCCAACAGAGCAACACAGGTAGCTTAGAAACACATGGTGCAAATGCTGAGTTGGAGCAGAGAATGGGGCATTACGTGTAACAGAGGAGAAAATGGAGAAATATGTCTAACACCTAAACAGGCACTGGAAGGATTAGAAAATAGGAGCAGGGGTATTTATGTTCCTGTTTATGCTGTGCCTGAAGACATGGAAGGCAAAGAGCCCACATACATCAATCAATCAATCAGGGACTTTTAAAGTCCATTTACTCACCAGTGAGGGTGTCAAGGTGCTGGGGGGGAGGGCTGGGTGTGAAAGTCAGTCGAAGAGCCAGGTCTCGAGGTCCTTCCTGAATTGCGGCAGCGATGCTGATTGTCTGAGGTGTGGAGTCAGGGAGTTCCAGGTGTTCGCAGCAGGGTCTTGCGGATCTGTGGGATGGTGGCAAGGGCCAGTGGGTCGAGAGGAGATGTCTGGTGGGGATGTTGAAGGAGAGGTGGCGGTTGACATATGCAGGTCCAACATTGTGGAGGGCTATGTGACATGCGTGAGAAGCTTAAAGGTGATTCTCTTGTCGACAAGTAGCCAGTGAAGATCTCTCAGGTGTCTGATGATGTGGTTGCAGTGTGGGATGTTCAGCATGAGTCTGGCAGAGGCGTTCTGGATGGTCTGCAGTTCCTTCTGGAATTTCTGGGTAGTGCAGGCCTAGAGTGCGTTGCCGTAATCAAATCACTAACTAAGACCTTTTCTGCCTAAGCTGTTTTAGAAGCTTTCCAAAATAATTTTAACATTAAACGATCATATAGTTTCAGCCAAGGAAGAAGAAGCAGTATAGCAGATGACAAACCCTAAGAAATGGCAAAGATTTGTTGGATCTCAGGGGCACCTGTTGAATGACCAATTATTGTGATTTGGCTATAAAAGCAGGTTCTGCCATACATCCAAGGCATTGGCAGAAAAAGAAAAGCTTCTGCACCGTCTTTTGAAAGATTTGGGATGAGATATGGTTTTATACATACCTGCCTTTTGAAGGACACTTTCTGATATTCACCACATTTGAAGATGTCTGTACGAGAGCCTGAACGAAGAGGAGATTCTGGTTGCAGCTGAAAGAAATACTGCTTTCCGACCTCCATGTTTTATTTATTACCTCCTTGTCTATATAACATAAATGTAGTCCATGGATAATCTCCCTTTACTTATCATACTAGGGTAATGTGTTCATCAAGTGCTAACACAAGTGTATATATTTTTCGTTGGTTAACATGCGTTAGATGTTTTTGTGGGTGAAGGCTGACTGGTGTGTCATTCTCCACTGGGCCCAGCGCCCTCACTATCCCATTCATGCTAAACAAATTCCAGTTTTAGTGTTAGTCTAAGCTGCTGTGTCTGCTGCTTAACTTTTACAGCTTCTGACTTTTTCTCTATTTCCCTTCCTGAACACATCTTTTTGTGACAGAGAGAAAAGTGACTGACAGGTGAAACTTGTCCCCCTTCAATGTTTTGAAAGGTTCAAGCGGCAGACAGGAGCTGGCAACTGATGTCTTATTACAATATGTAAATTCATTATTCCATGAAATCCGCAACACAAGCCTATTGATGTTAACAAAACAGCCACTTATTTTTTACCTGTTGCCTGGTCCACTTTTCTTACTTGGTTATTAATTGGCAAATCCATGATTCTGGTGAGGACCCATGCTCTCTGCCTGGTTCGTTTTATATGTCCTCACTCCTTGGCACCTCTTTTAGTTAAACTTTCTATTGTTTGAAAACTACAATGACTGGATGTCAGCATGCCACCCTCAGTATTTGCTTGTTTCTCCAGCCACCCCCTCTGTGGTACATGAAACAACAGAAGCAATTTGATGAATTGTTGAAAAAACTCAATTTAGGGTTGTCCCAGAGGTCTTTTTTAGTGGTAAGTAAATCAACACAATGCTTTGCATCGCTTTGGCCACACAAGCACCCGCGCAAAACATCAGTATATGAGGCTCTGGGGTTCTTGCATGCGGTATATAGGAGCAGTGAGTATGAGTCTTAACATTAAAAATTTAAAAATTCAGTGTAAGTCCAAACATAATTGGAAATTCAGCCGCAGTCCTAACCATTCTGTGCCAAGTAAGGTATTCCTTCCTTTCTGGAGAGCTCATTTTGTAACCGTGTGATTTAAAATCCAGATCTCGAAATGTTAACATAAAAAGGCGTGAAACTTCACACGTTTCACATTTTATAAATCCCAGAGAGAACCATTGAAGCTGTGTTTGTGAACTCTCGGTGAACCCTGACTCATTTTGACCATGCAAAAAAAGTATTCCATTAATCTGTTAAATATGTGAACATTTATGTCAAAGTGCTATCTTGGACAAACATCTGGGGATCATCACATTGGAACATGGGGTCACAAGAAAATAGCTGTAATGCAACAGATGGTGAAATACTGACAAATGTGTTATGGTTTTAAGTGTTTGCTTTTTTAAATCTGGCTTGACCGGACAGCTGTGAAGCCTACCTATTGTTACTATTCTTAATCATATACATGGAGGGAGCATCGGCCCTACCGAGGAGTTTTTCTCTCTCACTCTCGGAGGCGTAGCCTTGTTTGGGGTGCTACACCCCCAACAAATATATTCTCTAGTAAACAGTTGTGTACAGGGGCTATCAGTTGAGTATGGTAAGGTGTCTGTTGGATTGCACCTAGGATTTTTACATATACACACACACACACACATATTATCTCGTATCTGTTTTGAAGGTCTTAAAAATGTCAGGTATTTAACAAAATAATGTTTTAAGTAGCCCTAACAATCTACACTCCTCTTCCTATCCACTGCCCCTTCAACTCCCCTCATGCCCAGCTTCGCAACATATTGGATTTTAACATGATATGCCAGCGACATTGTTGAAAAATCTGAAGCTCACGCACCCCCCCCTCTTACTAGCCAGGCTACGCCCACCCCCCGTCCGTGCTCTTGGCGGTTTGGTGGTATAATCTTGCCTCTTATGGACTGCTTGCACTGGAATAAAAAAGACATTTCTGCATCCCAAAAGCCCACTGAGTCATTACACATTAAATTATGTATTTCCTAGATTCAAGTTAAGTGGAAAGCTATAATTAATTTTTCACATTTTCACTGCTGCAGGAATTTTTTAATGTTTTAGTCTGAACTGAAATGCAAGCCAAACCTTGTTGCTCTGCTTGTTTTTTAATGTAAGTTTACCATAAGCGAAAATGACACTGCTAGAATTCTTTGCAGCTGATTACTAATTTGGTGCCGATTAGCAAAGAAGACGGTCCAACATGCAGTGATAGCGCAGTATTAACACGTAAAAGCAAGCATAATCAGATTTCTCTGGAATAAAGACTGGTGCAGATATGTGCAGGCGAACATCTGAAATGGCAACTGCATTAATTCTAGCTAGTGTAACTAATAGCCCTGGCCCCTTGATATACCTCCGTAAACAAATTGTTGTCCAGAGATTTTCATTTTTGAATTCTGTTTTTGCATCATTAGAGAAGTAATTTAGCTTCGGTAGACATTTCTAGACCGGGCTGAATTTTTCAGGACGGCATTTTTAAAAATGGCGAATGTGTTGCAACGATGATGTATTATTTCGGGAACCAAGAACTTATATACTTTATTTTGGTGTCAAAACATTTTTTGGGGGGTCAAGTAGTCTTATACAGACAGAAAATAACAAATTGCGGGTCTATAATGATGTGTTTTAGCCATCATATTGGTAATTTTTTTAATATTGTTTCAGGTTGTCTGTTGATTCAGATTCGTAAACATGAGCGCAGATGGTGGTAGAAGAGGATCTTTACCTCCTGACAGAGTATTGCTAACTGCTAAATCTGAGGACTCCTTCAATAAAGAAAAATGTGTTGTATGCCAAACTAATCCGAAAGAAAAGCTAAGATCAACTGCAGCTGGACAGAAGAGAGCTCAAGATGCTGCAGAAATACGGCGAGACAAAGTTCACAAAAGATTGAAACTGATGGGTGAAGAGGATCACATGTTTTTTCATTGTAATAACAAGTGCTACAAATCATAAACAATGGAAAAAAGCCTGAAAAAAATGTGTCAGAAAATTGCAGAAACCATTCAATCACAGCAGGAATGTACAATGAAAGAATTCATTTTAGTCAGTCTAACAAAAAGAATGAGACACTTTTGGTGTTCTCAGCTGATTTGACTCCTGAAGTTCGCTCTAGTTGTCGGCAAGGTGAGGAAACTTCCGGTTCCGTGGCACACAGATGGCGGTCAGCGCAAATGGTGGTGAGCGGGTGGAGCGGAGCGCGGAGTGGTGGGGTCTCAGCCGATTCACACCTTCCTCTGGCCTTCAGACTCCCGGCTCCCGGCTCATCAGCTCTTCAGCTCTTCACCAGTTCCAGGCTCCCGGGCTCCTGGTCATCGGCTACCGAGTTCCTGAGCCCCTGAGTCCCGCGTTCCGAATAAAAAAACAAAAAAACAGCGGCGGGATTACTCTCTCGGCCGATTTGCGGCAGCCGACGGCTCCTGCGGCCACGGAGAGAAAGCGCAGTTGGAGCCATCACCAAAACGTGTGAGTAGAGGAGCGCAGAAAAAGCGAGAGCGCAGAAGCGAGAAGCGCGGAGAAGTGAAGAGCTCAGAGCGCAGAGAGCGCGGCCGCTTCTAGTGGCGGCCGTTGAGTGATGTGCCCAGTTGACCACGGAAGCGGCCCAACTAGGTTGGGTGCGGCTTGCGGTTTGTCTTGTGCCCTGCTCCTGCTTCAGCTCACCGTTGGAGTGTGCTTGGTGTACGCTCCCAGTGTTTCCTCCTCCTATACTCACCTTAACTCACTAAACCAACTCCCAACCTTACTTCCACGCGGAACCACTTTAAGGAAATACCCAGGACCAAGCAATTAAGGAACATTAGCCATAAGTAACACTAGTATCAAATCACCAATTACAATCAAGAAGAAAAAAAGAAGTAAAGCAAGGGAAGTAAAGAAAAAAAAAGCAAAGGAAGTGCAAAAGAAAGCGCAAAAGTGAGGGAATCGAGAAGTCTTGAGACATAAGATCTGGGAGAGTCAGAACTGAGGCCAAGCCAAAGAAAAAAGCCAGACAAAATAGTAGGAGAACCAGCAAAAGAGACTGTCTCGCTCACAGAAGCGACACAATTGGAAATAAATCCGGAATCACTGTCTATAGCGTCGCCAACAGTGTCATCAAGGCAAAAAAAAGCCAGCAGGAAGGAACTAGAAAATCATGGATTTTCTAATTTCACCAAGCTTCAGAGCTCAGAAAAGAACATTCAGACCTCAAGCTCAAACCCCAAACATGTTGTTTTTAGCTGGATCCAAAACCACATCCGACATGGTAAGAGCACAGATCGACATTCCACTGGAAGATAGCTGCAGTACCCCAAAGTCTTGGAAAACAACCAGCAGCCAAATTATTGTGGTAGCTCAGATAAATGCAAGTGAAGTGGTACAAAAATTACAAACAAGTGCAGAAAAAGTTGTGCCAGAAACAACCACGAAGAGGTGGTCTGTAAGTCTCGGGGCGCTCCTTTGTACCCATGGGGCCAAATTTAGTGAAGGCCAGGCACGCGTTTCTTCCAAAGCCAGAGCGGTCTACATGGGCAAAAGAGATGAAAACATCATGGGGGGACAATTGGCAGCCCCGCCCAAAGTAGTTTCAGAAACTCAAGAGTGCCTAATAAGCCCACTTGGGCCAAAATATGAAGTCCAGATGACAGAAACTCCTCTTTTCACCTCAAAAGAGCAACCAATAACAGGGCTCCTCTATGATTAGGATTATAATACGTTATTGTCACCAACAAAGACACAACCAGGGATTGGACCCATGCCCCACCCAACAACAGATCAATCAACAAAGTCTCGAACGGGTCAGGCCCCATTATTCAATCAAGCACAATTAAGATGGGAGACTTCAAGGAAAACACCATGATCATTCCAGGAGACAGTATCCACTCTAGTCAGCAACTGGACGCTAATCAGACAGACCATCTTTCACTCTCACAAGTTCTGTTATGGCCCCTATTCATTAATATAATGGAAACCATCTCATCAGCATTATTCCAACATTCAGAAAAACTAGAGTTGCAAGTAGATCTCCTGCAAGCTCTCGCGCTACATGTTTGCAGCATAGGAAGAAAAATTCAAATATTAAATGCCATCATTGAGAGGGTGCAAAAAGATCCTCACACTACGTATCATGAGTGCCAATGTTCAAGTACTATGCATCAATTAAAGTCCATCCCAGCAATTCTGACAGATATACTGACAGAAGTAAAAAAAAAAACAACGAACATGGTTACACTGTCTGTTAGCGTCCTTACAAAATCAACCTTGACTCCACAGAACCCCACATTACCTCCTGGCCCTTTGGAAAGCACGGAGGGAATGGATGGTATCCTAATAGATTTAAACTCAGATATGCAGACAGAAACATCAAAAAACACATCAACATGAAGCAATCTTCAAAACGAGCACCACCGTGATGACCCAGTGTCCGATGTAGCAGTTTTAAAATCACAGCAACAAAACCCCAGTAATCAATTAACAAAACAGGAACGCAAGAGACTGAGAAAGTCAAGACAAAACAAGGAAAAAAGGTGTCAAGCAATAACTCAAATTTTTCAATAACAGGCCCAAGACCAACCTGCGACAAGTGACCACAAGACGAATCCGCAGGAAAAAACTCCCGGAAACGGGCTAGTGGAAGATAAGGCAAATGAACATAATATTGAAAAGCCGTCTGAACAGAGATATCAATCTGTTAAACAGGGAGTAATTACCCCATCATCAGACCTGACAACAATGCAATCAAACAATCAAAAAGACCTGTGGCAACCAGCCCCTTCCAATAAGCACCAAAACAAAGATGGCAAACTACAGCAAATACCACGAGCAGAACAATAAAGCATATCCCAATACTTGCCCAAACAAAAGCCCAAACCAGCAAAACTGTGGTAGAATTGCAGCACCTACCGAAAACCAGGCACAGCTCCGAAATGCAGACTGATCACTCCCCTTTATCAGAAGAACAAGTCAAATTGCAAAAAACAAAACCAGAAAGAATCAATCTCGTCGTGACAAACACAACTTGCCCCCAAATTTCAACTGAGGGGATCTTTCGGGCAGGAGAGGCCATACTGGAATTTCTGCAAGTTTACATCGCCAGAAAACTGATCGCCAGAAAAGCAACAAAGGACAAATCTGCCCAGAAGGTCTATTAACCTTAGAACTGATTCTGCATTACATTTCAAGAAGAAACCATGACATTCTTAACCGTAGGGCAATATTAAAGCTTGCAAACTCCATTGAAACACCAAAACATCTAAACACAAACCACATAGTAAGCATTCAATTCAAAACACTCCCAAATGCAAATGGGAGGGAAATGACGGTCATAACCTGGAGCGATCCAAAGACTACAACGGAAGTTTGGAGTCACAGAGTCATCTTTGCTAAATGGGGAATCGAAATAAGAACAATTGAAACATAACAATACCCAGGCCCTCTAAACCAAACAGCCGAGTCAAGATCAGCAATGCACAGTGGATTACTCCGGGGGCAGTAGGGCCCACAGTAAATGCCCAGGAGAGCTGGTAAAACCTATGTATTATCCATCAAGATACATTAGCAGCAACCAGTCAAGCACGAAAAGTCCTTTTCTCAACCACTTGGGCATGGAGATAAAGGAAAACAAGGCATGAAAAAACAACTTACAACTGTGCTCTTGGAATATCAACGGCTTAGGCAGAAAGGCTGACGAGGTAGATCTACAAGCTTTTTTCAAAAATTTGATATACTTCTACTCCAGGAAACTTGGACCATGGTACCTACGCCGATCTGCGGCTTTAAAGAACTTCAGCAAACCGCCATCAAAGGCAAAGCATCAGGTAGACCATCTGGCAGTCTATCAATCTACCTTAGCACATGCATACCATGGTCCTACGAACCAATCGAGCTAGGACAAACCTGGATCCAATGTATAAAAATGTTACTATCGCAATAATATTTTAATAATATGTAACATATACATTCATCCAGCACCAAAAGCTAGACAAGAGAAAATCTTGACCCTCAAAGCGTTGATCAAATCATTGCAATAAACTTTCCCGCAGGCAGGTATCGTGCTGTCTGGCGACTTTAACATCTTTCTACTCCAAGCGGATCAGGCACAAAAGAAACAACAAACCAAATTTAAAGGGCAAAAGATTCCCCCAGTAATCACAAAAAAAGATTGTTATGGCCAATTCTGTACTTCAATATTAGCTGATACAGAGATGATAACTTTAAACGGTCACTTCCCGCAAGACCAACCAGCAAAACAAACTAGAATGTCCAAGCAGACACACTCTGTCCTTCACTACACAATAGTGGACATTGAGCTATTACAAAAGATCTCTAGCTATCAAATAACACATAGACTAAAGAGTGATCATAGCCCTCAGCTAATTGACTTTCAAATTCACACATCAAGAGCAGTAGAAAGTAATGATCTGTCCGAAGTCCCGAGCCCGTACAATCTATAAAGGCTTGCATGGAATGGCAAAAACGTGGGTGAAATAATGAATTACCTAAAAAATTCACCGTCGATCACACAAGCACAAAACTCGACAAAGCCATGGGCAACTTCGGATAATACAATCACGATGCTGATTTACAAATTTCCATCGCAGAACAGATATCAAGGGAGTAACCAAAGGGCAAAAAAACAGAGCCTTCAGGCTCCTTAGCGGTGAAGAAAAGGGCATTGAACCGAGAAATGAGAAAACTACGTAGAAAAGCCCTAGCAACTAGCAAAGGGGAAAAGCAACAAATACATCAGTTAAGGCAGAATTATAAAAAAGAAGTTTGGATGGTAAAGAAAACACTACAAACTTAAATTTGGTTAAAATTACTGGTAATAAGTAATTCAAATAATAGCTAAAAATTACGGGCAGACATAAATAACATAGTAAACGCATCTTTCCGTCAACATAACGCAAATATTCTAGAGGCAGACTGCATAGCCAATTTAACCAAAAATAACAAGGACAAAAACATCAGTTACCAAATCAAGAATACAGATTTTAATGCAGCGTATCAACTAAAAAACGACAACTTAGAAAATCTGTTTGAGGAAAACTGGATCCGAACCAAGCAGGTTGCAATGATCATAAAGAAACAACGATCTAACGGAGCACCAGGCCCAAATGGTCTACCGAACGGTCTATTTAAACACGACAAATCATTTTGGGCAGAATTTTTTACTCCATTATTCAACCATGCTTTTCAAATAAACAGCATACCTGCGTCTTGGAGAGGCAGCGTTCTGCATCCAATGTTCAAAGCGGGTGCAAGATCGGACCCGGCGTACTTCAGACTAATCGCCTTAATCGACTTAGAAGCGAAACTATATTCATCAAATCTCCTGATTGCTTTGGAAGAATGGGTCACTTCTAGTAAGATCATTCCAGTCACACAGGCAGGCTTCAGACCTGGTACAAATACAATGTGTGACTTCTGGCCTTGAATATCCTTGTTGAAAAAGCCAAGCGAAAATCCATCAAACTGTATGCCTGCTTTGTCGACCTAAAAGCAGCGTTTGACATAGTACCCAGACAACTCCTGTGGCAAAAAATGGCAAAATGGGCGTCTTGCCGCTACTACTATGGGCCATCGTCAATCTATATACATCCACCTGGTTCCAGATAAAACTGGGTAACGGAGAATGTACCACAGCAGAGATCCCCAAGTACATCGGTCTAAAGCAGGGATGCGTGCTGGTTCCTAGTCTTTTTAACATCTTCACCGCAGACCTAGACAAGAGTCTTTCAGAAGTTCAAAATGACCCCCCAAAAATTGCCCACTGCAAAATAAGAAGTCTGCAATACACAGACAACATCATTCTATGCAGCAAGATGCCAGCAGGACTTCAGCTCTCGATCACAAAGCTGGTTGAATATACCAAGGACCATGGTTTGTCTCTCAACCTCAACAAAACTAAAGGTAATGTGTAAAGGTAATGTGTTTCTCGGCAAACACAGCACTCAACAGGAAAAAATACCAGTGGCATGCAACAGGAAACAGATTAGAGCAGTGTGTCTCCTACAAATATCTGGGAGTAGTGGTCGACACAAGGTTCACACTTGAAGAACACCTAAACTCCAGAAAAGCTCAAGCAAACAAACTTTGTTTCGCATTAAATAGGTTAAAACTGAAATTAAAGTGTCCATCAAATTCCCATCTACCAAAAGTCATTGTTGCCAAGTTTCTTCCAACTCATACTTATGACTCCGAACTATTCAAAGGCCAAGACGCCAACTTCCTGAATCTCCAGCAATCAGGCCTATTTAAACTGATATTCCGGATTCTGCAGTTCACGTCACAATCTCAAGTTCGCTTTGAATTCGGATTATCAAACCAACATCCCGTCAGACAAGCTGCAATAATAAAAATGTGCTGGAAACTAAAATTAGCACAAGAGGATTCCCTGTAGGGGTATTGTTGGACAGAAATGAAGAGCCAACCCAAAGGAATAAAAGTGTGGCACACTGTACTCGAACACGCATTAACAATGCTTGACATGCACGACGCCTGGGACACCGACTATAGTTTTACCGCATTCAAAAAAATAGTCAACAATGCTGCAAAAAAAACCCAAAAGGCTTGGATAATGGATAGTTTTATCTACATATGAGACCCGATCGCCCCAGCCGTATCTCGTCCAGCATATACCTCCATCAATCCAGTATCAGCTACTTTTGATTAGGTTGAGAGCTTTTGCATCAAAAGACCAGGTCCCAACATGGAAACAATCATGGCCAAACATGCTTTGCAGACTGGACTGGACTGCCGGAAGAATCCCTCATACACCTAGTGTGCATTTGCCCAGCTGTGAACTATTTGAGGAGGCACTATTCACTGCATATATTCCGTTCTTTTCAAGTAAAATCTTGCAGATCAGCCATAATGCTACTACTAAATAGCCACTCACTACAGACCCCATGTAGGGCAGCCAGATTTATGCAGAAAGTTAATTTACTATTATCAGAATCAAATACTTAGGGGCCTATTAGGATGGCGGGCGGTGGCGAAAAATGCATTTTACCACCCATGAGCAGCGGACACCACGCCCGCCATATTAGTATGGCCAAACATAGCCCATTTCCCATCTGCCGCGGTATGACGTGAACCGCCATCAAAGTGTGCCCGCTACAGCGGCGGTGTGTGCCAATGGAGACTCACCGCCGTGCAGAATGACGTCCGCCCCGCTCCATAAATTAGGATGCCCCAAACAACCAGTCGCACCACAGCGGAGAAACCGCCCAACCAGAGACAGCGGAAGCTCGACAGCGGAGCGCGAAACCAGAGTCCCGGTCCACACCACCCGGACATAACCGCAATGGACCCAGCCCTACACGTTTTTACGATGCGGTACCTGATACATCACCAGCAACTCATGGACTGCCGCGAATGCTGCCGCAGGTACGCAATAACACAGCACACAACTCATGGGCTGATACAGGGTCCAAATCCACATCAGACACCCTGTTGGGGACAGGAATACATCCACAAGTGCACCCACACATGACCCACCTGCCACCAAGTCACCCCTCCGCATCCTGGACACACATTTTCCGCGATCATGCAGCAACATTCCGGTCACTTCACCGCAGCGGTGAAGACAAGGGAATACATGCGCACAATGCAGCAGGCAGGGCCAGCGCCAGGCATGGGCAGGGCACAAAGAGCACAGGGCCACACTTCCACCCTCCACACACTACCACACCCCCTGAAGGCACATGCCATGTGCCCCTCCTGTTCACCCCCATGCACAACAACAAGCCAGGTGAATCCACACCCTGCACCACACAACAAACAACCAGGGAGACAGCCACAGCAGGAGTGGCTGCAGAGGAACACACAGCACTGAAGCACAGGGCCAGGGAAACACACACACCACACCACCACACTCATGGCAAGAAAAATTAGTACGAGCACCAAATGAACACACCCATGCAACAAACAAACATCCTACGGGACACACAGCCTGCCACGTCACGCATACATACCCCATACTGACACACAGACACATACACACACCACATGCCAACAGCAATGGAGCACAACAAATAGGAAAGCCAAAGTGGGGTGCACACAAATGGAAGGCCATGGAGACAACCAACAAGCATGTGTACATCACATGCAAGACAAGGAACATAGAAGAACACCCTCAGTCCATCAAAGCCCACATGGCTGGTACAGTTAGTGAAGTTAGACCACAGACAGCTCAGTGCAACAACACAGGGAGACAGCTAGGCAAACCATGTATAGCCACAAGGAAGAAAGGAAGGCCCTGAAGTCAAACTGTGAACAGTCACACATGTATACAACTACTTCACAGGAGTACGCCAATAGCACAACACACAGGGCCCATTGAAACCCTCCATGACTGCCAAACACTAGTAGGAATCTACACACATACCACCCTCACACCAGCAGCACACAACACCCGTGTCAAAGACACTGAAGGGTGGCAATACTTGCCAGTCAATACACAGACAAACAATCACACACCCTGGGGGTAGCCATAAATATCACACACACACAGGGATGCCAGAACAAATGTCTGCACAAAAACAATAGACAAACACATAACCCAACAGAAACACACACAGAACCACAACAAGACATGCCCTGTGTAGTTAAACTGTGGAAAGGCAATGGGAGCACAGACACAACAGGAGTGCACAACCTCATCACTCAGGAACAATGCACATACAACATACCACAACACAGACAAGAAGTGCACCATCACAAAACAACACAGCCACATCAAACAAACAACAGATGCACAGGCAAAAGAAATCACATAGCGAACGCAGCAGGACATCAGGGGATGCACACCAGGCAATGACAAGGCAACATACACACACAGCACTGCATGCACAACAAGCAGTGTGTGCACACCAAGCATACCAGCCCCACACAGACATGAGTGACATAACATTAACCCACACAACACCAATCAGCACAGCACACCCAGGAAGTGAAGCAGTACCACAGCCAACACACATACATCCAACACAACACCAACAGATGCACAAGTCTGGGACAGGAAGGTGAAACAACTTGACCAGAGGACTGGGTAGCACACACAGTTGAACTGCATATGAGCAACCATGACTGCCAAACAGCACAAGAACATGACATATAACCCATTGGGGAAATGCCCTGAGTGACACATTGCTCCTGGACAAAGAACTGCACCACAAAGCACAGTGTCACAAATGAAGTGATGGGGAGGCACACACACATGTAAACCAAGGGGACAGCTGACATCAAAGTGAAGTGTACTGCATGTCAGTAGGGGACATGGCAGTAGTGTACCATACACAAATAGAGGTAGTGCAGACTCACAATGGGTAGGAATCTGAAGCACAGATAGGGGATGGTATGACACTACACACAACATGCCATACTGGAGGCAAAAAGACACCATGTGACATCAATGCATGAGAAAACACAACCCCAATGGCAGTGTGGAGCAGCAGGTCTGCACAGTCTCCACAAACAGTAACAAGACACATGGATGATCAACAAAACACAACACTGACTTGCCAGTCACACACTCTGCATACTCACAAGTGAGAAAAACAACAAGTAGGAGACAGCCAGAACTGCAAGGACGCACAGTGCACAACATACATCTCACACATGTGCAAAACAACCACATCCACAGGGCTGAACAATCAAAACAACAGGCAAACAACTCCTGGGTGACATTGCTTAGGTGTGAGACATGCTCCTCCTCCAAGTTTTGTAGAGTTCTTTCTTAATAATTGCAGAATGCTTAGAAGTATTTTTCAACATGAGCCTTTATTTTTGCATAGGCAGAAAAAGGAATGATCCACATTGACAATTTATTCTTTTCCCGAAACCGAACAGCCGACACGTGTTTCGCCCTGAAGTGTCTATCCGACTTGGGCTTTTTCAAGGCTGAAAAGAGGGATCAGGTCGGAATATATCATAGTGTTTATTTTAAAAGAGTAAAGAAAATAAATGAAGGAAGAAGAATAAAAATATTATATAGAAAAAACAAGAGTGATTACACTGGAAGATCTAGGTGAATAGCACTAGAAGAGAAGCTAAAAGGATCAAAAGGAAGAGACCCTTACCGAAATTGTGCCATAGTGTTATAGATTAGTCTGTTAGAAACGTAGAACATGCTTTCCATGTTAATGTTCTGTCCGCTATAGTTAGATAGTGAAGAGAGATGTTCGTTTAAGATGTGAATAAGTCCTTCATCTTATTGTTGAATTGTAGTTGAATTATATATTCACTTACAGGTGCTGGTATTAAGTAATCAGTCTGTGTTGATCGCATGCGTTTAGAAATAAGTGATGGTCATTTCTTAAAGGAAAACACCCTTTAGTGTAACATAAAGAGTGTAGAATGAAACAAAAAACAAAATACTATGGGAGTTTCTACAAGAGCCAGAAGCAAAGAACAAACCAAGGGACAACAAGGAACAGTGAAATCATGAATGAGATGACTCAACGAAGACATGAGAAATGAAAATCTTATAACCAATCTTTCGAACCTCACATTACAGGAACATGATAATCGAATCTTGAATAAGGGATTGTCATTCTGCCCCACTTCTAATTGGGATTTAGTACAAACTGAAGTGGACCTATTCAAATTTACAAGAAGGTTAAAACTACATTCATTTTTCAACGACAAATCTCCATATAGGAATCCAAATAGCGACCAACTACAAACGAGTGACCTCTCAGTGTGGCTCTTCGAAACAATTCATCTCCTTTCCAACCTTGCTACTGAAGAGGATACAGAAGGACTGAATGCTTTATCCACAACTGCTACTGAGTTAGGTATTGATATCTTCCATCATTAAAAAAAAATGCCTGTAGCAATGAAGTCTAAATTCACACAGGCTCTACCACCAGGAAAGTCTATTGATATCTTCTTCTCAGAGGTAAACAATGACCTAGATATGGAATATTCAAAATACTTGAAAAAAAGAAAGTATATACCATCGAACATCACCAGGAAAGAACGACAATCGATAAAATCCTTGAAAAACAATTCTGAACTTATAATTAAAGAGGCAGACAAAGGTGGAAATGTTGTTCTATTAAATACTACAGACTACATCTCGGAAGCAACACGACAACTAGGAGATGAGACATGTTACAAAAAACTGAATAACAACCCAACAAAGGAAATTAAGATCAAACTAGACACTATGATTAATTCATGGCTTGAACTCGGTCTCTTATCAGTGGAAGACAAGAAATTTCTCCTCATTGAAAATCCAGTGATACCTACCTTATACCTATTACCTAAGGTGCATAAACCAGGTATACCACCAAAGGGTAGACCAATAATTGCAGGAATAGACTCTTTATGCTACAATTTAGGAGCATTCATCGATACAGAACTGCAAACTTTCATGAAAAATTTGCCATCATTTATTCGGGACACGAAAGATGTCTTACAGAAATTGGAGAACATAATATGGCAACCACACTTCCTACTAACAACTATCGATATTGTAAGTCTATACACATCTATAAAACATCAAGATGGTCTTGCAGCAATCAAGAAACACCTACAGACGAGTTCGGTTCATTTACTAGGTAGAAATAGAATGATCATAGATATGTTGGAATTTTGCTTACAAAACAATTACTTCATCTTCAATGGCGAGTTCTTTTTACAAACACAAGGTACCGCGATGGGGGCCAAATTTGCTCCTCCATACGCCTGTCTCCTGATGGCAGAAGTGGAACGCCATTGGCTGTGGAATGAAGATACTGAATACCTCTCCAGAAATGTGATTTTCTGGGGGCGGTATATTGACGACATCTTACTCATTTGGCAAGGATCCAAAAATCAACTACAACAATTCATCAATACCCTAACACCAAATAACTGGGGCCTAAACATTACGTATACCATCTCATCAACTGAAATTGAATTCCTTGACTTGACTCTGTATGTAGAAAATAACATCCTTCAAACAAAGCTCCACAGAAAATTAACAGCTGCAAATTCTATCCTTCATGCAGCAAGTTGTCATCCAAAGCATACTATTGACAACATACCATCTGGAGAATTTCGAAGAGCACGAATCAACTGTACCTCAGATCAGGAGTATGAAAAGAACTCACTAGAAATAAGAGAACGCTTAGAAAAGAGAAGTTATGATCCAACCGTACTAGAACAAATACGTTGTTACTATGCACAACAAGAACACACCACCCTTCTGTACAATAAGAATCAAGTTCCACCTAAGTCAACGATATGCTTTATAACCAAATACACCAATGGTCAACATCATGTACGCAGAATTCTACAAAAACATTGGAACCTATTGTCTCAAAATCAGACAATATCAACTTCTCTCAGCGAAAAACCCCAACTAAGTTTTCAAAGATGCAAAAACCTAAGGAAAGAACTATGTCCATCATTCTTTCAGAGAAAGGAGCAAAAATCCTTCCTTCCTACAACAACCTAAGGGCTTTTACATCTGCTCCAATTGCTCCATCTGCAAACTGGGGAAAAATAAGAGTAAAGAAGTTATGATAAATGGACATAAACACATAATACGAGACTTCATAAATTGTGATAGTACAAACACTGTATATTTAATCACCTGTCCATGTAACAAAAACTACATAGGAAGTACTATCAGACCTTTAAAAATACGGATTCAGGAACATTTTCGAAACATTCATAAAGATGATGTAAAACAACCCTTAGAAGATCATTTCTTACAATGTCATCCTCATCAACGTACATTCAGTTTTTGTGGCCTGATGAAAATAAAAAATAATCCAAGAGGAGGGAATACAGAACAGAGATTACGTCGACAGGAAAGTTCGCTCATTATTTATCTCAATACAGTTACCAAAGGCTTAAATAGAGACCCAGAATGGCACTCTTGGCTATAACCTAATTGACGTTTCTTGGAACAAGATTGGTAAAACTGTTTCATCCACTTGGGCAAAAACTTGGATAATACCAGAGTCATCTTACCACCTATGTATAACCTCATATGTACTGAAAATAATCCTTTCCTGAATAAACAATAATTGGAAAAGAGCGATTCTGGAACTGTATGTTTTGACTTATCTATATTTTATATATATTGAGATATAAGCAGGAGCGATTTAAAATAGTGTTTCAAACAAACAACTGTATTCTAACTGAAAGCGAAGTACCTGAATTTACTTAATTTTCTAATGTTCTGACTAAGTGCCAACCTCATAAGGAAAAGTCATTATAATAAAAGCAAAAAAATCTTAACATAATGTTAAATAATTGTTAATACGAACATAGGTGTTAAACCATAATAGGATATTACATTGCTAAAAGAAGACAAAGCAACCCGACATTAGGCGAATTGAAGCCACGTAGCCCTAATATTTGTTGTATATAAATACCGGTGTAAGATTTTATCTTGATATGGGTCCTGTATATCAATATAGGATGAGGGTCAAAGATATAATCGACAGTGTTCCCCAATCTTATAATATAGTAAGATCAATACAAACATGGCGCCCACGCAGAATATGGAGACACCCTCTGAGGACATATGTATATAACTCTAAAGCACGTGTCCTTATCTACTATTCTTGATATTCCAATACAATAATATACTGGCTCAAAAAAGTGACAGTTCCTTTACTAACGAACTGTTACGAAAATTACGCCATAGATTTGTGTAACCTCACTTTTATTTCTGTATGTATCCTGAACCGTCATGCTTGATACCTGATATAAGAGACTTCATGCGGTAATATTCACCTAATTTTAAGGGCAAAAGAGACCATACTTATACAAGGAACACATATGTAATAACTTGCATATGAAAATAATAGCATTAACATTTACCCCTAAAACCGGGCTATACACCATTATAAGATGGCGGCCGTATATCGACGCGAGTGACGCCAAGTTACATAGTAAGACCAATACAAATATAGCGCCCATATAGAACGCGGAAACACAACTCGTGGACAACCCGATGGGCAAGTCGGAACAGACCGCAGAGAAGTAAGTGTTCCGCTAATGACCCTTATAACTTACCTAAAAACGTACCGTTTAAATATGAGAGAAGGCCCCATCATAAATAAATAAATATTGAATAATATCAAAGCCATAGATGAGTGCCAAGTTTTACTACAACTACCTGCGTACATGCTTACTAGCGTAGATATATATGTTTTTTGACGAGGACTGATTTATACTCGTGAAATTTGCGAGTATACTTGGTTTAGCAAGTTGTTTCGTTCCCACTGTTTGTTTAGCAATAAAACTACGTATTGAATGAGGTACAAACACAACTAATATCCTTGCTTTAATTGTTCTACAATGTAACGAATGACTGATTAGGATTTTCTTCTTTTTATAAAAAAACAAACTTTCACTGCAGAATGATTATATGATGATTAATTTTTTCACTGAGTTTAAGAAATTTGGTGTCAAATCTTCATGTTATAGATTTTATTGCCGAATTCCGCTGAACATGGACCTCTGTGATTCGATATAAATGATACCAGGAATATTAAAGGTATATGCCGAAATTTGAAATGTATTGGGATATATGGAAACTGATTCATTCTACACTCTTTATGTTACACTAAAGGGTGTTTTCCTTTAAGAAATTACCATCACTTTTTTCTAAACGCATGCGATCAACACAGACTGATTACTTAATACCAGCACCTGTAAGTGAATATATAATTCAACTACAATTCAACAATAAGATGAAGGACTTATTTGCATCTTAAACAAACATCTCTCTTCACTATCTAACTATAGCGGACAGAACATTAACATGGAAAGCATGTTCTACGTTTCTACCAGACTAATCTATAACACTATGGCACAATTTCGGTAAGGGTCTCTTCCTTTTGATCCTTTTAGCTTCTCTTCTGGTGCTATTCACCTAGATCTTCCAGTATTATAATCACTCTTGGTTTTTCTATATACTATTTTTATTTTTCCTTCATTTCTTTTTTTTACTCTTTTAAAATAAACACTATGATATATTCCGACCTGATCCCTCTTTTCAGCCTTGAAAAAGCCCAAGTCGGATAGACACTGAAGGGCGAAACACGTGTCGGCTGTTCGGTTTCGGGAAGAGAATAAATTGTCAATGTGGATCATTCCTTTTTCTGCCTATGCAAAAATAAAGGCTCATGTTGAAAAATACTTCTAAGCATTCTGCAATTATTAAGAAAGAACACTACAAAACTTGGAGGAGAAGCATGACTCACACCTAAGCAATATATGAATAAAGAGGCAAGAAAGGTTCAATACCTCGAGAGAAGTCTCCTCATCACCCGAATAAAGGCATTAGTACTCAGGCTGGGACCTTTTTGAACCTTCCAATACAAACTCCTGGGTGACATGTGTGTAGTTGACAATGCAGGGGCATACAAACATCAACACACTGCACACTTCTTGACCACCCAAGAGCACACAATGAAAGTAAGCCAGGGGACTAGGATGACTGTCCATCACAAGATGACCACACACATACACCACTGGGCACACATAAAGGAAGAATACACATACATGATGACCTTGGCCAGCCTGCCTGCAATACTGTGGATAGAATCCCACTCTGTGCTGGCAGTGCCCCCCAACCTGACATGTGTACAATATAGCCAACATGAACAAATTAAGAAACTGACAACTGCTTTCCATTTGAAATTGACATCATTGCCCCCACAAGTATCAGGGCCAGGAAGAACTGAAGTCCCTGTCACCCCTGTAAAAAATAAGTAAGTGAGCCAAGATATTGGCTATGTTGAAGTGGCACACAGAGCATGTGGCACAGTAAACCATATACACACAGCAAAACTTTATTCAGTAAGGACACTGACAAAACAGACAACAGGAGCAACTGTCTTTATTCACATATTGCACAGATATGCACCATGAGTAGAGAAGAGCAAGGCAAAAAATGCAGAGTATGTCCATGAGAAGCTGCATAGGGAATACTTGACCACAGCAAAGAGCAACAAGGCCAGTGGCAAAAATGAAGTGCAGTGTATGTCCATGAGAAGCTGCACAGGCAAGGGGCACACACCAGTGAATGACAAGGCCAGTGGGCAGGGCAAAGTGCAGAGTATGTCCATGACAAGCTGCACAGGCAAGGGCAAAACAGCAAGGCCAGTGGCTAGTTCAGGGTGCAGAGTATGTCCATGAGAAGCTGCACAGGCAAGGGGCACACAGCAGTGAATGACAAGGCCAGTTGGCAGGGCAAAGTGCAGAGTATGTCCATGAGAAGCTGCAAAGGCAAGGGCAAAACAACAAGACCAGTGGCCAGTTCAGGGTGCAGAGTATGTCCATGAGAAGCTGCACAGGCAAGGGGCACACAGCAGTGAATGACAAGGCCAGTTGGCAGGGCAAAGTGCAGAGTAAGTCCATGAGAAGCTGCACATCCAAGGGCAAAACAGCAAGGCCAGTGGCCAGTTCAGGGTGCAGAGTATGTCCATGAGAAGCTGCACAGGCGAGGGACACACAGCAGTGAATGACAAGGCCAGTGGGCAGGGCAAAGTGCAGAGTAAGTCAATGGGAAGCTGTAGAGGCAAGGGCAAAACAGCAAGGCCAGTGGCCAGTTCAGGGTGCAGAGTATGTTCATGAGAAGCTGCACAGGCAAGGGGCAGACAGCAGTGAATGACAAGGCCAGTGGGCAGGGCAAAGTGCAGAGTATGTCCATGAGAAGCTACACAGGCAAGGACAAAACAGCAAGGCCAGTGGTGAGTTCAGGGTGCAGAGTATGCCTATGATAAGCTGCACAGGCAAGGGGCACACAGCAGTGAATGACATGGCCAGTGGCAAAAATGAAGTGCAGAGTATGTCCATGAGAAGCTGCACAGGCAACGGCAAAACAGCAAGGCCAGTGGCCAGGGAAAAATGCAGAGTATGTCCATGAGAAGCTGCACAGGCAAGGGGCACACAGCAGTGAATGATAAGGCCAGTGGGCCGCGCAAAGTGCAGAGTATGTCCATGACAAGCTGCACAGGCAAGGGCAAAACAGCAAGTCCAGTGGCCAGTTCAGGGTGCAGAGTATGTCCATGAGAAGCTGCACAGGCAAGGGGCACACAGCAGTGAATGACAAGGCCAGTTGGCAGGGCAAAGTGCAGAGTATGTCCATGAGAAGCTGTACAGGCAAGGGGCACACAGCAGTGAATGACAAGGCCAGTGGGCAGGGCAAAGTGCAGAGTATGTCCATGACAAGCTGCACAGGGAATACTTGAACACAGCAAAGAGCAACAAGGCCAGTGGAAAAACGAAGTGCAGAGTATGTCCATGAGAAGCTGCATAGGTAAGGGCAAAACAGCAAGGCCAGTGGCCAGGGCAAAGTGCAGAGTATGTCCATGAGAAGCTGCACAGGCAAGGGGCACACAGCAGTGAATGACAAGGGGCCCGATTCACAGAATTAACTTAAGACAAAATCCTAAACTTACTAATTTTGGTATTCACAGAATGCACTTACTACTTTTGGTATTCACAGAATGCACTTACTACTTTTGGTATTCACAGAATGGATTTACGACTACTAACTTTACGTCTGCACTCGGGCCGGAAATTCCGGTCTGGAGGCAGAGCTTCCGGCCCGGAGGCAGAGCTTCCGTCCCGGAGGTGGAGATTTCGGCCATGGCTAAATCTCTGCCACTGCCCGGAATCCCCACCTCCGGGCCAAAAGCTCTGCCTCTGGGCCGGAATCTCCGCCTCCGGGCCGGAATCTCCGGCCTGAGTGCAGACATAAAGTTAGTAGTCGTAAATCCATTCTGTGAATACCAAAAGTAGTAAGTGCATTCTGTGAATACCAAAAGTAAGTTTACGATTTTGTCTTAAGTTAATTCTGTGAATCGGGCCCAAGGCCAGTGGACAGGGCAAAGTGCAGAGTATGTCCATGACAAACTGCACAGGGAATACTTGAACACAGCAAAGAGCAACAAGGCCAGTGGCAAAAACGAAGTGCAGAGTATGTCCACGAGAAGCTGCACAGGGAATACTTGAACACAGCAAAGAGCAACAAGGCCAGTGGCAAAAACGAAGTACATAGTATGTCCAGGAGAGGCTGCACAGGGAATGTGTGCGACTGTACCTTTCCATGGTCAGCAAAACAGGGGGTAACAATGTGCAGTACAGGCCCACCTGTGTGAGAGACAGGTGTGTGAGGGTGAATACCACTCAGATTGGCTGTCAGGCGGACTGGGAGTTGGCTGTGTCTTGGGGACTGTCGGGGCACTTGACCGGGGAGAGAGCGGACCAGCTGAGGTAGAGCTATCAGTGGCTTGGCAAGCCAGAGGGCTGCTTGGACCAGGTGGTGTAGTGGCACGTGGAGGCGGAGTCATGCAGACGGGAGACACGGTGTGTCTGGGAGATTGTGGAGGGGTGCCTTTCCACTTCTTGGGGATCCTAACTGGCTTGGCTGACTTTCGATTAATGGGAAGTGGTGTGGACACAACAGGCACACTCACCACCAAAGCTGCATCAGGTGCGGACGCTGGCACTCTCTCTGGTGATGTGCTGGATCCAGCAGAACGCTTTGCCTGGCTTCGCCTTTGCCCCTCCATCCCCTGTTTACAAGGTGTTACCCCTTTAGTGCCCTCCTTCCCCTGCTTCACTGGGCTTGGAATGGGAGTCGAGGTGGTGGGTGAATGTGCCTTGGAGCCCTTCCTAGGCGTACCCTTGGCATGTACCACCTTCTGGGTGGGCACAGAAACTGTATGCTTCTCTTTGCGAGATGCTTTAGGGACAGGAGAGTCCTTGGATGAGAATGCCTCTGAGGCATGTGAGCCTGAGGTCTGCTTCTTTGCATTTTGGCCCCTGGTGTCGCCTGACAGGCTTTTGTCCTTGCACTCTGGGGTGGCTTTGGTCTTCTGTGGGGATGGTGTCTGCACCCGTGACCACTTGGGTTGTTGCTGCTGTGTGCTTCGTGTGCTGTATCGTGACTTTGAGGCATGTGGACCGTGGTCACTATTGTCAGACGTGGCCAATGCCTAGGGGGGTGGACAAAGGGACCGGAGGAGGACTGTGAGTATGTGCCTCTTGAAGGGCTGACGTCACTAAGGAGGACAAAGCCTGGACAGTCCGGTGCAGCCCACCCATGTCTGAATGTATGCCCTCCATGAATGCAACCACCTGTGCCAATTTTTTGTCGTGGTCAATGAAGGCATTGAGGAGAGCTGTCTGGCCTACACACAGCTGGCGTAAAAGGTCCACAGACTCAGCACTTATGGCAGCAGGGGGGACAGGGGCAGGGACAGCGGTGCCCGGGGTGAAGGACACTCTTCCCCTCTTACTGAGGCCAGCACGGGCAGCACCAGAGGAAGCGGCTGGGAGGGTGGGCACTGGCTGCTGCGTGGTGGAAGATGATGCAGAGTCCCCGTTCCCTGTGCCCGCCAACATGGATGCATCCCCGCTGGAATCAGATGATGTGGTACTTTGTGTCTCAGGCTGGGATTCCTCCAGCAGACTCCTGTCCCCCTTTGAGGCGCTGGTGACATCTGTGTCACTGGGCTCCTGTGCAGCTGTTGTGCTTGTTTCACCCCCACTGGTGTCCGTCTCCTGTCCCTCCGTGACCACAGGAGATGCTGCATGAGAGAGAGAGATGTAGGGTCAGTTCAGTGGCAGCAACAGAACAAACTTATGCAAGCAATGCATAACAAAAGATAACTAAATATACATGTTGCTCACCACCCTGTGCAATCACATTGTGCTAACTCACTAAATTGACTCAAACAGTGCGTGGAAACTGGAAATTCAGGCATAAGTGAGCCATGTGATGACCACACAGCACAACACCCTGCTAGTGGCTCCGTTCAACCAGACACACAAATAGCTCTGAGCACACCTATGGACATGATGGGGGCACACTACTTGTTGCCACTGACAGATCTGGATGGAACAGGAGTGGACAACACAGACAAACTACAACATAATATTCCACAATGGCCATGAGCCCATACCTCCCACCATGTTGTACTTTGGGGCCCAAAGACTGGTGCACATTGTTGTCAGACGTGTAGGCCTCCCAAATCTGATGCATGCAGTGGACGCATTGATAAAGGCACAATCAGATCGGGCACACTGCCGTTCCCTCCCATGGGATTCCCCAGACTACCCCAATGCAGACGATACCTGAAGACCACGACTCAGAATGCAATGGGAATGCACAGTACTCAAATTACCTTTGTACACACAGGTAGGGCAAATACGTAACACCTGCACCCAGCCCAGCAGCCACTTACATGCCACTGCATCACACTACCAACATCACATAGGCCAGCACTGGCACAGGCTCTGTACACATGCAACCACTCCCAGCCAAAGTCACCCTTCTCAGAATGCTCACCCCTGGCTTGCTGCTGATGCTCCTTCAAACGTGCATCCAGCTCAGGCTGTGTCACCGCCAAGATGCGGCCCATTAGTGGTTTCATGCTGCGCAGTGCCAAACGCCCAGTGTGAGGAAGCAGCCCCAAGGTCATCTCCGCCACGTTCTTTGCCAGCCGGCTGATGTCGTCCCACCTCTTGTGGCAGTGGGTGCGCCGTCGGTTTGAGCCACCCAGAGCCCGCACCTTGGCCGCAATGGCCCTCCACATGGCCTTACGCTGGTGTACCTTGAGTTACAGGCATGGGAGACAAGAGGGGGAAATGATCGGTGACACAGTGTTATGTACCTACTTCTCTCAGTACAGCACCAAGATACAAACTCATCACAAATCCAAAGATATGTCTAACAGAGACAAGAATACATCTCACATGGTACATCTGCATGGGAAAAGCTGATGTAAAGGCATGCAGGGGTGAGGGGGAACACAGTCCCTGCACATCTCACACACATGCAGGATGCCAGCACTGAAACCCCTGTGTAGCCTGCCCACATCTCCATTCCATTTTTAGGTTGAGCTACACATACGTCACATATCAACCTGTGTTTGGGGGTAGACTCACTGTATCCAAGACTGCACAGCCCTCAATGTCCCTGCCCTGTGAATAGATAACTGTGTCATGGATGTCACATTGAGGGACATGATCTCACAAATCCAAAATCCTCATCACAAGGCCGGTCATGTGCAATCTACAGTGCTGAGATGGCTCATAGCTGGAGTGTAATGAGAATAGACTGATGTAATACTCTGTAACTGAAGTGATGTGTCCTTGTCTTTTTGGGCAGGGACTGTGCAGGCCAGCTGGGCCGACACTGAGTTGGACAACAGGGGCACACACAGCCATTCAGCCAAGCAATCACTGTCCTGACTCCTGCATGAACAACTTTCTGTGTCACTGTATGGCTGACAACACAACACAGGTCACTCAAACATACATGTGCAGGCAGGGAAACCTGTGGCATTGGATACACACTCCTTTCCCCTGGAGACAGCATGTTAGGCAGTGCATGACACAACCACACACTCTCAGGCACATACTGCATCAGCCCAACTACATGTGTGCTACCCCTGCCCTCCCCACCTCTGTTGAGGACTTACCACGACATTTGGTGCACCATATAGCCTTGGGTACTGTGTGAGCACCTCGTCCACCAGGACCTCCAGCTCCTCGCTTGTGAAGGGACTGGCACAGATCTTCATTGTCCTTGCCATCACTGTGGACATGAGACAACAGCGGCGGAATTGGGTGGTGAGGGGTCTCTGGCAGCAGTCCCTGGAGGCAGCAGCAGGTGAGGGGTCTCTGGCAGCAAGCTCTGGGAGCAGTGTAAATGTGAGCCTCCCTCCCACACATATATAGCCCCCCTGGGGTCTATTCAAAGGTGCCAAGCTGCAGCAATTGGTGGTCCAGGTCTGCCTTTTTCAAATGCATCCAATGACTGCCTCCGCGGTGGCGGAGGACGCCTCCCGCGATTTTCAAAATTGCATCATGCTACTGCAATCAAGGTTCCCATTGGCTGTAAGGGCATGCTCCTTGGCGGTGACACACCGCAGGGGCCCGGCGTGCGCTACCGCGCTGGTGCAGCTTTCAATTGCATCCAATGAGCGGCTCCGCGGGGGCAGAGCACGCCTACCGCGATTTTCAAAATTGCATCATGCCACCGCAATCAAGGTCCCATTGGCTGTAAGGGCATGCTCAATGACGGTGACACACCCCAGGGGCCCGACGTGCGCTACCGCAATGGTGTATCTTTCAATTGCATCCAATGACCGGCTCCACGGTGGCAGAGCACGCCTACCACGATTTTCACAATTGCATCATGCCACCGCAATCAAGGTTCCCATTGGCTGTAAGGGCATGCTCCATGGCGGTGACACCCCGCTGGGGCCAGGCGGTAGCTACTGCGATTTGTGTGCCATACATCCACATGAGGCACCATGATTTGGGTGGCGGAGCATTCCAAATGCCATTTGGAAATACATGGATATGTATCACTACCGCACTTGTGTATATGGGGAGTGCTGGTGACACACTGCTGGGGCCAGGCGGTAGCTACCACGATTTGGGTGCCATATATTCAGATGAGGCTCTGCGATTTGGGTGGTGGAGCATGCCAACCACCACTTGGGCATGTCTCCATGGCTATCACTACCGCACTTGTGTATATGAGGAGTGCTGGTGACACACCGCTGGGGACAGGCGGTAGCTACCATGATTTGGGTGGCGGGCATGTCAACCGGCATTTGGGCATGTCTCCATGGCTATCACTACCGCACTTGTGTATATGGGGAGTGCTGGTGACACACCGCTGGGGTCAGGCGGTAGCTACCGCAATTTGGGTGTCACACATTCACATGAAGCTCCGTGATTTGGGTGGCGGAGCATGCCAACCACCATTTGGGCATGTCTCCATGGCTATCACTACCACACTTGTGTATATGGGGAGTGCTGGTGACACACCGCTGGGGCTAGGCGGTAGCTACCGCAATTTGGGTGCCATACATTCACATGAGGCTCTGTGATTTGGGTGGCAGAGCATGCCAACCGCCATTTGGGCATGTCTCCTTGGCTATCACTACCGCACTTGTGTATATGGGGAGTGCTGGTGACACACCGCTCGGGACAGGCGGTAGCTACCGCGATTTGGGTGGTGGGGCATGCCAACCTGCATTTGGACATGTCTCCATGGCTATAACTACCGCACTTGTGTATATGAGGAGTGCTGGTAACACATCGCTGGGGACAGGCGGTAGCTACCGCAATTTGGGTGCCATACATTTACATGAGGCTCCGCGATTTGGGTGGCGGAGCATGCCAACCGCCATTTGGACATGTCTCCATGGCTATCACTACCGCACTTGTGTATATGGGGAGTGCTGGTGACACACCGCTGGGGACAGGCGGTAGCTACCGCGATTTGGGTGCCATACAATGGTAATGGCCATCTGGCAAACATCAACAGTGCACAGTGGCCACATGGTAAATGGCACATCATTGTGCACACAATGCCAATGTTCCATTTACTCCACTGGTGACTACACATGCCATGTTTGTGTATGTGATTTTGTCGATTAGTATGTACTCCCTCACATGTCACTTGTGATATTGATGGTCCTGTACACAGGACAGTGTTGTTATGGACTCTACAATGTGTACACATGTCAATGTGTTGAAGTGCTGTAACAATCACAGCAATGTTTGTCTCAATTAATGATGTTCTTTTTTGCATGTCCTCTCATGTCTGATCATGCACCCAATCGTCATTTCTGCTCAGACTGTGGTCATTGTGTTGTTGATGTGTGCCAGGTTCAAATGACGCATGAAGTTGTGTCAGGTACAGCAGCTAGGTAGGAGACAGTGGGGTTGATTTGTTACACATATGCTGGATGCTATACTCCCAGGCGTGCCCATGGGAATTGTGGCCATATTCCTATGTACATTCACATTGACCGAGGTGGTGTTTGAGGGACTTGCTTTGTGTAAGTTAACAAGTGTGCCATTTGTGCAGCTGAAGGTGTTCCTACATGTAGGATGGTCTGTAACTCAATTTTGATGACAGTCATTGTTGGCGTTGTGTCATCCAGAACGTGAGATGCTGTGCCCATCTCATGATGTATTGCATTGACATGTGTCCACTTTCATCTCAACTTGGAGGAGACCAAATCTGCTTCGTCACTTGACAGTGCTGGAAGACATGGAGGATAAGGCGATCATCCAGAAATGCCGTCTGGATAGAGCCACCCTAAATACCCTTTGTGATATGTTGGAGCCCCACCTGCAGCCTCGCAAAACATTTCCAACAACTTCCACCCCAACGTATAAGATGATGGTGGCCCTGCATTTTTTTTGCCACTGGATCGTTCCAGCACACGGTGGCCAGCGCAGGTGGGATGTCACAACCGATGTTTAGCATGGTGCTGTGTGATGTACTGTCCGCCATGATGATCTACAAGGACAGATATATCCATTTCCCCAGGGGGCCTGAATTGGCAGCTGTGAAGGGAGATTTCTATCCCCTCGGACACATCCCCCATGTTGTTGGTGCCATTGATTGCACCCATGTTGGGCTTGTGCCACCACAGACACGTGAGCACATCTACAGGAATCGTAAACATTACCACTCCATAAATGTGCAAGTGGTGTGCCTGGCAGATATGATCATCTCACACGTGTGTGCCAAATTCCCAGGCTCAGCCCATGACTCATACATCCTGTGTAACAGCATTGTACCCCAGCTGATGGCTAATCTGCTTCCCGAGCATGCATGGATTGTCGGTGAGTATGCCTAGTCATATGGCGTGCTGGGTGTGTGACCTACTGCCCTCTGCCTCCGCGACATAGCAATGTTTATTTGTGTTTGTCACACCTAGGTGACTCTGTATATCCCAACCGTCCCTGGTTGCTGAGCCCATTGTGGAATCCCAGGACCCCGGCTGAAGTCTGCTACAATGATGCCCATGGGAGAACATGTCGTGTGGTGGAGCGTAGTTTTGGTCTGCTGAAGTCACGTTTCTGCTGCCTGGACAAGACCGGAGGTGCACTGATGTACTCGCCCGGGAAGGTGTGCCAGATTGTAGTGGCATGCTGCATGCTCCACAACCTAGCCATTCGCAAGGAGATTCCCCTGATTCTGGATGATGATGAGGACCCAAGGCCCCCGCCTGCAAACCAACCCATGTCCAGTGATGAGGACAGTGGAGAGGAGGAAGGTGTTGACCTGCGTCAACAGCTCATCACCCGCTACTTCACTTGAAGGTGGGTGACAATGTACAACGTACCCATTGTCTGATGATGTTGCAGTTGTTGTGAAGGTGTATGTGAGATTTGTGACAGCAGCCGGTTGCAGACTCAGTGGTGGCTGACAATGTTTCTGGGACAGTTAATTTAGGAACATCTACAGGATGTGTATGTTGACACTTGTTGCCCATTGTGATGTGTGCATGTGGGATTCTCTTGTTGTGAAGTGTTGTGTGAGGTCTGTGTTGCTACACCCAGACTAGTGAATGTTGTTCTGTTGTGTTTTCCTAGGTGCCTTCAACCTCTCCTTGCCTGCATACACTCCAGTCTCCTGGTACTTTGTAATCATGGTGAAGACTGTACATCCTGGAATAAAGATGGAGCAGACACAACAACTTGTGTGTAAGGATTTTTATTTACAATGGTGACGTGAGGGGGTAAACATTTACATTGAGGTGATTAGTGGAGCAGTGAGTTGACAGTTGTGGTAAATGAGAAATTAATCACAACATTGATGTGGTGACCCAATCCAAAAGACAGATGCCATTCACAAGGCAGTGTGGGGAAGGACAGTCAATGAAGTCAATGCAGTGGTGAAGAGGGTTGCCATCATGGCTGGCTCCGTGACTGGCGTATGCCAGGTGCTTTGCCTCCTGTTACTCCCAGGGTTTTCTTCGGATGGCCCCTTAGTCGCTTGGCAGGAGGGGGCCCTGCTGTAGGGCCAGTGGGGACCGAGGACTCACCCCTCTCTGTGGCTGCAGGGGAGCATGGTGAACTGTCATCCTGCAGACCACCAGAGGGGGGTGGAGGTGTTGGTTGTGGCGCAGGCCTGTCCCTCAGTACCGCCATTTGCAAGCCCAAGAGGTCCACAATTTTTCCCATGCGGGTGTCGATGGACCTCATCAGCAGGATGAGCTCGCGGAAGAGTTCGTCTGACTGACCCGTTCGTCCCTAGGCCCATTCATATGCCCCAAGAACTCTGGTGATTTGGTCCAGGGATTGGGTCCCAGCCTCTTGTTATCTGTGGGTGTCCCTGCCCCTCCCACCTTCCCTGCTGCCACGGACCTGTTGCCTCACCACTGTAGGCACCCGCATCTTCTCCCTGCCCTCCTCAGTCGGTGGTGTGGGGTGGTCATCCTCTGGGACAGGGAGGGTGTTACAGGCAGCACTGGTGGTGGTGGTGGTGGTGGCGGTGGACGCACAGGCCGTAACAGCAGGGCTCTGCAGTGACGTTGTTGGTGCAGCAGATGTGGTGGGGGGACGATGGGATCCTGGGACTTGTTGCTCCCTGGCACACCAGAAGGGCTGGCTTTGAGCTCATTGTCCAGAGAATCTCGGGAGTCAACATCCGAGAGTCCATGTACCGGGGGGGGGGGACTGGCTGTGCAGCTGGTGTTGTCCTCTGCAGTGAGTTCTTGATCACCTCTGGGTCAGATGGGAGATGGTCATTGCAGTGCACACCGAAAGCTTTGTGTTAGCTGTATGACATTCACTGTTTGTACACCACACAGTTGACTGATCATCACATTTTGTTGTATGTGCACTACTGTGCCTCCTGACATAGTGCTGTGGTATATGCATTACTTGTCCATGGTGTGAGTTGTTAATACCTACCATGTGCTACATGCATGATTTCTGAGTACAGGGACATGTTGTCATCTAGGGACTGACGCAGAGAACAATATCTGTGAGGACTCTTTTTTGCTCACTCAGCTCTGTCAGACGTTACGTCTGGCCATGAACAGGCCATTGTCATCTCCTGCATACCTTTGTCTTGTCATGTTCATATCTGGATTCGTACCATAAACCATGCTTTCTAGTCTCACATTTGGTCCTTGCTGCTCTGGCCCCATGGCACTTACATATGAAATTCAGTGCTGTGCATGATTGTTCCCAGACTTTCTCCTACATGTGCATTGGCGTGTCATACTTTGGTTGCTGTGACAGTCTCATTGGCTTAGCTGTGTGCACACTGTGAGTGGCAATAGGATCTGTGTGTATGCGTGTGCAATGAGGGGGCTGGTGTTGTCATGTTTCACCATGTTTTTGCAGACACTGGCTGTGTGCACATACTGGCTACTTACCTGTTCTGTTTTCCCATTTGGCTTTGACTTGACACATCTGTGTGTGTGTGATGGGGGCTTGCATCCTGCTCAGGGGTGTGACTAGCAAGCATGATATGTCTACCTACCTGTTATTTTGTTTGTGGTGATACAATGGCTGACACATGCATCTGGGTGGGAGGGGAGGCTCCATCGTGATGGTCTGGGGGACGAGTTGGCCTGGGGTGAGTTGTTGTTCAGGCATCCCACCCCCAAACACCCTCACAGGGAAGATGGCTACCTACCTGTAAGTTTGTTTGGTGTACTGCAATGGCTTCCTACTGCTTCTGGATGGGTGGAGTGCTCCATCATGCTGAGGTGTGGGACAGGGGGCATGGTGGGAGTAGTGGTACAGGCCTCCCACCCACAAACACCCTCCCAGGAAAGATGGCTACCTACCTGTAAGTTTGTTTGGTGTACTACAATGGCTTCCAACTGCTTCTGGGTGGGGGAGTGCTCCATCCTGCTGAGGTGTGGGACAGGGGGCATGGTGGGAGTAGTGGTACAGGTCTCCCACCCACAAACACCCTCCCAGGGAAGATGGCTACCTACCTGTAAGTTTGTTTGGTGTATTGCAATGGCTTCCAACTGATTCTGGGTGGGGGAGTGCTCCATCCTGCTGAGGTGTGGGACGGGGGCATGGTGGGAGTAGTGGTGCAGGCCTCCCACCCACAAACACCCTCCCAGGGAAGATGACTACCTACCTGTAAGTTTGTTTGGTGTACTACAATGGCTTCCAACTGCTTCTGGGTGAGGGAGTGCTCCATCCTGCTGAGGTGTGGGACAAGGGTCATGGTGGGAGTAGATGTACAGGCTTCCCACCCACAAACACCCTCCCAGGGAAGATGGCTACCTATCTGTAAGTTTGATGTGGGTTATGTAATGGCTGACACATGCTTCTGGGTGTGTTGGGGGAGGGCTCCATCTTGCTGATGCAGTGGGACAAGGGGGCCTGGTGGGAGTTGTATTGCTGTCTGCCTGTATACATGCCCCCATGGTAATGTTGCTAGCTACATTTGGGGTGTATGGGAGTGAGTTGATGTTGGATCTGTGAGACATGTTTTTGTGAGTGTGTGGTGCAGATGAATGGTGTAGCTTTGTAGTTGTGCAAGACAGTACATAGCAGTGTGGTGGTAGTGATTTGTTTGTACTTACCAGCCTCCACTCCCCCAGGTACTCCTGTGAGACTCTCTGGATGCAGTATGGCCAGCACGTTCTCCCATGGTGTGTATGGTTTTGGTGGAATGGGAGGGCCACCACCCGTCCTCTGAGCCAGCTCACGGTTCTTGCTCCTCCTCTCTTTGACAACCCTCTTCAAGTCATGCCACTTCTTCATGATTTCCTTTCTTGATTGCGGGATGGTCCCTACTGCATTGACCTTCTCGACTATCCTTGCCAACATTTGTGTTCTTGTGGCTAATGGTGTCTGTTGGACCAGGCTACCAAACAGTTGTGGTTCCACTCTGACTATCTCATCTACCATGACTGTCAACTCACTCTCTGTGAATTTGGGCATTTTATGTGTTGCCATGGTGTGTGGTGTGCAAAGGGGTTGTGGGTGCAGGAGTGTGAGTAGTGGGTGTGGTTGTGATGTGTATGGTGTGTGATGTGCAGATGGGGTAGTAGTGCAGGTGTGGAAGTGGTGGTGGTGCTGTGTGTGGTGTGTCTAGTGATGTTGTGTTCTTTGCCTCTCCTTTAAGCTGGGGTGTATGTCCCTTCACTCCTGGAGTATTGCAAAGGATTGTGGTCAGGGAAGGGGCTGGTTTTATACTCAGCTATGTGGGTGTGTCCAAATGGGGTATTGCTGTCAGGTGTGCTGTGTGTGTTGTCCTGGGAATTGTATTTATCTTTTTGCCATGTGGTTGTATTATTGGGGTGTATTTTGGGTTTTTAGGGGGCATGGCTAGTTTGCTGTGTGCACTTTTTGGCCTTATTGTGGGTTTTTTCATTCGTCCGCCATATTTTTCACGGATCGTACGCAGCGGTGGCTATGCTGCAGCTCTTCCGACGGCTCTCCCATTCATTACTGTTTGCGGCAGTCGGAAACAGCGGAACGTAACGCGGGACCATCGGGGATATCCTAATTTCCCGTGCAGTGTCTCCGCCATACTTGCGGCAGGTTGGTGTTTTTCAGCCGCGAATCTGATCGCCACGGACGGATTTTGGCCATCTCTGCCCGCTACGGGCGGGTTTTCTTGGCCCCGTTCCGCCGCGGTCGGTGTTTTTTGGCGGTTGATCCTAATTTCCCCACCGGTTTTTCCACGGTGCTGGTGGGCGGTTGTTTTCCGCTTCCATGGCAGTTGGGGTGGTTTTCCGACCGCCATCCTAATAGACCCCATAGTGTTCATAGAAGTGTTGTTTCAGCAGTATAGTGATAAGCACAAATGCAATTTGCACACGGCTTTTAACCATGAAATAGAAGACAGCTACACCTGCTATTTGCACATGACTTTGAACCATGAAATAGATGACTGATAATATTTTGAAATTGATGTACACGAGATTGGACAGGGACTCGAAGTCTTGTAATACTTACTTTACATTTGCACCTTGCACTTATTCTCATTTGGACTTCTTGCACACGACCGCTGCTAAGAAATCTGATGACCATCCTCAACGAGTGTCACATTGTATAGTCTTTTTGCAGTTTTTGATGACTGTTAATATCATGAAATTAATGTATAGGATAGAGGCCTTGTAAATACTTAGATTAGATTTGTACCATGCACATGATTTAGCTATGTAGTTGAGGATTCGCGAACATTTGCAGTTTTCGCACATAATCATTGCAATGAAAGTTGACCATAGTCATATTGCAATTTTGCCCATGATTTTAGTATATGATTTTCGATGTAGGACAAAAGATGAACAAAATTGAGAAATAATTTGTACACTGATTATTGTTGATTAATGTCGATGAATGTTGAATTTTGTAAGAGGGACATTTCCTATTTTATTATTATCTATTAATTGTTTTTGACAAATCGATGATTTTTATTACAAATTGTAATGGTTTTAAATAACTACATGCAATAAATTACTTGCACATGACTTCGACTCCTGAAGTTCTTGCTGCCAAAATAAGATCGCAGGATGCAGTAAAATCATCAGGAACCATTTTAAGAACAGTCCTGAAAGATTTAGATTTTGGACTTAATTACACATTTTGTGATGCCCCAGAGTCCCCGAATCATGGGAGTCAACAAGAATGCCTAATATTGTCTTAACAGTTTTTACATCATTGTCTAATGTCAGCAAAGCAAAACATTTACAAACTAAAGTTCTTCAGTTCGGAACAGAAGCTGACAACATTGCTGATGGCTTTGAAGGTATATTCGAAGAAGTGGAAGCCAATCCCATGAACCAACAAGCTTATGCTGTGCAAATGTACTGTCTTTTCTAAACCATGTTTTATGACTTACATCACAGCATAAAGAAAACTCCGCTTCACATGATGACTGACCACGCAATCTATGACAAGTGCAAAAGTAGAGAGCTAATCACTTCAACGAATAAGATTGGTGTATCAACAAGTTATAATGGCATAGTACAGTGCAGGAACTTGTTAGCCACTCAAGCTGTAAAATCTTGTGAATCCAACAGCACAATACTTCCAAGTCACTTTACCAGGAAAGGATTTACAATTGCTGCTCTTGATAATGTTTGATTTTGAAGTCAGATCTTTGTTTGGAAAATCCAGCACACACGATACTTCCATTGTGCTTTTTCAAGACTGTACCAATGAAGTAGCTGTTGGAAAACAAGCTGTGTCAGCTGTAGGCATAAACAAACGAAGCTGCAAACGTATAACCCGACTGCCTTGCCAACGTGTGCAAATCACCACAAGCCATCAGCACGTCCCAGTCTACCAGAAAGTTTGAAAGTGGCTGAGGACATAGATCTTCTACCTGATGCTGCTGTCCGCAAAGCTAATTTAACCGAATTTATCATATCACTTATTCAGGGCGGACTGAAGGATGAAGAAAAGTCAGTTCCTCCATGGACTGGAATTCATGCTCTGATCTGCCGGAATACCATCCCACTGAAGAAGGCTGGGTTTTTACCAGTAATACCATCTCCAGTCACAAACTACGCAACAGTATACACAGCTCTAAAACATTTCCAAAATGTGTGTGCTCAGCTTGAAGATCGTCCTATTCTGCACATTTTCTGCGATGAAGGTGTTTTCCATATTGTAGCTGATATTTGCATGAGCAATCAAGTAGAATTTGATTATCTTTATCCAATGATGGGCGCTTTCCACATGACAAAAGTTGTGCTGCAGTGTGCAGGAAGTTATCTCAGTGGATGTGGCACACATGCTGCACTTGTTGATGCTGACATCTTTGGAAGCAAAACTGTCCAGTCAGTATTGAGCGGAACTCATTATGTTCATTCGTTACAATGTATGCTCATCATATCTGAGGCTATAGACGCAGTTGGAATGCTTAGTGGAATCAGAATGACAAATTAAGTTTTGCATATCTTATCTCAGAAGTAAAAAAGGCACAGGGTGCACTTCATTTAACAGGCATAATGCAAAGTCAGGCAATGTTCAATACATTCAAAATCAGAAAACCTGAAAACTAAGTTTGTGGAGTTTCTCAAAGAATGTACTGCAAGTACTGGGAAAATGTTTTACACATGATAGCTCTAGTGAAAAACTTGGTACATGCTGATCGGGAAGGTGATTCGGATCTGCACGTGAAGACTGTGGAGTCACTGATTACTGTGTTTTGTGAATTTGATTGCATAAACTACTTCAGATATGGTTCCTCGTATTAGGAAGGAGTAAAGAAGCTAGAGCCAGAAAAACCATACATCTACAGAAAATTCATCCAAAGACATTTTGTAGTGAAAGACAGAGAGGGATGGTTCAATTTTGTGGTTCCAGATATGAAACTGGAACAGACGATCCAGAGATCACAGAAAAGCTTTAAGGGAATTGTTGGTCAGACTCGTTAAAGTGAATATGTTGCTCAATGGTAGCTAGTTTACCATGAAATCCTTTCTATTTGCAATGTTTTCATAGAGATGAAAAATTCAAAATTGATGGTTCATAGTGAAACTGTTCCTCACCACAAACTTGTGGGAAAGAGAGGGGAACATTTTAATAAACATGCTGACAGCTTCTTCATTTCAAGCACCAACAAGGAAACTCCTTTGAAATGACAGTCTGTGCGACTACACAAATTCGTGACCAAACATTATGTGGATAACGATATACAGACACGTCTAGATGTCCTGGAACATGGATTGAAACTGTACGCAGAACTGAAGCAGAAGAGATTTGTATTGAAAGAGAAAAAGCTGTTTGACATAATCACGAACGCTAAACATTTACACTTTAATTGCCAAGGTAAGAGTTTCGTCCAACCAGTCACTACCAAAAAGGTTACAAAACAACAACTTTTGCAAGCATATAGAGAGATGGGTGTAGCAAAAGAAAGGGCCAATGTGCCCATCCCATGCCCTTTGCCTCAGCCTCTCACAGCCATTATCTCGTACATGCTGCCACCTGAGAGAAATGTCATGTATGGATAGAGTAAGAGAAACAGCAAATTTAAAATTGCAAAAAATGTGGCTGCATTTTAGGGTGGGGGGATATTGAATTATAGACTGGCAAGGGCCTTCTCAGCCCCCCACCCCCACCCCGTGGCTACAGCCCTCGATAAAGGGACCACATGCCACATTTATAAATAACTACTGAGCTGCCAGTCATTCCTAAAGCATAGTTAGGAACCGCTATCATGGCGGTTGCTGTCAATGCATATTGCTGTTTAGTGCAGGTTTGCGCCATCATGACGCAACCCTGCACAACAGTTTTATTTTTTTATTTTGTAAAAAGGGGATTTTCTTTTTCAAAATAAAAATATAATGCTCCCCCTGTCATGGGAGTGTTTTCACATGACAGTGGGAGCATTTTACTGTCCCTCTGCTTAGTGGTGAGGAACAGTAAAAAAATGCCTATAAGTCCCTCTCTGAAGTGAGTATTTTCTCCTAAAGTTAGTCAAAATATGAATATGCCTTCAGCATTCCTTTATGATCAACATCTAGAAAACCACTAAAGACAAGCCAATGTAAATCAACTTTGAGCGAATAATGCTTAAGTCATATCTCCAACGATGACAAAAATCAGCCAATGGGGAGTACACCAACAGACTACACTAAATTTACAAAGAAGGTTTTTGAGGCTCTGAACCCTAATGAAGAAAATACTGACGACTGTATGTCAACTGCACTATTAAACCAAAGTTGATATGCATTCAACTAAAAAATATTTTAGATCCTTGCTATTCAGAAACAGGTTACTTTTTCCACTCCTTATAATGAAGCATTTGTTAGATAGAGTTTTTCAACAGACACACTTCAATACTTTGAGCTCTTTAAGCATTATCAAGCATGGTCTCAGTTATTTTCTCAACAATGCCAGGGGCATACAGGGCCTTGTCAATTTGTTTTCTTGTCATTTTAGTGATGGAATTCCTCTTACCTTGGGAAATTCAGTTACCTTGTTGATGGTAATGAGGGCATGTGTGCAGGAATGTGTTTGCTTTAACTTGATCTCCATCACTGCATGTAAATGTGAAACCGATAAAAGTTATCATCAAATGTTTCATGACGAAAACATCATTATGATTGTATAATGAATAAAATAGATGGGGGCAACCAACAGAGGTAAAAGAGAAGCTTAATATTCCTAATAATGACTCTGTAAGTGAAGTACAATCTATCCATAAAATTGTGGTTTCATGTCCCTCTTTATTATCTGTAATCCATCACAAGCCTTATCCTTATTACAAGCATATTTTCTGAAACTTTCAAGGTATGTAATTAGCCAGGCCAGGTGGTGATGGTTCAAAGTCTGTAAGAAGTAAAAGCAAAGACCTCATGATACACAGTCAAGTCAATTAAAAAGTCCTTTATCTGGTTATTCCTCACCATAAAGAGCATTTCATAAATGTTAAAATGTACATTTTTTCACTATATAACATGTTCACTTTCCAAACGTTGCCCGGAATAATGGAAAAGCGATGGTGGAGGTAAATGTTTTTGAAATCTTAATTTACCTTGATTTCACCTCAGAATTTGAAACCACCATAATCTAATAGCTATTGTAGGATGAAATCTTATTAATGAAGTGTAAATACATGAAAGACAGTGGAGTAGTATTGATATTCATCCGTGTAAAAGTACATGACAGGGACATTATTTAATTTAAAATTGACCTAGTTTCTGCACCAAAAAAGAACAGAGAGCAGACAAAGCAGACAAGCCTAGAATACAAATCTGCAAGAAGACAATGTAAAAACATCTTGTTAAACATTGTGAGTAGAAAAGGCAAGACTCCCTTAATTCACATTCCAATAAACAAAATAAGGCCACACAAAAAAAACAATCCTGTCAAGAGCATAGGCTCAATCATAATAATAAGGTGAAAAGGAAGCATAATGACAGAACAGTAATTAATGTATGGGGCGCAATATGGCAGCCACCTAAGAACAGAGCTCCAGGCTCCGGTCCCGTGATCCACTACCATCTGTTGAGCTGTCTCGATCCCAGCCCCTTAGAACTCCTGCCAGGGCTCCCAAGGGGGCCCTGAAATCTGCTCCAATCAGCAGGGCGCCGCCTGCCCGGGATTTCTATGGCCTGCCATGGGATGCCACAGGTAACTGATCATGGTGGGGCTGTGTCTGCTCCTGCTGGTGGGATGGGAGACGGGACCCTCTCTGTAAGGTGAGTGGGGGATCCCCCACAGCGCTTGTTCTGAGGTCCCCAGCAGCACAACGGGGGGTGGGTGTTGCTGGTGTACAGATGTGGGTTGGGTGGCACCCTAGGTGCATGTGGAGGCTCTTCTTTGGTGCAGTTGGCCAAGGCAGCCCGGGCCACGCCTTTGAACTACCCGGGTCCTCGCAGCCCACCTGTGAGATGTGGGAAGTCTGCTGGCGTTTGCTGAGCCCGGAGTATGAAGGGGGTTTGGGCTTCTTGTCGTCCTGCCCATTTTACATTCGGTGCCCCTCTGGAATCCCTGGAGGGGGCGGCATGATGGGGAGCCCCCATAGCAGAGCTTGTACTGAGGGAGTCCTTTCAACTTCTCCTCTATGAACCATCCATGGTGGATTCTAGTGGGGGACCCCCTGGGGCATGCCCAACATAAAGAACTGGACACCTAGACTCTACCATGGGCCTACCAGGGACGCACACCGATTGATGCCCACTGTTCCCTCGTCACAGTAACTGTAACAAAGGGGGGCTACATATGTTGCTCCACCCAGTGGGAGTCGGTGCACAACAGGGTAAGTGCGCCCCCTCGATTACCACCAATGCCTACCACACTTGCTCCTCTCCACCTTGCTGGGCTGCTCGGCACTATGGAGTGCATGAAGTCGGCTAGGGTGACTCTTACACTGGTGGGGTTTCGGGATACAAACTTGGAGGTTCACAGGACCCACTAGGGCTCTGATAAGCTGGAGGCTATCGTGGCAGACCCGTTTGTAGGTGAAGGTGGACGCAGTCGTAGAGGATATGAAATTCCTCCGTCCGATCACTGAAAACTGACTGAACTGGTCACTTGTGCAGAGCGCTCCATAGTGGTCCTTCTGCCTCAGACATCAGGCCTTCAGGAGCAGATGTGGGACCTGATGGAGTGGGTGCAATTCTTGGAGGCATGAGAGGATGATGCAGAGGGAGTCACCAAGTGCAGCAATATACGGATTATTGGCCTGCCAGAGGACAGTGAGAGCCCACTTGGACCAGTGGACCAAGGAACTGGTGCCTACTTCCGCCCTTACTTCGGTATTCTCCATCGAGCGGGCGCACCGTGTCCCTGCGAGACACCCCCTGCACAGGGCTGCCCCACGGCCCATTATCACCAGACTCCTACACATCAAGGACCGCAACGTCATCCTCTGAATGGCGCGCCAGGCTTCCCCGATCCTCTGGGACAACCATTGCATCCTCTTCATCCTGGATTTCACTCTGATGTTCCAACAACATTGGACCTCCTTCCTGGTGGCCAAACTTAAACTTAGAGACCTGAGCTTGAAATATGCCCTCCTCTTCCCCTCCAAACTGACAGTTACCTGGGACAAAAAATCTCACTTTTTCCTGTAGCCCTCAAAGGCTTGGGACTGGCTGAAGACCAAATTCTCCGACTTTATAGACCCAGGGACAGAAGGGGGCTGCCCAGGCTCCGCCAATGACTTGGGGTCTTCTGGCCTTGTTGTCCCCCACCCCTAAGCACACCTTCTCTAGCACAGGTCTATGATGGCTGCTTGTCTGCTCTGGAAGTGGCAGCAACATTTTGGGAGCAACAAGCATCCCCGTAGGAGTGATCGTCAGCCGATTCAGAGGATGGAGGTTCTCACGCACCCTTCCTCTTGGACACCGGTTACCTCCCATGAGTGACCCCCCAAACAGCAGATTACATTGTATAGGCCAGTGGACTCTTCAGAGTACTTCTCTTTATCTCCCCGGGCTTTTGGCTCAAGCATAATGACTCAGCGGTGGGGGACCTTGAAGAGCTCATGCAATGGAATGGGGTCACCCCTCTTTTCCACGTGATCCATCTACCTTCTCTAGGGACCAGACCCATGGAAGAGCTCACTCACTCCCACTCCTGTCCCATCCTTCACTCACAATGACTTGGTTCTTTTATTTGTGCGGCAGGCCAATGCCAAGCTGCCACAGTATGGGTATTGTTATTGTTTGTTGAAACCAGTTTTGTTCTTGATTTTAGAATAGATATGCGTGTATGCACTATCACACTGTTGTCCTGTCAGTGGAACCCTCTCATGTACCTTACCGACCCCTACAAACCTCCCCTGTTGCCACTTCCTGTGGGAATTGAGGGAGCACCTGACACATTGGACACATTCCATCCAAGTCATATAACGTTTTGTCCTGGAATATCCGTGGAATCACACCCTGGTCAAATATTACATCTTCCTCAAATGCAAGGACATCCACATTGCTTTATTGCAAGAATCACACATCACTTACACTGAACGGTTCATACTTAAGAAACGATGGAGGAGGCAGTTCTTTACTACCGATTTCTTGGCATGCGCAAGAGCTGCCCCCATTTGGGTATGGGAGGGGACTCTCCTTGAGGTCTTATAGCTGGAGGTGGACAGAGATGGCTCCCAGAGACTCGAGTTAATGACAACCATATTCTCATAGGTTGTATCTATGCTTTTAAAATTGATTAACCCGCCATCTGTCAGTGCCTTTGCCTCATGTTGGAGATGGCTCCTTCGGGGGACTTCAATGCAGTTTTGGATCCTATCACAGATTGCTGACCCGCACCACTCCCTAACACTCCGACAGTCACCAATGCCAAGTCCCTTTGAGCCTGGATACGCCTGGTGGCACTGTAATCTGGTTGTTCGATTCTACTGATTTTACTCCGCAGTCCACAAGGTCTACACACACACTAAGACCGCATTGGCAGGCCCCTCCATTATATCACCATACTATTTGGGAAGGGAGCTCTCTGACCATAACCTGCTAATGCTAAGCCTTTGTTGGGCCACAACTACCTCTCCAATTCCTACTTAGGAGCTGCAACCCTCCACCCTTGAGGACGTCCTGTTCTGCGAGACCTTGGCTGGTAAGATCCAGGAGTACATTGACAATAATGAGTGAATTTGAAGCCCCATTGACTTTCCAGGAGGTGAGGATGGCAATTACAACATTGGCCTCAGGTAAATTAACTGGGACAGATGGCCTCCCCACCAAGTTTTAAAAAGCTTTGCAGGGGACATAAGCCTCTAGGCTCCCTTGCCTCCACAAAGCGGCATTGTTCGCAGGAACCCTTCCCAGCCCCCTCCAGGAGGCATCCATAGCATCACTGCTGAAGCCAGGCAAGGACCCCATGGACCCTGCACCATATCATCCTATCGTGATATTAAATATAGAATATAAAATCCTGAGTATGGTGTTGACCTGCAGGGTTCAACAGGTTTACCTCACCTGATCCATGAGGATCACAACTGATTTATTCCAGGGAATAATACCTCATTGTGTGTCCGACAGCTGTTTTGACTTTTGGAGGCCGTGCCCAACATATTACCCACAGCGGCAGACAGCCTTGGTGTTGGACAGTCGCAAAGAGTTCGTTCAACTCCCTTAGCTGGGTCTATCTTTGAAGTGCCGCCAGAGTTCATCCTTGGTCCCTATATAGCGAAACCCATCTAACTATTATACACCTCTCCCACGGCCAGGGCACGCTTTGGAGGACCCATTTCAGAATCCATAGAGATTGGCCGTGGTACTCGACAGGGTTGCCCCCTTTAACTCCTTTTGTTTGCCACAGCAATGGAGGCTTTTGCCAACAAGGCACAGAGGGATGTGACAGATTGGGACATCCTCTTGTCTGATCGCACACACACTATATCGCTATATGCCAATAACATGCTGCCTCATCTTTGGGACATCACAGCTGACCTTACCTTGGTTGACTCGCTTTTGGCGTATTTTAGCTGTGTGTTGGGACTGATAGCCAGCTGGAATAAGTCCTGCCTGTTCCTTCTTATATCAGCCACCATAGTGGGGGCCAAGGGCCTGGGGTTATCTGCTTCTTGGGGGTTTGGATTTACCATGTGACCCTAACCTACTCAAGGGCAATTTGTCAACAGTGGTTGCTTCTGTCCACTTCTAGATCTCCTTCTGGACCTCGCTACCTCTAATGATGATAGGAAGAGTGGCAGTCGCCAAGATGGTGCTCCTTCTCTGGCACCTGCATTACTTCGCCAATCTCCCAAACCTACTGCCCAGATAAATCTTCGAGAAGCTCCATTTTCTCCTAGGGGATCTCTGTTGGCATATCTTGTGCAGGGTTGCCTTGGCTAACCTGCTGCTTCTTGCAGCATAGCTGGGCCAAAAGGCACCCAATTTGAGCTTTATTACAGGCAGCCCAAGTACAATGTCTGGCCTACTGGCTGGCAAGACACTTTGTGCACGAAACCGGACCCTCAACTCCCCGCCTTGTGGAACCCTCCTTCACTTTATGCATACTGGGACTCACCCCCTGTGGAACCTACCCCTCCTCCTTCATGTGCCTAGTATGGGCACTTCATCTTACATGGCACTTACCCCCATACGCCCCAGCGATTCCATTGCTGGGCTTTCCATACCGGGGGAATCACCTCACCAGTGGCCGGCTGCAGGTATGGGATGTAGCCGGGCTCTCCATCATAGGTGACTTCTTCAGGATGGCCACTTACTGACATTTGAAGTGGTGACTGAACAATATGCACTTCCTGAAAGCCAGTTTCTCCACTATGCTTCCCTCAGAGGGCGATCCATGACACCTGGGCAACAGAGGTTAAAGAGCCGGAACACACCAACTCATCCAAATGTTGCACACTATGGGCTTTGGCCACTGACTCATTATGTGGCTTAGCTGGTCTCTCTTTGCTCACATGTAGCTGTCTCTTCAGCTCTGTGGGATACATGGGAGGCTGAATTTGGCAGACCACTCCACAACACAAAATGGGAGCAGATCTTGGCCACCCACGACGAGTGTCTCGTACCTCCCTGCTAAAGCTGATTCAGTTCTTTATTCTCCACAGGGCCTACCTATTCCCCAAGAGAATAGCCTGTCACTTTCCAGGTGCGTGTGACATATGTGCCCGATGCAACACTCTGGGGGTCAACCTGAAGCACATTCTATGGGATTGCCCCAGCTGAGATCATAGTGCACTACTGTCCTTTCCCAGCTGGAATAACCCACAGAAATCACCAACATCTTATCCTGGGAGGCGTGATCACTGGGAATTCACACCAGGCCACACAAGCCTGGAGCCACACTTGCTTCTTAGACCTTGCCCTTATTTTGAATAAGAAAACCACCACAACGCATTTGAAATTGCATATCCCCTTGAGCAGACGATGTTCAAATGTTGGGCCAGTGCCAAGGCGATGGCACTGCATTATGAAGATCCTAGAGGAGTTTGTCACCACCCAATGGCTCCAAAATGGAAAGAGATGCTTTCCAAATTGATTGACCCACCATGAGCTCCTCCTCAGATACCACAACCATGGACTCATCACTTTTGTCACATACAACGAGCGACCACCTTTTCAGTGGTCCACTGCCAGGGGCGTAGCTTCAGTGGGAATGTTTGGGGAGTTACACCCCCCTAAAAAATGTAATCTGTAGGAAATAGTTGGGTACAGGTGCTTTCATTCGTCTAAGGTGAGGTGTCTGTCGGATTTCAACCTGGATTTATACATGCCCACACTGACAAAAACACACGCACACACACTGTCTCTTACGTCTCTGCCTTAAAAATTGATTAGTTTGAAAAGTATTGTGTTTTCAGTACCCCTAACAATCTGCACTCCTGTCTCTTTCCACTGCCTCTTAAGACCCCCCTCGTGTCCTATTTCTCATGATGTATTTTAACAACATAGCTCAGTGTGATTGTTGGAAAATCTGAAGCTTACACCTTTCCAATCTTTCTGACCAAGCTACACCCCTGCCTACTCCCTCACCTACTGTATAATGAAAACAGAGGCCCCCATGCCTACTAATTTACCTACACCCCACCCTTCCTTAGCCCACCTTATCTTCCCCAACCACCACAATACACCCTAATGAGCTCAGTTCAGCCCCCAATGACCCACAACCTCCTTAAGCGTTCACATTTTGGTTCATTTTGCAGCTTGTTTATATGAATGATGTCCATCCGCATCTACCAATTGGCTTGTATCTGCATATATAAAACTTCAATAAATAAATGGGGTTTAAAACAAAAACAATAATTAATGTCAATTATCATGCTAAACAAAGTCCAAGAGCAGGCATGAGCAAACAAAAGTGTTTTGTAAACCAACTTCTCTAATATCTACATTCATAACAGCTCATAATAAATTTTATTGTGGAAATAAAACACTGTAATTCAGAATTATAAATGTGGATGAAAGGTCTGACCCAGACCTTGTCACGACTCTTGCAACTCAGGCCAACCGATAGTGAAGTTGATCCCACCTTTTTGCCTCCTAGGTGATCTTACTTCCTGTATCACACTCCAGGAAAGCGGGTAACATCTGATTCTAAAAAGAGGAAGGAGTATTTGGTTCATAGAAAGAGAACATCTGTTTTAGATGGATGGTTGGAAGAGGACATGGACTTGAGTCTCTGAGATACAAGATATTATAGTGTTGTAGAGGCATGATACGACTCACTATCAAAAGAAATTGAGGTGCCTTACCCACGTGAGGTCAAGTGCCACAGTAACTAGGGAGTAGCCCTTGACCTTGGTCTTGTGGACTGCTCCCCTAGTATTCTGGTAGAGAGCCTGCTGAGGTTCCAATCCTGCCCCGGCTGTTCCACTGTATCACCCACCTAAAGCCTTATTTTCTTTCTTTTGTATCTTGTATTGCTGTGCCTCTATTGTCCCTTTTGCTGTGCCACTGTTATTTGTTTTGCATTTCTGCCACCGTCGCTGTTGTTTTTCTGCCCGTATTGCTGTGCCACTGTTTGCCCATAGTCTGCCCCATTGTTGTTGTCACACTTACTTGTTTCTGGATTTCTGCCTCATCGTTGTTTTTCTTGCCCCCGCACCCTACAGGTTTCTTGCCCTCCCGCCTCTCAGTCAGCCCCTCCCACCTTTCAGGACTGCTTATGGAGACCGGCGCGCAGCGACATAGCTGGTGCACCGTATTTGCGCCAAAGGCAAGCCCATCTGCGCCCGTCAGTGCCTGGACTTTGCCCAGCACCATGAACCCTGGCTTTCCAGGCATCCACTGCTACACCACAGCCGAGCTCATAGCCCTGGACTGCAGAGGCTACGAAAACAACTGCTGCACGCACGGAAGGACTCTTCACCCGTGACCGCTGCCAGTTGCCCTGCAATGCCGAAACCCCTTCCGAGTCTCCACATCTGACCTCCAACCCTCCCGAACAGCTCCAGTGAATGCTGCTCAACGTCCATTCCCTCTGCAAGCAGGCCACCAAAATCTGGGACACCTTCCCCACCCATAGCCCAGACCTGATGTTCATCACTGAGACCTGGCTCACATCATCCTCCGCACCCTACATCATGACCGCAACACCCCACGGATACAATATGATACACAGAGATTGGGACATCTATAGGGAGGCCCTCCAATGCACCACCACCGAAGACAACATTGCATCTATCATGGAACACCTCAACTTCCATATCCAAATCGAACCATCAGAAGAACATTCGCCTACAAACCCCTGGGCCCCCATCCTGGCTCCTGCAATGCCATCTCTGAACTCATCTCCCCCCTGGCAGTCGACTTCAAGCACATCATTTTTCTCAGCAACCTCAACTTGCACCTCAATGACCCCAATGACACAAACTCCGCCAATCTCTTCAAAAAGCATGAGTAACATAGGACTCATACAAATGGTCACCAGCCCCACACACCGCGCACAGCCAGTGACAGAATCAAATTCAGCCACACCACTGAACTCACCTGGACAGACCACTGCATCGTCCAATTATCCATCGCAGTCTCACCATGATTCCCCCCAAGCCCCTCACACACGCCCGCCACAATTTGAGCAAAATCACCGAGACCCAATAGACTACTGCCCTCAGTGTCACCAGACCCCACACCACCAGCAACCTGGAGTTCACCATCCAAAACATCTCCGACTGGATCTCCAGCTACACCAACACCATCATACCCATGAAACCAACCAGCACCAGGAAACCCTCCAAACACGCCAGCTGGTTCACCACTGAGCGCTGCACCCTCACATGTGAGTGTAAGTGACTGGAGTACTTGGTGATCCAGCAGGAACCCCTCAGACCTCACCACCTTCAAATCTGCCCTCAGCAACTACCACCACAACGTCAAGGAAGCCAAAAAGCACAGGACACCTTAACCACCCACGTCGAAAGAAGCGCCAATCACACAAAAGATCCCTTCAACATCGTCAGAGAATTCTCCAGCCTATTGACCACCAAGACTACAATTTGTCCTTCTCAAAACCTCTTCGACTCCCTGGTGGACTACTTCCACAATAAGATAGCAGACATCTACATCAACTTCGACCCACAACCTACTGACATTGCTCACTTCCTAACTCGCACTGGCAACTCCCACAGCCTCCTCACCGAATGGATACTGCTCAACTTGCCAATCACCACAGCGATCATGGCCTGCAACCACTCCGGAGCATTGAGAGACCACTACCCCACCACGCCTTCAACCTGGAACAGAAGGAAATCAGCAGAGCTCTCACCAACATCCTCAACTCATCCATCACCACAGCCATCTTCCCTCACGCCTGAAAACAGGCAGAGTTGAAATCCCTCCTGAAGAAACCCTCCGCCAACCCCAACTAGCTTAAGAATTACCACTTCATCTTGCTGCTCTCCTTTCCAGCCAAGGTCCTGGAGAAAACCATCAACCGCCAGCTAACATACCACCTGGAAAAACGCAGCCTTCTTGACGCCACCCAGTCTGACTTCCAATTCAACCACAGCACAGAGACCACCTTAATAGCGACAACTGACAACATCAGATACATCCTCAACCGTGACGAGACTGCAGCCTTGATCCTTCGGGACCTCTCAGCGGCCTTTAACAAAGTCTCCCACCGGACTTCACCAAATAGACATCAGAGGAAACACCATCAAGAGGATCACCCTCTTCCTCACAGGACACACCCAGAAAATCAGCCTACCGCCCTTCACCTCCAAACCCAAGAGCATCATCTGAGGCATCCTACAAGGATCTTCCCTCAGTCCCACTCTTTTCAATGCCTACATGACTCTACTGCAAAAACAACAGTTGATGGACAGAATGCGGAACAATGTCATACATTCACCCCAGTACAGAGATCTGGGCCTAAATCCATCGTTTTTTTGCTCACCAGGCCATTCCAGTTTGAACCCAGACATATGCAAGTCAGTCTTGACCCTGTGCCTCATGGGAACAGTCCAGCCCGAACTGCCAAGCCAGGTCCTCCCTGGACTGGAAACAAGCATCCTAGAACTGGTTTCAGGGTTTCACCCCTCTTCAGCCAGGATAGCTTGATTCCAGTGGCATGAAGAGCACGGGACCCGCGTCCGGGCATACCCGTACCATTCAGGGTGACAAATACAACAACAACAGTTGATGGACAGAATGCATACATTAACCCCAGTACAGAGATCTGGGCCTAAATGTTCAACACTCCGTCCATCATCCCCTTTGGTTTTTCTTTGTTTCGCCCTAAGTTGGCAGGGTATGCCCAGATGTGGGTCCCTTGCTCACTTTGCAACTGTATTCAAGCTAGACTGGCTGATGACGGCTGATTAGCCAGAAACCGGTCCCAGGATGCTTGTTTCCGGTCCAGGGAAGACATGGCTTGGCAGTTCGGGATGGACTGTTCCCATGAGGCACAGGGTCAGACTGATTTGCATATGGCCAGGGCTGAACTGGGGTGGCGGAGTGAGCTAAAGAATGATGATGGATTAAACCCAGATCAGTTGACTGGGGTGAGTGCTTGCAATATTCAACACTCCATCCATCATCCCCTTTGGTTTTGCTTTGTTCGCCCTAAGTTGTCAGGGTATACCCAGACGTGGGTCCCTTGCTCACTTTGCAACTGGATTCAAGCTAGCTTGGCTTATGACGGCTGATTAGCCAGCAACCAGTCCCAGGATGCTTGTTTCCGGTCCAGGGAAGACATGGCTTGGCAGTTCGGGCTGGACTGTCCCCATGAGGTACAGGGTCAGATTGATTTGCATATGGCCATGTCTAAACTGGGGAGGCGGAGTGAGCTAAAGAATGATGATGGATTAAACCCAGATCAGTTGACTGGGGGTGAGTGCTTTCAATGTTCAACACTCCATCCATCACCCCCTTTGGATTTTCTACATGACTCTACCGGCTGGCATCACCTGCAACCATGGACTCAACATCATCTCATACGCTGAGAACAATCAATTAATCCTATCTCTCATGGAAGGCACTGCCACAACCATTGTCAACTTCCAGAATACCATGTCTAACATCTCCGACTGGATGAGATCCAACTGCCTGAAGATGAACAAGGACAAGACAGAAGTGCTTATCTTCAGAAAGGACACCTCCCCATGGGACGACAAGTGGTGGCCCACTGCGCTTGGACTCTTACCTACCCCTACAAGCCACGCACGCAACCTCAGCATCATCCTGGACAGCGACCTCTCCACGAAGTATCAGGTCAATGCAGTAGCCTCCTCCTGCTTCCACACCCTTCGTATGCTTCGTAAGATTTTCAGATGGATCCCTGTCAACACCAGGAAAACAGTGACTCAAGCCCTCGTCACCAGCCGACTGGACTATGAAAATTATCAATACGCTGGAAAAACCTCCTATCAGCTCAAACGACTACAGACTTAAATACATCACAATAGAGTCATCCACAACCTCCCCAAATGGACCAGCATTACTCCCATCATAGAAAGCTCCACTGGCTCCCTGTCCAGAAGAGATGCCAGTTCAAGCTGCTGATCCATACCTACAAGGCTCTCCATAACACCTGACCTTCCTACATCATCCACCGCCTGACTTTCCACCAGCCGTTCCAGACAACTCAGATCCGCCTCTCTCGACCTTGTACAGGTTGTCCTGCATCCGGCAGAGCTGCAGCAGATGTCACTCCTTCTCTTACCTCGCTGCCAAGTCTTGGAACAACCTCCCTCTCCACCTCCAAACCTCTCCCTCACTCACTCATTTCAGGAAGGGACTCAAGACCTGACTCTTCAATTAAGGCTCCCCACTCCATAGCACCTGGATACCCCGTGGTGATAAGCTGCGCTATAGAAATACTGATTGAACTAGCCTCAGGCAAACCCAGAAAGTTTGCTAAGAAACAAAGATGAGTAGGGCTCTATGCAACCGAAAATCTGAATCGTAGTCACAAAAGCAAAAGAGGAAATGTGAAGCTAGCTCAAAAACAGGTTCCTTATCAACTAATCCAAATCACAGCGGATAGCTAAAAAAAAAGTAGCCGATTCAAAACACCAAATGGGTCCAAAAACAAATACAGGGTTCAATATAAGGAAGCTGTAGAAGGGAGACCGAGGGAACCAACAAAAGGGAAAAACAACAATGGTGTGGGAACGATATTACAGGTGCGAACTGTAACATTAAGTGAGGGAGCCCAAACAACCAAGAAACGGTCTTTGGCGTCCACTGACTCTGTAAAGGGTCCACCCTCTGTGACCTAGAAGTCAAATACAAGTCCTCTGGTGGCTGGAGCAACACGCTTCAGACCCTACCCTGGAAGCTGTTGTCCTCCATGACTGTAGTCTCCGTGGCCCATTCATCATCTCCTCCATCTGGCCTGTTTCTTAACTCTATTTTGTTATGTCTTAAGCAGGTACGCCAGGACATGGAGAACCAGCACTTCTACATTTCAATTTCAAGCACTGGTGCTTGCTGTGTGTGTAGTACGGAACTATGCTTCCCCATCAACAAATCCATAAAGTAAAGTCAATGGTGTAATGTTAGTGCACACAATGAGAGGGTAGAGGCTATAGATACCGCACCTGACAAATGCATAGTGCTTCTTGTTAGAGATTCTTACAGTGCAACGAACCAAGGAACACTCCCCTCTAAGTTCCTAACCAGGAACGAGTCCTGTCACAAAATTAAACGCAAAAGGGTTCAGCACTGTTCCAAAAAGTCAATAATTGTAAAAAAGAATGTCCAAAACGTCGATATACTTTTCTTGAGAGAATATGACGAATCATAGCTGACGCGTTTCATCTCTAAACAGAGACTTCTTCAGGGCAAGGTCATAAGATCCAACAGTTTAGTATCGTTTCCGGCATGGTGGCCCGTATCTTCTGGTCTCAGCATTTTCAGTGCGAAAAACTGGTGGATCTTATGACCTTGCCCTGAAGAAGTCTCTGTTTAGAGACGAAACGCGTCGGCTATGATTCGTCATATCTATGTGGCTATGATTCTTCATGTTTATGTGAATATGTAATAAAGAAAAGGATTCTCTCAAGAAAAGTATATCGACGTTTTGGACATTCTTTTTTACAATTATTGACTTTTTGGAACAGTGCTGAACCCTTTTGCGTTTAATCAATGGTGTAATGTATTAATTGCATTAACTCTCACGACAAAAGGATAAGCAAAGGGAAGTTTCATGGATTTCTCCCATGAATGTTTGCAGACCTGTGACTCACCACTTTAGGGCTGGTTTTGAGCAGCAGCATTACATTAACAGATATTGTATCCATTGCAGTGGTAGAATCGACAAGGGAAAGTCATGCTGGGTATCTTCAAGAGGTGGGTCCTTCATTCACTGCAGCTGCAGTGTTGTTACCCCTTAGAACATTCATGGCCTTTGACACAGCCATGTGAAAGACTTGTTCTCCTTGTTGTTCATAAAGGCATCAATTTAACCGTATGGAGATCAACTCAGCAGAATGCCAGTTGTAGGAGAGGTGACATCACACACACCTTGACCTCTTAATGACATCACAGAGAGGATGGCTTGTTACACCCTTGAAGCCTCCTATTGGTTGCTTATGGCCTAGGGAAAGGGAACAGAGTAGAAATTACAGTAAGCACCAAGAGCTCAAATAGTACTGCCTAGGTTTTGCTCCTTCTGCTCTCTTTTTGACACCTGATACCAAGGTTAGAGAGGTCAGTGCCAGGGGCACCAAAGAGCTACTAGAAATTAACATTCCTGCCTAACCATGTGGCTACTCATGTACCCCAAAACAGCAGACAAGGGTGCTAGGTAGCATTGTAGTTTATTAAGCATGTGCAGGTATTGATGCATTATGACCTCATGAGTTCCAAATAAGAACTTGCCAGTCCACGGTTCAAGCAGTGACAGTTATCTCAGTTGCTGCCAGGATCTTGACTAGACCGGGCTTGTTAAGTCGTGGAAATTCTTTATATGGAATAAAACTTACTTGAATTATAGTCTGTGGTATTCATATCTTCTTTACCATATTTGGTGACAATCTGGATCCTGAATGCCCACAGACTTATGTGCCAGCAGCATCAGCCAATTTTTGGCCACAGCTTGGAACTCGCAGTGTGAGTGGAACGGGATAATTGGCACAGACTGTCATGTCAAGTATCGAGACAAAGGAGGAAGGTATTTAGGTCTCCTGCCCGTCTTGTGTGTTTTTGCTGAATTTCTACCTGAGTACTTCCATCATGCGCTTTCATTGAGGCACACCTGTTGAATGAAGCAACTGAGTGAAATGAGCTCCACCGCCCATAGAAACTCAACACATGCGAAACTGGGGTGGCCATTTCATAGGATTAGGATGCTCTCCATATCACTGAATGGCGTGCTTGTGTATTAGTGCAATTTTAATCGCAAAACCCTCGAGTGAGGTGATATTTCATCATAGAAGTTCATCTAAAGTTTCTTTTGAGATGTGCTGTCCAGATGCGACTGTGAGCAAGTCTTCTGGTGAGCATTTTATTGTTTAGAAAGCTTCAGGGGAGAAATTTAACATTTCATTCAGCCACCACCTGTGTTCTGCATCACTAATTTGTGACAATTTAGTATGATGGCCTCTGGTTTACATCAGTTCGCACAGCCACCACCATTTTTACAAAGTTCAGGAAAACCACCATTAAAATGGAAATTGTGGGTCAGACTCTTTGAAAATGACCTAGTTGCCATAGACGTCTCTGATTTTTAGCCAGGGCATAAATTAGAATTATTATTTGGCAGCTTGGGTTATGCTTCTCAGGAGGTTTTTGAGAATTTATCTCATTTACCTGAACTTTATGCTGACTCTGGTGATGAAGGTTCGGACCAATATAGAGAGGTTATAGAGCATTTAAAAAAACATTATTGTGAAGAACCAAGGGTAATGTAAAAAAAGGTACAGATTCTTCAAGTGGTTCCAAAAAGCAGAAGAAAGTCCAAAGGAATACGTTTCAACATTAAGAATTTTCGCAGCCACCTGTGAATTTGGAGCAAATGTAAATTGGTACATTGCCAACCAATTTGTTTTTTTAATTGCTTCTCCAAAATAAAATCAGGAGAGGTTACTCGCATGTTGTAATCCAACAATAACAGACGTTATTAATTTGGCTAAAGGCATTGAACACTCCATGATCTCATCCAAAGCATTAAACACTGAGGTCAGTGTCAACATGTTGGTTACTAACCAAACAGATATTGAAACAAGGAATGAGAAAGTGAGTGTAGTCAATATGTAAGGGGGGTAAGAGTTATGCAAAAAGGTGAAATGTAACATCTTACAGAAGTGGTTCGAAGACTCACATAGCAAATAATCCAAATTGTCCTGCTGTGAATACACGCTGCACAGGTTGTAAGAAAATTGTCAATTTCTAAACAGTGTGTAGGGTGAGTAAGAATACTGCAAATATCAGTAGTATTGATGTTTCTGAGGATTGTATTGAACAACTTACTACTGTTGTCTTAACAATTGAGTGCAATTCCATTACAGATAGTTTGCCAATTAAACGACCACTGGTGAAAGCAATGGTGTGAGGCAAAACCTTATCCTTTATGGCAGATTCTTGCTCCCCTATAACTATTCTGAGAGATTCTACATTTTTTAATAGCAGGCAAGGTATTGATCTTACCCCAAATAAATTAATAATATTAACACTAAAGCAATGGGAGAAAAGGAAATTTATATTTTAGGGTATTTAATATCTAATGTAGGAAGACCGACTAAAAACGAAGGTCTATGTGGCTGTGAGAGGAAAGGACATCATCAGGTGGAAAGGTCTAGCAAGAATGGGTCTATACTTTGTACCTGGAGTTGATAAATCTGTAGTTGTTGGGGATTTGCCTAAAGGATATCTTGAAAATGATTGCTATGTTCCCATGCCAATAGCTAGCATAGTTGAAAAATCCAGGAAAATAGAGGACATTTTTAAAAACCACAAACAAGCCTTTAGAGAACAAATAGGTATAGTCAAAGAATTTGAAAACCATATCAAACTCAAACCAGGTTTTCAATCTATAGTTCATAAGGTATGTAACTTGTGTATCAATGTGAAAGAATATTTAAAGAAACTTTTGAAAAATACATGTTATGATGGGGTAATTGTACAGATTGATTTTTCAGAATGGGTTTCACCCATTGTGTTAGCTGAGAAAAAGGATGGCGAGTTAAGATTACGTGCAGATTTACACACATTGAACAAAAGTATATTGGTCTATTGCCACCCCATTCCAAGAATTCATGAATTAACGGCCAGTCGTAGTGTTGCCAAAGTGATTTACATCATCGATTTACGCTCTGCATATCACCAAATTCTCCTTGCTTTGGAGTCTCAAGATGTCACTATTTTTTGTGACACCTTTTGGAGCGTATGCATACCTTAGACTTTCTTTTGGTTTGGCATCAGCTGTCTGTGTCTTCCAGAAAATGATGGACAGGTTATTCAGTGATATGCAGGGTGTGCAGGCTTACCAGGATGATGTTCTGGTTATTTGCGAAGGATAGTCTTACACACAAGTACTGAAATTTGTTTTATCTATCTCAGAAAAAGCTGGGATGACAATCAGGAAAGATACGTGCCACTTTGGTATACAAGAATTGGAGTATCTTGGTCATAACATTTCAGCTTCTTGGATAAAAACAATATGTTGTTAGATTAAGGCCATTATGGAAGCAAAGGCACCTAAAGGCAGAGATAGTCTAAAATCCTTTCTTGGGTTGGGCGAATATTATGCACAGATCGGGTAGGGAGATGCCCAGCTGGTAGAACCATTAAGAGCTTTACTAAAAAAAGGAGTAAAATTTATGTGAACAGAAGAGTTGGAAAATGTTTTTCAGAATGTAAAAAAATGCATTGAAGACGCTCCTATGTTACACGCTTATGAAGCAAGCAGTAAATGCATAATAACAGGAGATGCTAGTTTGACAGGTTTGGAGGCAGTCCTTAGCCAGAGGTCAGCAGGTAAGGAACATATAGTTGGATTTGCATCAAGGGCACTTAGTCCATCAGAACACCATCGAAAGGGAGGCGTTGGCATATGTATGGGTGGTACACAAGTGTAGAATTCATATATAGGGACGTCAATTTGAATTGAATACTGACCACAAAACTCTTATTAACATCCTCTTGGGAAGGTGTCAAATATTTTTTCTGCTAGGATAGTAAGACTTGCTTCAAAACTTCAAGAATATATATTTGAAGTGAAACATCTTCCTGGAGGAAAGAACTTTTGGGCACATTGTCCATCTCGTATGTCATTAGATGATAAGACGGATGAGTTGGATGATCATGAATGCGAGGTTGCATGAATGTATGCTATCATTCAATGCGAGAGTAGTATTTCAGAGACTAAGTGGATGAGGCCTACTGTGAGGGTACAGTTGCAAAAACTCAAGAAATTCATACCTAATGTGTGGCCTTAAAGCAGATGCTTGATAGGGTAAATGAAAACATATGCTCAAATCGCAGAACAATTGTCAATAGTAGGTGATGTGGTAATGCGTGGTGATTTATTTGTACAAACAATAAGCGCAAGAAAGAAATTGATGACATGCGCACATCATGGTCTTAAAGGTATTTCAAAAACATCCAAGATGTTGAAAAAGTTTTATTGGTGACTTTTACTAGAAGCTAATGTGAAGCATTTTGTTAGCAAGTGTCCTGAATGTTGTATTTCAGATAAGCATTGGAAGACTAAAGATACACCTTTGTGTTCGGTTCTCCTACCTGACTCCCCCTGGGACAAGGTAGGATTGGATTTTGCAGGTCCTTATGTTGTACTTCCATTCAGTAAGAGGTATTTAACCCTGTTAATCAATTATCACTCTAAATGGATTTATTTCTCATTTGTTGAGTCTCCCACTACAAATGAAACTATTTCATTTTTAGAAAGTTTATTCAGGTTGGAAGAAGTTTCAAAAGAAATTGTCACAGACAATGGAACCTAATTTGTTTCTGATCATGTAAAACATGTGAAAGTTGCCTTGTACTCACCATTTTCTAATTGTTTGGTGGAAAGAGCAAATAGAATCATGAAAGAGGGCATACAGACAGCAAGTACATTTGGTTAAAATATAAATTCCTTCTTGTTAGACCTGGCACCTTGGCGTGAGTCTCCCTTCCACTTTTTTGTTGCTGTGCCTCATGTGTTTTGCTGGTGTTAGCTGCTCAGAGCACTGTGACACTGCCAACCAGTGCCACAGTGCAAGTGCTCCCTATTTAAAATGTGTATGTTGGTTGGATTCCATGATTGGCTAATTTGGTTTACTGTCAGACCCCAGTAAAGTGCACCAGGAGTGCCCAGGGCTTGTAAATACAAATGCTGCTGGTGGGCTTGCAGCACTGTTTGTGACACCCACAGAAGCAGCCTGGTAAAATGTATCTAAGGTCTGCCATGGCAGAACCTGCGTGCAGTCTGGTACTGTCATGCTGACTGGGTAAGTGCACACATTTGCCAGTCCCTAAACCTTCCCTTAACTTCATATTAGTCACCCCTATGGTAGGCCCAAGGGCAGGGTGCATTGTAAGCATAAGGTAGGATAAGCCCTGATGTGTGTGGCATGTCCTAATAGTGAATTACAGCCATTTTCGTTTTTCACTATTGTAAGGCTACCTGTTCTCCATAGGCCAGAATGGGCTGTTAGAATTGTTACATCCTATGATCCTAACAGACCCAGGGAACATGGTAGAAATTCGAGTTTAGTATGCCTGAACTCAGAAAAATAAAATACATCTTTTAGTAAAGTTTATTTTAATATTCTGTGTTTGCAAATACCACTTTTAGAAAGTTGGTATTTGCTTGCTTGACCATTTCAGCCCGCCTCTGCTATGATGTGGAGAGGTGTGGCTCACTGGTTAGAGGCGGCAGACCCGTAAGCAGAGAATCGGCCAGGGACCAGGGTTCAATTCCTGCCGCGGCAGGGTCATGGACCAGGGTCAAAATGGACTCGATAATTCTCGCCTCGGTACCTACTCTAACCAGGAACACACTCGGCAACTCTGGGCATTAAGCTTGCCTCATCTCCACAACGGCCCCCCACAGACGCCGGGGATGCCTGGTTTCACCTTGGAGATACCCAGAAAGGGACCATCTCACAGGGATAGCCAGGACGGGTTCCCCAGTGGTCTATAGCGCCGGGACACTTCTGAGTAGCTGTGCGCTGAATAAATTAAAATAACATAACATAACATAACATGTGTATCTGCCTGTCTGGTTGTGTGAGTGACAGGGTTGGGGAAACCCAGAGGGGCAGGGCTAGGTAGCCTGGTGGTGAATAGGAAGATTGGCAGTCAGATGGGTGGAAGGAGTACACCTGGGCTCTGAATAGGGTTGTGCTCTGCTACCACAATGCTGGCTCCACCTCCTGCGGAGCGGATGTTGTCTCTGCGATGCACCCTGAATAGAAAGGCAGAGTCATGTCAACAAAGTGCTCAGGAACTGGTTTGGACTGGGCAAAGGCCCCTCAACCCCAAAGGAATTAGGGGTATAAGTATTGGGACCCTGCTCCCAAGAAATTAGATCAGAACCTCTGCCAGAGGAGAAGGAACTGGAAAAGCTGTAGGAGGAGTAACTGTCCCTGACCTGGGGGATTGGCCTGCAGTGGTGCCTTGCTGCTGAAGGAGAGGAGAAAGACTGCTACAGACTTTACTTCAACTTGTGCTTTGAAAAGATCTCCAAGGGCTTGAACTGAGCTTGCCCCCTGAACGAAGTCCCAGTACCAGTGGACTTCACCCCCAGCTCCCCAGAGTCTTTTGGAAGTGCCTGCTGCTGTTGTTGGGCCTTCTGAGGGACTGCGTGTTGCAAGGAGCTGGAAGCGCAAGGCAAGGAAGAGAAGCGTGTCGCCATCGTAGTTGTCGCATTGCACCGCATCCAGAAAAGCGCCTCGCATCCACGGAGAAGCGTGCCGCCGTCGGAGCCGCTGTCGTCGCATCTCGCAGAAGGGGTGTCGCCGCTGCAGCATCGCATCGAGCTGAAGCGTCTCGCAACGTCAAAGAAGAGTGCCGCTGCCAAGGCCGCTGTCGTCGCATCTCGTCAAGGGTGACGCCGCTGTAGATGACGCATCGAGTGGAGTCCTCTCGCAACATCGGAGAAGCGTAACGCATCTGGAAGATCCCGTCTTTATTTCTTTTGCGCCAAGAACTTCAACGCATCTGCATCGCTGCAACACTTTCGTTGCCCTGCGTGTCGCATCTAAGGTACATTGACTTAAAGTGTCGCATTTAAGAACTTAAGAGAAACTAAGCAATCCTCTACCAACTAAGCAACCGTATTGTGTATTTTTAATCGTTTAATGGTCTTGTGATAATCCTATATAAAGAATCCTTATTTTGAATATAAATACCTGTGTGGTGTCCATTTGTAGTGTTGTCACTTGGTTACTGTATGTGTTCACAAATGCTTAACTTATAACGCTCTGAGATAAGCCTTGTCTGCTCGTGCCAAGCTACCTAGAGGGTGAGCAAGGGGTTGTTTTAGTAGTGTAACCCCTTACCCTGACTAGAGGAAAGGTTCCCTGCTTGTCACAAGTACCTACCTGTGCCAACCAAAGAACCCGGATTCTAACACTTCTTGAAAGAAAAACTAAAGAGTTACAATGTAATACCTCATTGCACCACAGAGGAAGCTACGTTTACATTGTTGAGGGGAAGCAAAGCACACACTGCCTTATGCGTTAATTGGGTTAAAGACAAAAGCGGAAATGTGAATCAAAATTCATGTACAAATTTATTTCCACGATTGAGTTAATGCAGGTGGAAATGAAGAAGTGTTTTGATGAGAAACATAACATTCATAATAAAGTCCTCAAAGTAGGAGATTGGGTAATGATATAGAACCTGAGAAAATTCGAAACGGTGAATCTAAATTTTCATTACCATTCAGTGTAGATGTCACGAAGTGCCCCCACGATGTAGTATGGTAAAGGAAGAAGAGGAGGAAGTCGACATTCTACCCCCCTTTTTCTCTCCTCCCCCTCCTTGCAGCTTACGGTGCCTGTTGTGGGAACTGGTCCTGATGAAGAGGGTAGTGAAGCCGCTCAGACACAGCTGAGTTACCATGTGACCGAGAAACAGCAGAGGAGCGCCAGAGGTGATGTCATCCCTTTAAAATTCCAGGCCGGAAGCAGAATAGGAGTTGGTTGGTACGACGAGCCAGGAAGAAGACGCCGAGTCTAGAGACCAAAGCGGACGAGGAGTCAAGGTGGTGTTGGTGTGCAGGACGCGGAATTCCAGAGAGGAGTGTGTCCTGAGAAGTGACGCAAGAGAACCGGTGCCCCGCCACGTTCCCGGAGGAGCATGGCTCTTTCAGGTGCGTGGCCGGGTTTGCAACTAGTTCAAAACTACTCAAGACAATGAGTAGAAGTAGAATTCGGGGGAGGTGGGAGGAATCAAGACGGGAGGAACGGCGGGAGCGGGGACTGAAAATTAAGAACATAACCACAAAGTAAACGAAAAGGAAACTAATACACTGGTGAAGGGTGGGTGAACAAAAATAATGTACTCCTCATGCTCCCTGTCCCACTAAAGAACAGGAGGGTTAAAACAAAAGGAAAAAGAAACAAGAGACTTACCTGGGTCCTGTCTTCTTTACCGAGGGGCGAAGGGGGGGAACCAGAACATTCCGGAGAGGGACCGAAGACCCTGAAAAGAAAGACAAGAAGAGGAGAGCAGACAACGCTGAATTAAGCAGCCCATATAGAAGAAGAAGATAACATCGTACAGCATCTAGAATGAACTAAAATAAAGGAAAGATAAAACAACAAGAAAATTGTATATCTTCTTTCAACACCATAGCTATTGATCGTTTGCTCCAGTGTCACATTTTGGTGGCGAAACCAAGGAGACTTTCCATTTTAACTAAAAAAATTGAGAATCTCATACAACACATCATAAGAGGCCAGGAGAAGTTGGAGTGGGCATTAGAGCGAAAAATGACTACTGCTCATGCCGACCGAGACCTATTCAAAGCCTCAATGACTCAACAGTTGGAATGCATTCAAAGGGTGCCAGAAAAACAAACCCAGTCAGGTTTCAGATTGCATACCACCCCAAGTACCGAAGCCCCCCTGTTGCCTGGCGAAGCGCAAGCAACATATCAAGTCACCAACCCTACTGGTACTGCTACGTACAAGGAAATTAAGGAAATAATATTGAACCATTTGGGTATGGACCAAGAAGCATATCGGGTGAGATTTACAAAGGAAGAGGCGCTCCAGGAGATATCCCAAAAACTCTATTCTTGAAGTTAAAAGCAGCCGCCCACAAATGGCTTCACCCACAGGAGAACAGCAAAGACGATATAATGAATCCTATCTATTTAGAACAGTACTTGGAGGCCCCACCCTATCCTACCAAGCGATGGCTCAGGCAGCAACCCCATCTCACGGTTGAGCAAGCCGTGGAGATGGCAACCACTTACACCAGGGCCTAATTAAAGTCCTTTTTGGTGGAAACAGAAAAACATTTGCGATCTACACCTGCACAGGTGAAGGGAGAAAAAAGGAATCCCAAGATAATGGCAGAACCAGCGAAAGGCTGGATATCCAGACTGGAGTTTGTGACTTCGAAAGGCCACAAATGTTTTGATTGTGGCGAGTGGGGCCACATAGCCAGGATTTGTCCGCGTAAGAAACAGATGGAAGAACCAATGAACATGAGTTATGGGCTCGATCCCTTCTGTATACAGAAGAGCAGGAGTGGGTGAACAAAAATAATGTACTCCTCTAAACTAAAGAACAGGAGGGTTAAAACAAAAGGAAAAAGAAACAAGAGATTTACCTGAGTCCTGTATTCTTTATTGAGTGGCGACAGGTGGAAACATTGAACTTTCCGGAGAGGGACCGAAGATCCTGAAAAGAAAGAAAAGAAGAGGAGACAGAGCTGAATAAAGCAGCCCAAATAGAAGAAGATAACATAATCCAGTATATAGAATGAACTAAAATAAAGGAAAGATAAAACAACAATGAAAATTGTAAATCTTCTTTCAACACCAAAGCTATTGATCGTTTGCTCCAGTGTCACAGTAGAGAAAGTTAGCAAAAGTGCCATCCTAATTCAGGGAAAAGGTAGGTGAAAACGGAGACAGATTGGTAAATTGTCCCTGGAACAAGCAGACATTATAAAGAAAAGGAAATCCATAAATAATGGGGTGGAGTGGTTTGGTTTCAACTTGAGAACATCAATTAAAGTGTTTATTACCAACGTTCAGTAAGTCAACGAGATCATGTGCCTGATCTACAAATAGAAGCAAGGAAAGTTAGTTCACGCAATGCTAAAGTATCAAGTCGGTATAATGATTATCTCATATATTCATTTTACCTTCAATAGAACTGTTTTGCTTTATTATTCATTTATTTATTTATTCTTTATATGGAATAACACTTACTCAATGTATACTCTTCTTCACCACACCAAGCTATGCTTTGAAGAAAGTGAAACCAGGCTCACCAAATTCAGAACTAAAGACATCACCACAAGAAGGTACACGAAGTCATTCCAGTTTTAACAAAATCACACACCTGAGAAGGAATATTTTTAAATTGCAGTAAAAAATAGGGCATACTCTCATTTTCAATACTATGCAATCTCTTTTCTTATTCATGTTTGAAAAGCACAAGGAGGCCTTTCAGGTGGATAAATGTCGATTAATATGTTTCTGAACCCATTCTTTTAAAATGCTCCCTTTTGAAAGTCTTGCTCTCAAAGTTTAGCAAGTATGTATTTATTTTTCAAGAACATCTTACTTGCAATAATGTTTTAATTGGTGACAAATATGTTTTTATAAGGGGAATACAATCAATTGCCGTATTTGGGCTCAGCATGGGAATTGCCTAATGAAAAATAATTTTTAGTAGGGGGCTTGACGTTTTTACGAACGCCAGTAACTGTGCTTCACACCCAGTACAATCCACACGGGCCAATCACGTGACTATCTCAGATGACTAATGAAACAAAACTCTTCATTAAGTTCTGTGCAAAATGTGATTGTGGACCTGCCATGGGTTCATAAAACCTGCTCAATACTCGCTTCTGAGCAGGAACCAGCGCGCGGTTGAACTCTGTTTGCCACTTTGGTTGAACAGTATCCCGACTCCCCTGACAGGAATGATTTCTGAGGCCTCGACAGAGAGTTCCAATTGCACTGAGTATGCTAATGCTGGAAAAAGTGCTGGGCTCAGCAGGTCAGCTGTATCGTCAGGGATATGCGCAAGTGTGAGAGAACACAGGAAGGGCATGGGGCTGACAAAAAGAGCCAGGGGTGAGAGGGTGAGAAATGAAGAGGTGAGAGAACAGCAAGATGAAACAAAAAAAGAGAAGGGAGAGCAGAAAGAAAAAGAAAGAAAAGGGAGAAAGTGTGTCTGAGGAAAAAGAGCAAGTAATAATACATAAGACGCATTAGAAAATGAGATAATAGAGAAAGCGAGAGTCTGTAATACAGAGAGAGCGTGAAAAAAAAGGAGTAGGAAAGTAAACAGGCCGGGAGAAAATAGCAAAAGAAAAATGGAAATATAAAGGATAGTAAGATAGAGGAAGGAAGATATAGGTATACAAGTAAGTAAGACTACTGTGTAAAATGAATTGAAATCATTGCAATAGACTTAAGTAATTTAAACGGCTGTCATATTATCTGTTTTTCAACAGATTAAAAGAAACCTAACATCAAAACTAACTTGCTATTCATACTCTTTGCAAGAAGGAAAAGGAAGAAACGTGAAAGTGGTAAACCGACTGCGCAGATGAAAGACAGTACCAGTGGTTAGAATTCAGAACGAGAAGAAATGGAGAGAGAGGGTGGGAGAGGTAGGAAAAGCAAGTGAGAGAGCATGGGGACAACAGGGAGAGAAAATGACAATGGCACAAGATACAGAAAGGTAGAACGAGATCATAGCCAGAGAAAGCAAAGGAGAAAAAACAGAAGCGACAGAACGAGAGAGACACACAGAAAGGGATGAAAGAAATCATAAGACATAAAATGAACGAAAGGGCGAGGTTCAGAGCTAAAGACTCAGAGCTAAGAACATTTAAACAGCCAAGTAAGGTCATATAGGCAGCTGCAGGATGTCCAAGCACTAGTGGGACCAGGCAACCTAAATGGAGCACGACAGGCCAAAGAAAGAAGTTGCCTTGGAGCACCATGAACATTCTAAACAGGCATAATTCCATGCAAACGACAGAGTTTTAAAAAACATAACGGTGCATTAATTGAATATACCAGCCATGATGACCTTGAGCCATGTCAGTGCGGTCAATTTGGAAACTTCAGTTTGTACTACTCTTCCGTGTGAGTGGACCATTTTTGCTCACTGTAAGCCTGGTCCTACTGCACCTACTGTTAGTGTTTGTGGTCGAAGCACAGTCCCTGAGGGTATTCCTGACATGAAACGTGCAACATCCATGCCGTGGTGGTCGCCAATACCACATGTTGCTGACACAAGCACAGCAGGTTCTGCCCTAGAGCTTAGCAGCCCTGAGGTGTTCCTTGGTAAGGGAGTCCTTACACGTGGAATTGGTTTTTCAAAATGGCCACTTTCTCTTTCTTCATACACATTTCAAGATGTCCACCTCCATACCAGAAACCTATAAGCTCTGCCATCACATGACCCGAGTTCTTGACTATGAAAGGCAGGGTGTTTTAGAACTGTATGTCACATTCCTTGTTCTAGCGAGTTAATTGCCCATCTGCTTTGTTTCCTATTCTTCCTAGGATTTTGTTCTCAATTTTCTGTTCTCTTCTCAAAGCAGTTAGTCTGATACTCTTGCTCACTAGTCGATATTTCATTCAGCATTCAGGTTAATCTTCCACATTGCACACCAACTTCTTATTCTTAGATTTTTCTATCTATTGATTATTTACACCATCTTCTGAAGGCATAGTTTCGGTTTTGTTTCATAATTTTGACCAACATTGTGGCTTCTAAAAAAGGTTGCACCTTCCTTGAAAGCGCTAAGAAAGATAGAAGGGTGAGGCCCTTGGGCCCAGCTAACCACAGGTTCCTGGTCTGTCACAACAAGCATTTCTATATATCAGGTATGTGATCATGGACTCTGCACTGTAAAAGGGGCCTCATACACCATCTGTGAAAACATGCCGGCCAGAGCCAATAGAGTAAGGGCCGAATTCTATAAAATTGTTAGAGTCAATAATGTAATTGGCAGGTAGGACTCTACACATATCCCACTTATAACTCCAACGAGCTAAGATCAGCTACAAATGTGCTAGCGATATCAGAAGTGAACTTATATCACGTGTGTGTTCATTGGCTACTTCACAGTACTATGAAACTGAGTGGCAGATGCATGCCCCGGCATGGCCGTGGCCACACTGTGAGAATATGGCCCTTTGTAGAAAGCAGTGCACAATGCAAGTTAGCCTGTCATCCATTTGCCAGCAGGTACTCAGGCAGAGCTTTCCAAGAAAGTGAAAATTTAAATTAATTTTTAACAGGATATAACCAGTTAATAAGTCTGTACAAATTCACCAGACTGCAACAATGCAAAGTATGTTGATGGAGAGCAGTACACATATTGCTCACGCCTCCATGAGAGATATAGATTAATTTCCACCAGTGAAACCTCCATACCACAAGCGATAATATATAACACATAACCCTTTCCGACCAGAAGTACTACAGAGACAGTGCTTAATTTGAGCTAGTGGTTTCCGGTGCTCAGCACAGCACTTAATTGTCAACACCGGCGCTTGTGACCGTCTGCCACAAGGTGGCACTGTCTGAGATGACTACAGCAACATTCAATTACCAATTCAATATACACAAAAAATTACTAATACCTGCCGCCCAAGCCATTCTTATAGCTTTGAGGGCCTGGGATAGTCTGAATTGTCAAACATGTGGGAGGATGATGGTTATTGGTTGTGTTTGCACTGTCATTGGCAGCTCTGTCGGGGCAATGTGTTGTGCAATCTGCAGTGGCCTCCTGACGAGAGCCCTGGCACTTATTTTTTTAACAAATGAAGAACTGGAAACAGTTCTTATGCCTACACAGGCTAGAGTGAGCACTATTTTCTTTTTTTTTACAGAGTTTTATATAGCGCGAACTTGATCCGTTATCGGGTATCAGAGCGCTTTACATAGCACCAGTTGTGTTACATGAGGACACATTCATTTTTGTTAGGCACGGGGCGATTAAGTGATTTGCCCAGAATCACAGGATGTTCAGCGTTCATTGCAGAGACTCGAACCCGATTCCCGAGATTCGAGGTCGACCGCTTTAGCAGTTAGGCCAACTCCTTTCCCCAATTACAACTCCTCTCCCCACTACAATGCAACACACGCAACACAGGTAAATGATGCAACATGACAGTTTTATTTGCCACTCTGGCACTCCTGCAATAGGGCAACATGTTTTCCTACTAACGGATGAATATGTTATCCCACAACAGAAACTGCTAAGGGAGAGAACACTTTACCCCAGGAAGCTTGTGCCACCCTATGCAATGATATAATCAGAAATATTTTAATTAAAACATGTATGTATGTATGTATTTCCATTTATAGAGTGCACTGTAACCCTACGGGCATCCTGGCATCCATTTAGAAAGGTTAACTAGACACCCATGAACACTACCAAGGATGGGGAAACAGCAGGGGAAATAGGTAGACACAGCAAAATGTATGGGTGAGTAAAGTAGGTAATAAGTGACAAGGCGATCATTCACCAGTCTAGAGACTGAGAAGATTAAAACAAAATCATCACGTCGGCCCACCTAAATAAATAATGATTTCTACAATTTCTAACAAATCTTACATTTTTAGGTCTCGCCTGAGCCAGCGCTTTAGCGCTGCTCTCGCGAGAGCTTTTGTAAAAGGGGGATCTGGAAGTGCAAACCAGTGGTTTCAGGCCACCAACTACAGTGCAAGTGCGCCGGGCGCGCGCACCATTTGGCAGCCTGCGTGATCATTTTGCGGCCGCTTTGATGTTCTCAGTGAGCTGCGCGGCCACTGAGAACATCAAAGCGGCCGCGAAATGATTACTTTCACTTTGCGTGCGTTCTTTCTTTGTTCTGCCGTGGCTGCCTTGTGAGCACTTGTTAGACCTGTGGGTGATGAGCAAGGGCAGGACCCGACCCCCTGCATACAGGCAAGAATGCTGCCACGCACAGAAGCATGTCTCCTTGTGTAAGGTAACTGGTGCTTATGTAAAGCTCTCCAATACCTTCGAGTCGAGTTCGAGCTATATAAAACTACAAAAAGATAAAAATAATAATGATTCAAGTCATACAGCGACAGAAAGCCTCTCAGGTCCAATCCTTTGACTTCACGGCGCTTTTTGCATGGATTCTCCCCCCCCCCGGGGGCCTGTGATGTCCATGCACTTAGCAGAGTCAAAGTGCACTTGTCTAGATGTCAGATCCCGTTCCACCCCTCACTTCCTCCTCTCCAGGACAGCAGCAGATGTGCGCCGGGCAGCCAGACGGACCATATGGCGACACGTGCCCCCAGGGACGCAGGAGCCCTCCACCCATCTCAGCACTCTGAGGGGCGAGAGCGGGGCAGGAGGCAGCCCTCGGTGCCACTGGAAGATGGGTTGTGGTTTCTTCCTCCGGGTGCGCGAGAGACAGATGTCATTAAAGATGTCTTCAGCGAGCATAGATCACGATGCAAGCTCCCGTCTGATTAGGTTACAAATCAACCCACGAGGAAAGCTCTTAATAACTCACATGCCGCATCCTTCGCTCTAGATTTTGAAATATCACAAGCCTCTCCGAAAACGATGAGAACTTTTATGCTTTCGAAACAGAACTGCGCTTTTAAAATTATAAACCTTCCGATGAAGTCAGAATATTAAAACCGGAGAAGAATTAATGTATGATGAAATGAAAACGGTGACAATTTCAGTATTTCACAAAATAACTCTGAAACTTTAACCCACAAAACTGAGAAAGATATATATGTATGTAAATACTTATATATAACAAGCATTGGCATAGCCAATAGGTCTCGCTTTTGGGACCTTATAAGTGTTTAGCCATGCAACAGTTGCATAACTAAATACTTATAAGGTCCCAAAAGCGAGACCTATTGGCTATGCCAATGCTTGTTAATAGTGTCTGCACTCAGTTAAAACAATAATGGCACGTTTAGACCAGTTCTGCAATCAAACAAAATGCGAGCGCCGGGCCCGGCGGTGTGCATTTTTGTTGTGTGGGGGGCTGTGACCCTCTGTGACTACTTCTGCTGGTTTGCTGGTAAGAGTCCACCTGACAACTGCCTGGTCCGGTGCACTCTTGAGGTGGAGTTGAGTCCCCGTGCCCCGATTTAATTGCCACAAAATTATCGGCAATGAAACATGTTCACCGTCCAGGTTAAAATGGTCAAAACATGCCATTATTGTATTAACTGAGTGTGGACACTATAAAAAATTAAAGATATGTGTGACAGGTGTCCGTAAGTCAATTTTAACCTGAGGAGAGTATATTTAACTTCCCATGCACTACAGTGCTTTTAGACGTTAGAAAGATATTGCTTTTAAGTGATACACTGTTTTCTTTCACTTTACACATGATTAGGAGTTAAGTCACGTTCTTTTCTGTCAGGAAAGTGCCCATATGGCAGAGTGAGCTATCTGGTGAGTACCTACCAGTAGCTCCGTGGGTGTTGCTTAAGTGAGGCACTTTCTGACCCACCTCACGCTTTTTTAGACTTCGTCAGTCTTTCTTAGCGATTATAAAATGGTGGGCGCCGACCTGTTTAGGGTGTGTTGATATTAATTTTATAAATCTAAGAACACATATGGGTGGGCATGACTAGGTAATCAGCCTTGTTTCACCGTAGGAGAACGGGTGTGACGCTCATTTGAAAATTCGATGTATATGTGTATGTGTTTGTATGTAACCAGGTCTTTGTTTTTTAAATTTATGAGTGGATGGTGTCCTGGTTCTTTTTTTCCCTCTTATGCTCCTTTTTGTGAGATGACCCTTCAGGGTTTGCCAGAATATAATTAGTAAATAATTATATGACTTTTCATTTGAGTAACCCCTTAATTCCCCACCCCTCTGGGGCCTCATGTACAATTTATTCACTGCAATAGTATATAAGCACACCGCGACAATACATCTTTGAGTTTTACTGATGCACAAACCTCTTACATAATAATCAGGCCAGCAGGTATTTTTAGCCTGGCAATTTGCCAAGGAGTCAATTTCCCTCTGCCTGTCCCATTAAAAAATGAATAAGGAAAGAAGCACGAGCTCCACCCGGTCTAAAAATCCTAAATTAAGCCCGTAATTTTGCAACAGCGCATCAACAGATTTCAACAGATGTACATTAATCTCTGCATTTTTTTTTAGCTTGAAAAACATGCCCCCAGGGGTGAAGCTTAAAGCAAAAACGGAAATGTAAACGGTGACACGTTTGCAGAGTAGATGCAGACAGACCACACTTTAGAAACAACGAAGTTATTCACAGCAATCAATCCGAATTTGTAGCTGTAAAAACGCACACCTGTTGCATTACATGATTTGCAGAATGGTCACTTTCGGCAAAATAGAGATCTTCCAATAGTAATCATGTACAAGTGTACACACTTAGGGCCAGATGTACATAGCTTTTTTGGGTCGCTAAAGTTCACATTTGGAAAATCGGGTCGTTTGCGACCACAAAAAGACTTTTCTGTATGTACCATCCACATATTGCAATTCGGTAAAATGTTACCAAATCACAATTTGGGTTTGCGAACAAGGTCCAAATCGGTGCTTGGAATGGGCATGTTTAGGGCATTTCTTCCAAATACTGATTTGCATTGTTGTGTATTAATGTTTTCCGACCAGAATTCTGGTTGCAAAAATGTATCTTTTGACCTGCTCGAAGGAGGTGATAAGCCATTGGCAAATGGGATGGGATCCCCAAGAGAAACCTTCCTCTTTGTAAATCCTATAGGCCCACTGCCTACACTTTCAAAATAAAACGTACACTTTTCTATTTTTTAAAATATCTTGTTTTGCTTTGAGGAAAATGGGTTGCATTTAAACAAAAAAAATAGCTTTGTTCAAAAACTGTCTCAGACATGGTGGTCCTCTCACCATCTGTGTGACGGCTGTGATTCGTAGTGGGTTGGAATTTGTGGCCTAGCTTATTAATATTCATGAGGTAGGTCAAATTGCAACTCACTAGGTATTGGCAGTTTACGAACTGACCTATTAGGGCATAGGTTGGTTACCAAATTACCACACTGGTCACAAAAACACTGGTCGCAATTGCAACCAGTATTTTTTTCGACCAGTGCTATGTACATCTGGGCCTTAATGCAAAGGTACCATCAAAAGTGTAATTCAATTAAATTCAATATCTTTATTCGGATACAAGAATATATCCATAAAAGTACAGACAGACAACAACATACACAATGAAAATTATCCAATAGTAGAGGGGACACAAAAAGTTCCAATGAAAACAGGTCCTCCAGTAGTACAGTAAACATAAAAGAGATACTGATACAAAGGAAAAATTCATCAGGGAGTTTGTTTACCAAGGTTAAAATTATGATTAAAACCAAGATAAAATGAGCATACTTCAGGGAGTGCACATTGAGTTATGGGTGCGCACTGCCACTTTCAAAATGGATCCAACCCGGAAGATTAGCTCTTCATCTTCCAAAGCAATAACCTTCCCATATGCTGCCTTGTAGTCAATCACAGGTATCGCCTTAAAATATGGTATCAAAAACCTTTTGGTATATTTTAAATAGTAACTACAAAAGAATAAAAAATGCAGCATAGATTGTTTATATTGACTATTACAGGGACATGGCAAATAATCAAGGTTAGAGTTGTACCCCACAGGAAAGCAGAGCATGAATTTCATTGTATCAATCCTCAGCTGAAGAAGTAAACCCCCTTCCCAACGGCCAATAGGTTTTAGGAGATAGCTAGATGGAGCATGGGAGATGTTCTCAATATGCATATATCTAGCGACAGAGGTTTTCTGCATCTCTTTATTGTGTCTAACATTTCTATATGATGCACATAAAGCCGTTTGAAGGGTTTTCTTAATTATAATGCCGAAATCTGAAGGATTTAAAAATAAATACTCATGATTCACGCTAGTTAGGCTTTTGTGAACAGCAGCTAACCAAGGTACTTCCATGCCCCTATCACATTTTAAGCAGTCTGATATAATCTCCCTAGTAAATTGTGCCGCGGGATTCTTCCAGACTGTGAGCCAAAATAATGCAGGGCGAGCCTTAATATAATCTTCGATGTATGGCAAATTAAGTTCACTGTGGCAAGCATACTGTGAGGAGGAAATAGGTGCGCCCAGGAATTTGTGGCAAAATCTGTTCTGCATTGAAGTTTAAAGATCTTGACGGTGGTAGATACAACCTCCGTATTCCTAGGTTTTTGCAAACCAAGTATTATATTAGTAGAATTGGAAAACTTTCTCCTACAGTAAGCCAAATGATGAGCTCACAGTCCGTTGGAGGCAAATACCAATCCTAGATAGGGGAAAGTGCGAGTACTTTGTATACAGTCTGAGTCTAAAACTATTGACGTGTTAAAATACTTCTTCGACCCACACGCCATTAAAGAAGATTTTTTTAAATTGGTCCATAAATCCAAACTAGCCATAAATCAACAAAGCCCCGGACCAAGATGCGGAGAGCTTTTGGGGTGCGGCCCATTAGCACCGCATCATCGGCGTATTATAGGTGTAATACATATAGAATATTCATGATGAACTATAGTGCTGGCATTTGAATATCACTTTCCTACCCCTTACATTTCCCAAAGCACTTTTGTGTTGGTTGTGAAAGTAGCTCCTCTGTTTGTTACGCATGATTTATTTAGCGTTGTTTTTAGAATAGTTTATGTAGGAAGAACGTTGGTGTTATCTGTAAGACTTGTAGGTGTGCACTAGTCTTTTTGCAGGGCATTTGTAGCTGTTCTTTAACATGATACAAAGGGAAGAGTTTGTGAGTCAGAGTTGCATTTCCACAAATCTACCATGATTACAGTAACACATCTACAATCTTCTAGCGAATAGGAAGGCGGACCCAATAGGTTAACCACAAACTACCTCAGTAGTACATTTATGGCAGTGGCCTTCAAATATTTTAATTCTGCCCCCACCTCGGGTAATAATGTTTAATTGGAACCCCAGAATGACAAACATATTTTTTCACAATTATTCTATAACATTTTCAGCCCTAACTATGTTTAACAATTTATGTCCAGTTATGCCTCTTAAAAATACAATCAAATACATGATTGCCAACATGCCACAGGCAGCCTGGCCTCCCTAAAGTGTAGCATTATAATCAGCTTCATCTTTTATCAGAACTGGGAGAGGGACTTTGAGGCTTCCTTTGATAACTACTGCCAGCCAGAACATACAAAATATGCAACAGATGGCTTATTATAGAGTGGTTCTCTGGTATTTTTTTTAACTAAAAACACAGAACTGTTCAGCACTAGCCAGTGCCTGGCACCCAATGCCCAACCCTTCCACCCCTCCCCCCTTGAGATCAATCCAGGCCCCACTAAGCACACCCCCAGTTTGAAGACCTCTGATCTATGGGGTCCTTGTGGTTCACCAAAAAGTCGAGAACAGCACTTTGATTTAGGTTGTGCTCGATAAATACAGCGACTCCAATATGCCTGCAGAGGAAAAAACAAAGTGGTAAATATTATAGCCTTATAGCCTGCCGTAGCGGGCTGTACCGGCTATAAAAGACCCGCTCCAGCGTTAAACAAGGGAGCGGGACTTTAATAGCCGGTATAGCCCAGCTATGAAGGGCTATAATGCTATTAGAACATTCTGCCAGAATGTAGAATGTTCTAACAAATTAAACAAACGCCTCTCGGAGCCCAAGAGGCCTTTGTTTAAACAACATTGGAATGTTGTCTGCAATGGAGTGCTTCACATTCCAATGTTCTAATAAGTATTAAAACTCAATTTCAGATGAGATGCTAAATACACGGCCTAATGTCAAAGTACAAAGAACAATAGTAAGGGATGGTCTGAGTGACACATTCTGGTACAATAAAACTTGAATGCTAACTAATTACACTCATTTATCATGGTTAGATGAAGAGATGCGCCACAGGAAGGCAACATACATCAATACTCAGAACCGGTAAAATAAAACCATCAAAAAGCTTACAGGATGGCATGTTTGTGGCAATAAAATCTAAACATGTGTAGAAAATTGGCATCCTGTCACTAACAAGGCTTGTTCTTGGAACACAGCGAATAATAGAAGGAGGGCAAATTACCTTAATGGTTAATAAAGCCAGCACTCCAAGTCCTTGCTCTTCCTCTCGCTGGTAATAACCAGCTCCATCAGGGAGGATTGAAAACATCTTCTCTCTGGACTGGGAACGCAAACCGACCCTGGCAATTGATTTGGGCCGTCCGCAGCGGGGAGGGGGAGTTTAAGGAGGTGGGGTGCGCGTGAAAAACACTGCAGCTGTTTTTGTTGCAGGGGGCTGATATTGCAGCTATGCTGCAAAACCGGCCCCCGGTAACAAAAACGGCCCCAAGGGGTCCAAAACCGGCCAATCGGGGAAACGCCCGGTGCCCCCTACGGCCAGTCCGGCCCTGCTCTCTAAAGAAGGCTATCAGTTTTAGATTCTAGTTCCAAGGGCGTAGCTTGGCCAGTAATGTTGGGAGGGTTTGAGCTTCGAATTTTACAACAATAACGTTGGCATATTATGTTAAAATAAATTATTTGAGAAGCACGGCATGAGGGGGGCTCAAGGAGCAGTGAAGGGGAGAGGAGTGGGGAAAGTTAGAGGTAATTAAAAATCATTATTTTTCTAAAATAGCCAACATGTTTTAACATCTTTGAAACAGAGATGAGAGATAGAGTGTGTGTACTTTTGTCTGTTTTTATATGTAAAAATCCCAGCAGAACTCTGACAGACACCTCACTATACCCAACTGAATGCACCTATACCTGACTATTTATTAAAGAATACATTTATAAGGGGAGGGATGTAACACCACCAACACCCCTCCCCGAAACTACGCCACTTTTATGATCACCTGTGCATGACTATCCTTCCACACTGTCCCCACTGCACCCCTTACAGATACACTCAGGGGCTTATTTACAAGCCCCTTGCACCGCCGTTGAGTCACTTTTTTATAAGAGAAAAAGTGACGTACCGGCGGCACTGCATAGACTGATTGCGGGGATGACAGTGTGTTAAAAACCCCAACCGGAGGCCGCAGAGGCAAGGGTTCCCTGCTAGGGGCCCCCATACTTGCTCTCCGACAGGCATTCCATGTCGGAAAGCCCGACATGGAAAGCCTGCCGTAGACCGAGTATCGTAATCCCAAGGGTGGAAAGGTCTCCCTTTGGGATTACGGGCCGGCCTCCGACTGGCCGACGGGCTATTTCTGACTGCCAGCATTGTAATGCGGCAGTCGGAAATTAAACCGAGATGCAGCCAGGAGCCTTTCCGTGCCACATCGTATTCGCCCCCTTAGTGTGTCTTTCCATGGCTAATAGAGCTACATTTGTGTAGCCCAGGTTTCTAAGATTTAGAGGGTCCAATTGCCCCAAAATCTGAAGAAAATCAGAAAAATAATCCTAATAAATTAGCCTGATCTGAGAATTAATCAAAGTATGAATTCAGAGAAGTAGTGGTGTGCTAGAGTTACACATTCACTGTGTGTTCAAAGAAACATATCACCAAAAATTTCAAATACTTGTGTGCAAATTTTGCATACTGAATCAAAAAAACGATACTGGCTTTCCACTTTCTAGGAGAAAAAAGGAAACAATAGTGCTGACAATAAACTAGTAAGGGTATCCGTGAAAAATCCATAGTGATGAACTGGCAATTACCAGAGTAAAATTGTTGTATGGATTTACTATTAGTTTCCACTGTTGGGTGCTTCTGGTACTTCGAGATTTAGTGCACCATGGTGCTTAATGGATATCCAGTTCTGGAATTAATTTGCAAGACGAGAAGGCAGGCAGAAAAATATGACTACCAGACAAAAAATTCACGCTCTCAAGCCTGCAATTTTGCATCAGTTTTCTTAAGCCTGTAGTTTTGCATAAGCACATCAACAGATTTCAACAGATGTACATTAATCTCTGCTTTTTTCTGCGCTTGAAAAACATACCCCCAGGGGAGAAGCTCGTAGCAAATCAGAAATTTAAACAGTGACACGTTTGCAGAGTAGAGACAGACAGACCAGCACTTTATACCAGCGAAGTTATTCACAGCGATCAATCAGAATTTAGCTGTAAAAACACATCACAACATCTGTTACATTATATGCAGAAAACGAACAAAACTAAGATCTTCTAATTATAACCTGTGTGCCAGTCTACACACTTAATGCACTAACATGCACAGATATCAACATTGTGTCAAGTGTGTCAATTCACCATAATGCCAGCCGTAGTGGAAGAGATATCACATACTCTTCGACCTTAATGGCATCACAGGACGTGACATCATATGACCCTTGACCCTGATTTTATCTGGGAAGGCCTGTCACATGTCCCTAACATCACACTCACTCTCTCTTACACCAGTTTACACTCATTCTTATTCATTCTCAGTCACTTCCATTCACTCTTAATCTCACTCATATTCACTCATACTTACTGACACTCAGGCACAGGTGTACTAGTGCTTTGCAATGTGTTTGTATATTTTTTGTGATGCACAAACTTAGTGCAAATTGTTAGGGTGGGATTTACTATCCAAAGCAAATCCTAACTGTCATTGTATAGATTCCCAAAGTAACACATAATTGCACTAAGCACCGCCCTTCGTTATTTTGCGTCAAGGGGGTGTTCCAAGGGGGAATTCCTCAAGGCAGGGATAACGAGGAGATGTTTTCATTTCTCCAGCTTTGCATGTGGTCTACATTGTACAGCACACATACAAAGTGAGAAAAACCCTAAAGCATAGCTTTTCTATTTGAAAAGACCCCTCCCAGTACCAAACTATGCTTCAGAAAATGCACACACCCTTGCACTATGGCTCATGGTTGTGTGCGTTGTTGTGTGAATGCCAAAAGTGCACCAGCCCACAGGGAGAGAAAACATTTGCGATATCTTAGTAAATATGGTGGTGCATTTTTTTCTTTCTCCCTTTGGTGCAAGGCAATACAGAAACTTTGGTGCAGCATTGCATGGCGTCAAAGAACAGTACATTTGGGCCTCAATCTCACATATCTGACTCACTACCTGTCACAGACTCTCCCTCACTTTCACTCCCACACTCATATGCACACGCATACAGACACATGTTCACACATACACACGCTGTCTCTCACATAAACACATTCTCATCTGCATGCACAAACACAACTTACATTTAAAACCATTTTTACATATGAACAGCTGCCACCAAAGGTCCCGTTACAGCCAACCGTGCTCCATTTTTTTATTACACTAATAGTGAATTATACAATATAATGGCTTTCATTATAATGAAAATTTGGGCAGAAAATAAGGAATGTGGAGCCTGCCCTGTGTTCTTGGCACTGTTTTTGCCACCTATGAGACCAAGGATTGCAAAGGGTGTGCCAGCGATTTCAAGGGGCAAACCAGGTGTCGCAGCTGCAACCCCTGGCGACCCCTAAATGACGTCCCCTAAATGACGTCCATGCAGTGTGTTCTCAAGTCTATACATTGATGTTTCAAAAAGCGCACAAAATAAAGCCTAGCTATAATTTGGCGATCAGGTCTTATCATAGACTTTACAATTTAAACACTCCAAATCTGCTATTATATTTAAATAGATCCAGGTCTACCATGTGGCACATGTTACAGCTTCTCTGTTGACGGATTGGTCATACATTAAACAGTTAGAGGTTGTTAGACTACATAGTTATATCTACAAAGAACATTTTCCCTCTTCCCTTCTAAAGAATTGCCTCATTTAGAGTTTGGCAGACAGCCTGCCGTCCACCAGGGGAAGGGTGGAGGTAATAGTACCTACACTGACCTGGCAGAATACTACCCGGCATATTTAGCGATCTCCTCCTTGAAGGGGGTATATATGCCTTAAGAAGAGCTGCCTCCACTGTGACTCCTCTGAATGGATTGTTTGTTTGCTGAATGGCAGCCATGTTTCATGTGACCATTAAACAAACCTTTTTGTTTTACAAAATCGAACTCGCAAAGTTGGAGCTTGTTTTTGTACAACAAAAACTAATGGCTCTCACACCCTGGGAGGTTTCTCCCAGGGGGTGGGGGTTATTTGATATGTTTCTGTTCCGGTTCAACAAAATTTCCTGTCATTCCCCAACTGGAAAATACATATGTCGGCCACTCTAAATAGGACGGATTGTCTGTACTAATACTGACAACCTGAACTCCATGGGGCCATCAGTCTAAGGTCTTTGCCAGCAGAAACATGCCAGTCCACCCTACTTGAAATACAGCAGCTTGACTGTCAGTTTGGTGGACGGCATACTCCTCAAGGTTAGAGACAAAGTACCCTGACAGCCAAACTTTAAATAAACCCCTTAGTACTTTGAAATTCTGAATGCTTTCTCTAATCTGTTTAACTTCTACATACATCATTTTGTTCAGTTCGATATTATATGAACCTGATTTGTTCTTGTCAACCACAAGGAGATGATGGACGGAGCGCTGAAACTTTTCAGACACACACCCCCAATCACAGATCAGAGTTGAATCCATCATCGTTCTTTAGCTCACTTCGCCACCCCAGTTCAGACCCAGCCATATGCAAATCAGTCTTGACCCTGTGCCTCATGGGAGCAGTCCAGCCTGTTCCGCCAAGCTAGGTCTTTCCTGGACCTGAAACAAGCATCCAGGGCCAGGTTCGGGGTAACACCCCTCATCAGCCAGGCTAGCTTGAATCCCGTGGCAAAGTGAGCAAGGGACCCACTCCTGGGCATACCATGCCAACTTAGGTTGAACAAAGCAAATACAAGGAGGAGATGGATAGAGCGCTGAAACTTTTCAGACACTCACCCACCCCCGATCACAGATCTTGGTTGAATCCATCATCGTTCTTTAGCTCACTTTGCCACGCCAGTACAGGTTAGTATGCAGTTGTCTCACAGAGTTCAAATTTAAAGAGTTAAACATTTGTGGTTAGGCTAATGTTATGTTATGTTATGTCTACTTGTAAGTGCACATACACCAAGACTTTGTGGCACTGTAAAAAACAACACCCAGCTGTTGGACAGTCAGTAATCCTTAGGTCAAGATAAGTAAAGTCCTCAGACTTTTATGAAAAGCAAGTGAGGATGGAAACCATCAAAGTTCTGAAGGAAGCCACTTCCGTTCTCTTGGGACAGCACCAGAATTATACATTGTTGCTGAATGAGGCAGTTCTGGGCTTAGAGACAAGTAGAAGTTGACCACAAATACGTTCATTAAGAAACATATAGCTGAAATTATGCTGCAAGAAGGGAAGAAGAGGAGTAAATGGAACAGTGAATTACTAACAGAGATTGCAATGGTCCTTTTTTCTGACAGGCAACCAATGAAGGAGCATGGTCGTGGCGCCTGGGACCAGTAACAACGTGAGGCACAACATTTTGCACCTGTTGTAGCCATTTAAAGAATTTGTCTGAAAGACCCAAGTAGATGGTGTTTCTGTAGTCTAAGCGGGATTGTATTGTGTCCATCACTACTGAAATTTGATGATTGGATGGGGTCGGATTTTTTTTAATAGCTTAATTTGGCAGAAGCAAGTACGGACTACTCTGGAAATCTGAACCCTTGATCTCTGGCCTGCAGGAAGGTGACAATTTGTTGATTGCATTTCTTGTGATCAGGAGCTCTGTTTGAACAGTATTCAGTTTTAAGAAATTAAAGGTCATTCATTTCCACACAAAAACTGGAGCCTTGAAGGTCATGTCAAAGGCAGCTGCAAGGCTGGCGGAGTTCCCCTAGCAGTGAAGGGTTTGAAAACCAACTTCATATCAGCTGCATTTATGTAAAATGTGTAAGGATGTGAGCTGAGCTGGTGCTTGGAATGGTGACGTTTGTATACTCTAGGTTCCCTTACAGAATGCTGTATGAAATCTGTTGGGAGTTCTTCGTGGCAGTTGCTGGTGGGTTTTGGAGTTGACAGGCAAATAGAGAATTGCTCTTACCTTGGTGTCCTGAGCTTCCTCTCAGTGTCGATCATTGACTGTCAACTTTGGCGTATCTAACCCCTTGGCTGCTCTCTTCTGCTGTGCAAGGGGTCTGGCACCGCGTTGGGGGACTTCTGTCCGGCTGTGTTATCAGCAGTGTTTTGCATAGTGGATACTATCTGTGAGTCTCTTTCCCCATATGTTGTTGTGCCGCATCCCTGATGATCGTGCTTTCTCTAGGTTGGTGAGTGCAGCGTGATCAGTCTTCTGACACGCCGATTACTCCACCGGCCACTGATCGTGCTGTCTCCAGGTGGGTGAGTGCTCCAATGTGCCAATTGCTCCAAGACACGTCCATGCGTGTGCACAGTCAGTGGCCATTTCTTAACAGCAAATTGTCCCGACGAGCGCATTCACGCACTCAGGTATGCATCCATGCGGCCATTTTAAAAGATTTGGAACTGTCCTAAAGCATGCTCTACTCACCATAGAAACACACACACTGCATGTGCAATGTTGAGGCCATCTTGGGACATTGTAATTTGTCATTAGTATGATCCCTGGGGGTAATTTTCAATTGGGAAGACCTGAACTAATACAGTGACAGGCACACCTGTGAATTTTGTATTTTTTGTACAAGGTAAAAAGGTGACTTGCATTTGCTGTCGGTGGCAGGCACACCATTATTCACTCAGAGCAGGAAGCATGCACCTACAGCCCATTCAAGTAATTCATGCTATTTGGACATAACATTTGCAAATATTTCTAGCAACAGGCATACAATGTATGTGATAGAGAGTTTTAGTTATTTTAGTTCCTATTTATCCTACAGATGGCGTGGCAGCAATCCATCCATGTAAGGTGACCTCATGGAAAGAGTATTAGCTCGCCCACCATTTCTCCAAGCACTAGGTGCTCCTTTGTTAAATTGGCAACAGTAGAATGAAACCTTTGATGCTTACTTAGAAGGCATTGATGGAGAAATGTTCACTTGTAAAAAGAAAAATGCACTTCTAATATACAATTTGGGGTCTGAAGGTAGAAGCATATTGTAAATACTACAGTTGGATGCAGTTAGTGTCCAAATTGGCAAAAGGGAAGATGGTGAAGCTGCAGTGGTGATGGATGACTATGTATCTACATTGAAACGTTGGATAAAAGATTCAATCCTAGGAAGAATATTGTGTTAGAGAATCACAAATTTCTTCAACGTTCTCAAAATCCTGGGGAATCAATGACGATTTTGTTGCTGCGTTTAGAACACTTGCTGTTACATGTAACTACAGAGAGTTCAAAGATGAAGTCATCCAGGATCAATTGATTGAAAGGACCTGCAACAAAAAAGTTCAAGAGAAACTGTTATCCACTGAAGATCCAGATTTAGAAACAGCTTTGAATGTAGCCAGACGTATTGAGCATTGTTATTTTTGCATGAAGGAAATGAAGGAATGTGTTAGTGGCAGTGAAGTCAAACAACTCAATTTGAAACACAATACAACAAAACAATCTGTGAAGAGTGTTAAAGCTAATGTCTTGTGAAATTCCAAGTTAAAAGTAGAGACAAGTGAAACTCTGTGTTTCTTGGCAACAAGTCACATTTGGGGAAAGTCAAATTCTCTTCCGTTGTGAATCAAATTTGTTTCAAATGTGGCAAGAAAGGGCATTTTGCACAAGTGTGCACAGCCAACACAAGATAAAACCCACTCCTTCGGAGACAGTTAAGGCCACTGCTGAGGATTATGATAGCTTTGATGAGGATAACAATGTTGTATTAATGTGATCTTCCTCAGGAAAGAAGTGGAGTGGTGTCATGTCATGGAAATATTATCCATGATTGGCACACATAAAAGGAAACCTCCATCTTGTATGATAGCAGTGAATATTAAGGATATTACTTTCATTGCAAACTCTAGTTCTCTCTTCATGCTAATTAACATAAAGGAGTCTGGAGTCTTAGGGGGCATTCAAGTGCAGCAATCTAGCATCAAAATATTTGCATATCAGGGCAAACGAGTTGCCCGCTTAGAATCTAACAGAAGATCTGCTATGGGACCAGTTTATGTTGTCAAGGAGGGTGAGAATTTGTTGGGGTGGGATGCACAAGAAGAACTTGGAATTGTTTTAGATCCCAGTCACCCTAACTTGGTATTGTCTAGACAAAAAGTGTGTGGGGTTTATGGGGCACAACAAACGGCAAGCCACTCCAATACGAGTTCAGTTTGTTCATTGAAAGCCGATGAATGAGTCAGGGATTACCCCGAGGTTTTTAATGAGAAAATTAGGAAATCGCAAGGGATTTCAGCATCATATAATTCTTAAAGATAATGAAGAAGCCATGGCCCACAAGGTACGCAAGGTACCATTAAGTTTATGTAATGATTTTAAACTCGAATTGGAGAAGTTGTGCTCCACAGGTGTTATTGAGCCCATTGAGGGGACGGAGTGACTGGTTCCCATAGTTCTAGCAAGTAAAGCTGACAAGTCCCTAAGGCATTGCGTGGATTTGAGGGATCTAAATTCTAATATTTGGGTAGATCGCCAACCCCTACCTAACATCAATGAAATGCTTACAACTTTGGTTGATGCTAGTTTCTTCACTTTTTTGGATGTGTCTTCAGCTTACCACCAAGTTGAATTGAGTAGGGATTCCAGACATCTTACATCAATTGTTACACTTAAAGGTGCATATTAATATGTCTGTATGCTGTTTGCTCAGCATCAGCACCAGCCGAGTTTCAATTCTTGATAAATATTATTTTTTAAAACACTAGGGGGGGTCACATTTATCCAAGATGACATCTTGATATTTGGTAAGACAGAGGCAGAACGTGACGACAGAGTAAGGTGAGTGTTAGAAATCATTAAGGCTAGTGGTTTTACACTAAAGAAAGACAAGTGCAAGTTCTTCCAGGAGGGGGTGGATTTTTTGGGTCACCATGTGTCAGGCAAGGAAATTGAACCTAAAGTGAAGATTCTAGAGGCCATCCAAAGTGCGTCGAAACTCAAAGGCAAAGACCAGCTTGGCTTATTTCTGGGGTTAGTGGAGTATTATGCTAAATTTGTTAGCAAAGTCTCAAACAAAACAGCACGTTTATGCAAACTCCTAAAAAACAAATGTGAGGTATGTGTGGGATAAAGAATGTGAAGTGAACTTTGTGTTGATCAAAAGTGAGATTGTGCAGGGTCAATCCCTTAAACCTTTTGACATTAACGACTTTTGTATTATCTGCACTAATGCGAGTAATGCTGGACTCAGTGCAGTTCCCATGCAGAAAAGAAATGGTGAGCGTGAGGAAACCATTGTTTTTGCTTTCAGTACATTGAGAGGAGTTGAAGTCATATATTCAACAGTAGATAAGGAAGCTTTGTTTTGAGGAGTGCAACATTTCAAAAACGTTTTATGGGGAAATGAATTTATTTTGAGGACAGATCATAAACCATTGGGGGACCTTTTCACCACAAGAGGGGGTCAGAGAGCTACCCCGCGTATTGCCAAGTGGAAATTCGTGTTGCAAGAATTTTGCTACAAGTTGGAATATGTGGCAGGGGTTAAAAATTATGTTGCTGATTGCTTGTCAAGATTGCTACTGGAGGAGAGCAAAGAATTGTGTGAAACAATGAATGATCTTGAGATAGTATGTGTTGTGAATTCAATTGATGGGACAATGAAAGGAGCCTTATTTGAGCAGTAATGGTTGTAGGCGGTGTCTGATTATAAAGAGCTTCAAGATGTGACTAGTCTTGTTGCAAGTGGTTAGCCTAGTAACAAAGAGACCACTGCAGCATTGATTCCCAACAGGAGAGTTACAGAAGAAATATCCACTGTTGTGGGGATAAAGCACAAGGGTGGACTGTTGATTGTTCTCATTCCTTTGCAAAAAAGTTTTAGATTTGGCCCATAAAGATCATATTGGTGTTTGAGCCATAAAGTGAAGGGTGAGAGAGGATTTTTGGTGGCCTGGAGTGGACAATGCTATTGAACATTATGTTCAGGAATGTTGCATGTGTATCCTTGGTGATAAATCACAGGTGACATGTCCGTCTCCTGTCACACCGTCACAGTTAAAAATAAACCATGATGTAAATTGGCATTTGATATGTCTGGACCTTTTGGAGTTAGTGGCAGCACATCCAAGTATGCATTGGTCTTGGTGGACTACATGACTAAGTGGCCTGAAGTAAAATTTGTGGACAATATACATTCTAATGCTGTCATCAGGTTCCTCAGGGAAGTATTCATAAGAGAGGGATTTCCTGAGGGGTTAGTAACTGATAATGGTACTCAGCTAGCATCCAGTGGAATGAGGAGTATTCTGTAAAAATCAGGCATTAAGCACATTCTAACTTCCTTATATCATCTTCGCAGTAACGGTTTGGTCGAGAGAGTGAACTGTGTCATCAAGAATCAGTTATAGCTTGCACATAATAATGTGTTGGATTGGAGGGATGTGGTTGATAACGTTATGGGCCGTGAGAACAACACCTCACAGATTACAGATATATCTCCTTTTATATTATTGAGAGGTGGGATTGCGGCATCCAAATCAAACAGAGTGGATGACCAGGAAAATTATTGATACTGTAAAAATGGCAGGGATGGTAGATAGAAGGACTGCTATGCAGAAGAAAAATAGTACTGTGAATGATCAACAAAGAACTTTGGCAATTCAGGTCGGGGATTGGGTGATAGTCAGGAGACCTGGCTTTGTCCTCAAGGGCATGTCCCATTTTTCTGCACCTATGCATGTGAAAGAATTGAAAGATCAAATGGTTGTTTTAGATAATCATAAAACATGGAGTAAATGCCTTGTCTCAGTTGTGCCAGAATCCAAATCGGCATATGAACGGAGCAGAATGGGTGTGCAACTCGACACAGATTATGACGAGCACTGTTACAAAAAGAGGGTCTCATGCAGCGTAAGATCGAGTTTGGTGACATTTTAGAATGTATTGACATATTACTTGATGTTCATATTTTTGTGTATTATTTCCATATTCCTTTTAGTTATGTTATTTCCTTATACTGTTCTCATTATGTTGTTTTTAATTTTTGTGATGTAAGGGTGTGTATTGGGTTGTGAGCTGGGCTGATGCTTAGAATAGTGGGGCTTGTATATTCTAGGGTCCGTTGTAGAATGCTACATGAATTCTGCTCTCTGTGGCAGTTGGTGCCGGAGTGTTGTAGTTGACAGGTGAATAAATGCATGCTCTTACCTCGGTGTCCTGAGCTTCCTTTCAAAATGAAACTCCCATGGAGTGGAGAGAGCAGGCCAGAAGAAGGATATACATGTCAAATAAAATGGAGCATGGAACGATGAGGTGCACCACAATGTATTTATTTATTTAATGTGGCTGGTGATTTGTAAGGCAAGAGGAGAATAGGCCAAGAATGACCAGAAAGGAAGGAACCTACCTATTTGAGAATCAGAACACCAAGACTAATATCTTTCATTGTGTTGAGAAGCAATAGATGGTCAATAGTGTTGAATGTGTAGCAAGGGCGGCTCCACCACTAGGGGGAGGAGCATCGCCCCACTGCCTCTCGCAATGCGAGAAGCAGAAACATAAAATGGTAATAACTGTCCATTATTACCATTTTATGTTTGGTTGTGGGCGGGGCTGCTCTGAGAGCAGGGGAGGGGAGGAGTGGTGAGCCTGCCCACTCCCGGGTGTGCAAAGACTGTTTGGTCTGCCCCATGGGACCGCCCAAACCAGTCATGCACACACTGCCTTTTCTCCATGGAGGCTTCATGCAGCCTACATGGAGAAAATGGCCTCCCCATTAGCCTCTGGCTGGTCGGCGTCCCGACCAATCACAACGCTGCTTGAGGGGCATTGTAATTGGCTTAGGGGAGGGAGGGAACCTCGCTGTCTGCTTCTGCTTCCTGTTCTTGGAGAGCAGCAGAGCAGAGAAGACGCAGGACCTGGGACCCAGCTGTTGGAAAGGTAAGTTTAATTATCTATATTAAAAAAAATTAAACTAACCTCCTCGCTGTGTGACCCCCTCTACTAAACCTGGGCGGAGTTCGCAGAGTGAAAAAAAAACTCTGCCGCACTATGTGGAGTTCTGCAAGCGGCGAAGTGGCGCAAGCGAGCACTGCTTTCCTTTCAGCCGCTCGAGTAGATTTTTACTCGAGTGGCAGCTTTCTCAACACGAACGGGCAGTTTCTCAACCCGTGCGGTCGTGAGCAAACGCGACCACTCACAATGAGAAACCTGATGCCCCCGCGTTGAGAAACCTCGCTGGGTGGTTTATTTTCCACGATCGCGCTCGCCAACTTGATATTGATGATCGTGAATGAGGAAAAATCTCGCCGGTAGGGGGATTTTCCGTGCTCGCCAACTTGACGTTGGTGAACGTGAGCGAGGAAAAAAACTTCGCTCTGCTGCACGAAGCGGAGTTTTTGGGAACTCCGTGAGCTCCGCGTAACGTGGAGTGTGGAAAACTATATAAACTCCGCGAGCGGAGTGGAGTTTACCACCCAGGGCTACCTTCCACCCCCTCTCCATGCGACCACGTGCCACCCCGCACCCTACCACCCGCGAGTTGTGCCGGCCGCGACTAATGTGTAGGTGATCAAGAAAAGGTGTAAACTCTAAATTCTGAGCTGTGCCTAGATCTGAAACCTGAAGCAGGTTGGTTGTCTCCACAAAAGAGTGTAGTTGGGAAAGACTTTTAACAGATGGGCCAACAGAGAGATGGGGCTAAAGTTCCTGGGGTCATCTGGAGAGTGGAAAGGGTTTTTTAGTAGAGGTTTGACAAGAGCTGACTTCCACTCAACAGGTACTACTGCTTACCTAAGAAAGAGGTTTAAAAATGTTGCCATTATCTGAGGTTAACAGAGGATACAGCTATTGCATTATTTTAGCTGGGCTGGTGGTGAATGAATATAATCTCGGTTACTGCTGTGACAGAGACCTACCTGAAGCATGTTGTGGTGGTTGCTATCAGGAGTAAGTGAGCCATTCTCTCAACAGTAGAATTTTCAAGGCCATTGTGTAGCTTGATTTCAATTGTGATTATCCCTGACTTGTTGATTTTGTGAAGGCTGAACAGGGGCTTATCCCAACATGGGGCATAAGATTGGGGAGAGAAAATAGTTCATATTGCATGTTAGCTGCCTGTAAAACCTGGCATCTACTCATTTTATTTGGCTAAAGGTATCAGATGCTTTTAGTTTTATAGCGCCATGGAGCACTGGAGATTTGACTCCTGGCTATATTTGAGTTTCTACTGCCTTTCTGCTCCACATGTCTCTCAGTTCAGGATTCAAGCTTAGGAAGAAACCATGGGTTGGTTTTGAAATGATTAAGGTGAGTGTTAGTGGAGTGGCAGCTGAACTTTACTGACAATATTGTTTCAAATAGGTTTGTCAAGCCAAGTTGCTGATGAAGTTCAGCAAAAACTGTTGACATCATTTCAGGTGTGAAACTAGGTGGAAAGAATAAGGATGTGGACTTGCTAGCTGCTTGAAGACAGAAAGATATTCAACACCTCTCAGCTACGGTAGGCTTTCTAACTCTCATTTTCTGAAATGTAGGAGTTTTCACGGTAAGTCGGATAACACCCTAAATTAACCTGTGCTCACCTTCTGGTAGCTTGGCACAGAGCAATCAGGCTTAACTTAAGAGGCAATGTGTAAAGTATTTGTGCAACACTTAATACAATAAAACAGCAAAATCACCACACAAAAATAATAGACACCAGGTTAGGAAAATAGAGCTTAGTTTAATGAACAGAACAAGACCAAAATGGCAAATATCCACTAAGTAGAACTGAAGTTATGAATTTGTAAAGATTATCTTGAAATATAGTGCTTAAAAGCATAAAGCGCCAATCAGGGCTATCTGGTCCCGCTGGACTGGGTCAAATCTGAAAAGTGAGGCTGACCATGCTGGAGTGCGAGCCGGATACAGGAGCCACGCAGGCCTTGATGAAAACAGTACCTGCACGGAGGAAGCGTTGACTTCGAAGAAAGCAACTGCGAGGAGCAGTGGAGGCGATGCATCGGTCTCAATCCAAAAGATTGTAGGCGATGCGTCAGTTCTGAGTTGCGCAGTTCAAGTATGTGTTAAACCTCTGGAGATAAAGGCAATGAGTCGTCATCGAGCCATACTGTTGGCGCTGTGGTGTCTTGAAGCAGCGATGCATCAACATCGAAGAGAATGCGTCGATTGCCACCAATTGGAAGGGCAGGACTCATAGTTGGCAGAGTTCAGAAGCTGTAACAGGGTTGAATGAAGTCTTTAATGTCTTCAGAACATGAGGCAAGCCAGCAAGCCCTTGGAGTCACTTTGTCTGGGGATGCAGAGATGCAGGTCCAGCCCTTCTTACTACCAGGCAAGGGGGGCAGCAAGCACAGCAGGGCAGGAGTCCAGCAGAGTGACAGTACTTTCAGTAGCACAGCTTTCCTTCTCCTTGAATGAGGGTCCTCAGGTCCAGAAGAATACTGAGTTGGTGGTGTCAGGGTTCCAGTATTTATACCCATTTATCCTTTTAAAGTGGGGAGGCTTCAAAGATAGGCCTTTGAAGTGCCCAAGGTCCCTGCCCTTCGTGTCCTGGCTCCAGACTCACTACAGGTGATATTCAGCTCTTCGTGTGGGAAAAGGCACATCCCTATTAATGTGCAAGTATCAGCTCCTCCCTCCCATCTTGCCCAGGATGGTCTATCAGCCTGGTGCTGGCCCATCAGGAAGTGAATAGCCTATCAGGCACACCTAAGTCCCACTGTGTGTGTGGGTGTCTATAGGGAATGCACAAGCCCAGCTGTCAACCACACCAGACATGTATTCAGAGACAGGCAAAGGCATAGAATGGTTAAAATAAGAAAATGCCAACTTTGGCATTTTCAGACTTACAATGTAAAAATTGACTTTACTGTAAGTGCGATTTTAAATTGTTAATCCAGAGGCACCAAACTCAAAATATCTGTCTTTTCCCAATTTGAAATTACAGTTATAAAATGTAATAAGGTAATCCTAATGTTAACCTATCGCAGAGATAGGCCTTGCAGTACTAAAAAAGAATGTTTCACTACCTGAACATATAAAAACCTTAAAAGTACATGTCCAACTTTTTAAATACTCTGCACCCTGACCTTGGGGCTGCCTAGGTCCTACCTTACGGTTGATTTATATGTATTAAAAATGGTGTCCTGGCAAGAGGGTTAACTTGCCAGGTTGGCATGACAGTTTAAAACTGCACACACTGGCTCTGCAATGGCAGGCCTGGGATATGTTTAAATGACTACTGACGTGGGTGGAACAATAAGTGCTGTAGGCCTACTAGTAGCATTTGATATACAAGCCCTGGGCACACATGGTGCACTTTACTAGAGACTTATAAGTATTAAATAAACCAATTGTAGACTAGCCAACATTAACATGTTTTAAGTAGCGAGCACATGCACTTTAGCACTTTTACTCCCGATGTCCCGTGGCCCGACCTAATATGAGTCCTGAGCAAGTGGGCCAAGTACCCCTTCAGCATTTGACTCTCAGTGAAAGCGTAAGTCGAGCAGTCTGGAGCAGGTAGATAAGGGGGGGGGTGAGCACAGGTTCACCACTCAAAATACGTTCAATATTAGCAATAAATGATTGTCTAGTCAAATGCTTTTTGTATGAGAAAAGGTGTATTTATATACAAACACAAAGTCAAATGCAGCCTACACAAACAATACATGCAGCCCCTTGAGTCACAACTCTAGTTTTCAATAGGCGGGTCCCTGAGTCCCACTTCCCTCTCACTAGCGGTAGTAGTTATTCCCCATTCACTATAGGTGACATTCAGGTTAGTGTCCACTAGTAGTCCTAGTCTCAGGAGTCCCACTCCTATTCTGATAAAAGCCAAAAGTGTTCCAGTGCCCAAAGCACTATGTAGCAGAACAAGTGCCAGCAGGGGCTTTCCGGTACCGCCATCAGTTGTACCCACTCCTGCATAGATGGCATGACCAGAGTCTCCATGGGGAGCACCAGCGGCTGTTGTTAGTAAGTGGCACTTGCGGCTCTGCAGGGGCAGTGGCTGGGTGTCTGTAGCGCTTCATCCAGCGACCACTTGAACAAGGTGATAGTCTTTCTCCTTTACGGTGGCCCCACCGGAAATACAGGGTCACCAAACGTACTCCGTACATGGGCGATGACCCAATTGACACAGTATTAATATTCACGGCAACACCACCAGGCATACTGGGTTGCCGAATTTCCTCTTCACACTTCTTGCAGAGATTCTCCTTCTCACACAGCCCACCTGACTGCTTGGAAGTTTAAGTTTTGGAGGGCCTCATGCTCCCCTTTTTACAGTTCATTTCCAGGCACCAAATGTGATTTAGGGTCTGAGTCTTTGATGGTTGTGTTGGGGGTTTACTTCCTTTTGAAGTGTCCACTCGCTTGCCCTTCCCTTTCTCCAAAAGGCAGTCTGCCACATCAGGAGCAACTCCAAATCTGATAGCCCCACAAAGCAAGCCATGGAAGTGACTAAATGTTCACACCTAGATGTCAGCAACTGTAATATGTGTATCATAAGGTTACCCCAGGGCTCCAGACCTACTCTTTATGATTCTCTTATCAGTCCCATCTCCTTCCCGAGATGTGCCCAACCCCCTTTCTAGTGACCTCTCTGTGAATCTAAGAGCATCATTTGAAGTGTACTTAAGATCCTGGCTCTTCTTCCTCAAGTCCCACCCGGGGCACAGAAATGCAACAATCCACAAATCTGTCTTGGGGAATTCCTCTGCCTCCTCATGCTCCTCCAGTCAGTCCTGTGTCTCCTTGGGTCTCCCAGAGACATCTATGTTTTGTACCATTCACAGGCACACATACATCCAGCACATGCATACAACACACACATGCTGCACAGCGTTACATACTAACTTGATGTAGGCCAAAGGTGAGTTAAGGACAGAGTAGCAGAACTTCACATGAGTGAGCCTGTAGGCCTCATTGCAGTGACACAGGTAAAAATGACTGTTCACTTCTACTGATCAGAACATGATATGCTGTTGATCCAGTGAGAATTTGAAAATCATAATACACAACACATTTATACGTAGAGAACACGAAAGTTGAAATTATACTTTGCACACAATAGATACAGTGATACATGAGACAGAAACAAGTATAGTAGAAGCACCATAAAAGTGTGCTTTAAAATGTGAGTTCAAGAAACCATACGTAGAGTAATATAATTACATATAAAACAAAGTTGCACTAATGGTTCTTATGCCTATTAATGGAGTTTATGCTAAAATGCACTGGCCTAGTGTTTTTTGGTGCGCATTGATAATGTGCACCTTGATTCAGGCTACTCTAATGTTCTCCACTCATGTGAGGGACTTGGCCTTTTCAGCAGGTGGCAAAGCCAACTCATAAGGGTGGGCACATACTTGGTCTGATTTTCTCAGAGGCTCGTCACCTTAACATCGTGGAAATTTTGCCTATGGACTGGTCAGACCACTTTTTGATAAAAAAGATTTGTGGACATTGCAACTCATAATTCTCAGGCAGCCAGTACCTTGAATGATTACGTTGGTAGAGATTGGAAGGCTCTCCTGCGTAAGAGGGGTTTAGCCCCTTTGTTTCAGGTAGAAGACTGCTTCTCAGCAGACAAGCAGGTGGAGGAGAACTATGCATCCCTCTGTATGAAGATTACTGCGGTTCTAGATGCACTAGCTCCCTTAAAAAATCATAGAAGCAAGGGTAGACCATCGGCCCCTTGGTTTAATGATAATTTAAAAAACCTGAAATCAGTTTGTAAACGTGCTGAGAGGACGTGGAGACGGGGCTATTTGGACAAGGACAAACACACATGGATATCGAAGATTGTATGTTATAAGAAGGAGTTCAACAGGGTCAAGGTAGAATATTTTTCTAATTTGATTCTTACTGCCCCCAATAGCTCAAAAAGCATTTTTAACATCTTGAATAGCCTCACTAGCCTCACTAGCCCTGAGTGCGCTAAGAAGCGGATACCCCCCTCTCAAGAACTTTGTAACAATTTAGTCAAGTTCTTTCATGATAAAATTAAAATTATCATTGATGATCTGGGGGGGGATCATCAGCAACCGCCACCTGGAATCACTGACACTATGGGTCTCAGTGATATTGTAGAGAGAGGCACCTCAGAAAGCCTGGCCGTTAATTATTTAACGGAGTTTGGGCCTCTGGATGTGGAGGACTTCTGTATAAAATTTGGAAAGAGTTTGAGGCAGAGCTGTTTCCTACACTTCGGTCAATCTGCAATCAATCCCTCTCTAGTGGAGTGGTGCCGTCTCATTGTGACGCAGCGGCGGCGTAATAGTGGCGCAAGTCCGTTATAAATCTGCCCCTTCGTTGTTCCCCAAAGTCTAGTGAGTGGTCTGTTTTTTTTGTTTTTTTTTCTTGCACATTTTTTTACACTGTACTCTGAGTTTGTTAGCGCCAGGATGCCTGTTAGGTGACAGAGCGCTTTACAAATGAAGTAAATAAATAAATAAATAAAAATTTGAAAGCTCGGTGCAAAAGTGTGTAAACAATGAAGTATAAACGTGAGATTTTACAGAACGATATTAGAGATGACAAGCATGGGAAACCAGTTCCATGTTTCAATCATTTAGGTTACATGATGTGATCATAGCCATGTGATGGTCTTTTGATGGTGCTTTGATGCTACGCCACTAGGATTTTATCAAAGAACTTATAAAAGTCCTCAAAGGAGTGGCAGAGTAGAAAACACACGCATACTCACACAGACAGAGCAGACAGGTTAGACATGTATATGCAATCTCACACTCTTTGAGATGCCTTCTGAAGAGCACTACATGGCATTGAGGGCTTAAATGTTATTCTATTTTTTATTTTTTTTACTGACTTTGGACTACATTGTCTATGCTACAGTTGGTGTCATTTGGACTAAGCCTCTTTGCTGAACTTTTCTTGTATCTCATTCTGATTATGCTAATGGACTTGCCCTTAATGGACTCGAATTGAATCCTTTTCATTCCCTTAGAAATTGAGCTGTTCATCTACGAACTATCCTTCGGCCTATTTGGAGGTTGGACTCTGTAATTCTGGGGGTATTGTTGATCTGAATGCCTGCTTAAATGCTTGGCACTGTTATTAAGGCTCTTATATTTCTAACTGAGCTTCTTAAGCAATTGTTGATTAGGATGAATTTTGCATCTCTAATACAATAATCAATGTGCTCAAAAACATTCTGAGCCTATTATTGAGTCTTGTTCATTTGTTCTTTGTTTGTGATTGATGGTTTAAATGTGTTGTAGAAAGAATCAGCAAGCCCTGACAAAACATCAGGTGGTACAGCTATTATTTTGTGTAGCAACTGCAGAGTTATTGGTTTGTATAATCCTTACTCGTCTTAACTTCCTTTGAGGTTGGGACTACCAGTTGCTATTCTATATATTTACTGTCTGGTCTTGAGAGTAGTGTATCTAAATTTAATGTCTAACCTGTGAGTGGGCTGACAATTAATGGCCCTCATTGGACAGCTAACAGTGAGTTTAATAATCCTAATTTCCACTCCTCCTTTCGGTGGAAAAATATTAATCCGAGGATCCTTGCCTCACTGGTGAATGAAATTGAATTGATTGTCTAATCTCAAAAGGCCCAATATGATTAGAGAAGTAATATCAGTTTAGATCAAGTGAGGAGAAAATATAAAGTAAAAGTTTGTAAGTACGGTTCCACTGTATCACTGCTACCAGTGCACTTATGCTCCTTACCTCCTGGCAAAAGCAGTAGCTTTTCACCAGTATGAGGGTAGCACTTTGAGCACTCTCCTGGTCAAAAAAGAAGGCAATCTGTGACACAGGCCATGTAATGACATACAAGCATGATCCATTTGTATCCATGATAACAAAAATCAACACCAGGAATCCAGAAATAAATCGCAGATGAGGCATTTAGGGCAGGGGTACACGATCATCATCAATCTAGGAACTTTTATGTCCCAACAAGCTTCAAGGAGATGGCCCAGCCATGTATAGACTGTCTGTTTACTAAAGTGGGAATAAATATCCCGGGCTATAGTTCAAATCACCCAGTACAGTAGTTGTTGATAAGAACAAAACTGCCTATCTCATTGATTATAGCTGCAGGAGGTTCTGCAGTTGTTTGGGGTTAGAGATCAGCAATTAATTTACAGTGGTTGAACCAAATGAACATTCACATGTGAATGGACTCTTCAGAAAAGGAATTAGTAAGGGACTTCTTTTTAACAACAATTTTGATTTTATGCAAAATTGCTTCACCCCATTGGCTTTATTCAGCCAATTGTGCCTAGTAATGGAAAAGTTGGGAGGCAGATGTTCATCTACCTTCAAACTTTTCATCTAGTTCATTTAGCAGTTATTATAAATCATGTAGACAGGTATCAGAGAGGCAGCAAAGCTCAGGATGTAAGTTTCCCAAAGGTAGGCTATTTGATGGTAATGCTTGGTAGCTGATCTAGCATAGGCCTGACAATGCAAAGGTTGGCATTTTAAAATGACAAGGACAACAAGCATTTGCAATGCAATAGGTCTCGCATTACGCGAGTATCCGCTATTCACATTGCAAATAACAATGCCTTTTATTTTTGTTTTCGTTTCTAAAACAAATAAAAGGCATTGTCATTTACAATGCCAATAGCTTAAACTCGCGTAAATGCGAGACCTATTGCATTGCAAATGCTTGTTTCTATTGATCACGTAAGGTTCCTGACAGCTGCGCTATCAAGCCAGACCAAATCATTCATAGTATAGTATAAAATGGGGAATGAATATCTGAAAACTATGCAGATGTCAAAATGCATCAACAGGAGTTTAACCGGTCATGAAATCTCCTAGATCTTCAATATTTAGAAACTGCCACAAATATGGCACAGGAAGATGATGTTATTTATGTGAGACGTATCTATTGAGCACACATTTTGCCATTAGTGTGGTGTAAGAGCGCAACGGAAGCCCGAAGCCCTCTTCATGCAAATTTTGAGGATTTTGACGTAGTAAGCATCTTGCTGTTTAGCATATATGCATTATGCTGACGTGTATCGAAGAGATGGACAACTCAACATACTAGAACATGTTACAACAGTACGAAGGTCCCATGCCCGCAGGACCTGCACTCGCATTGACATACAGTGATCTATACATCCCACCTGTACCGACATACAACACAGCACTGGGACAAGGGAGAGCCAGGCAGAATTATCAGCCCACTCTGCTGATTAACCAGCGGGACCTCCATCATTTACATTGGAGACACCTGAGAAAACATTTGAATTCCACTCCACGGCAAGACCTTTTTCCATTCCGACTCAGCTAACGCTGGGGGCCTTAAAAAGGGTCCATGATTACTGCGATAATCCCAGGCCCTGCCTGGCGTCACGAAGCACGTCCACGTTTGAGTGGCATATATTAAACATTTACGCTACATGTCAAGACTTCTCATTGCCTGTTATCCCCTGCAGCCGGGCCCTGCTGACAGAGGAAGGCGAGCTGCTCCCCTTCCTCCGCATGTTGTGGTCTGTCCCGGTGCTGATCCCTGGTAGCGGAGCTTGTCTAACCTTTCCTACCACAGGCCACCCTTCGGATCCCTCGGCAGTGGAGTGGCCCAGCACACTGAGGGAGAGGAGCTGCCTCCAAGTGTAACGGGGAACGACTGGAAGTAAAAAATCTGATTTTACCAATCGTAGCAGTGTTTACTTCTAAAAGAGATTGTTATTGTGTACTGTATTTATGTATTATATGTGAAGGTATCTGTATTTCAAAAACCCTGCTAGGACGCAAACTAGCCCCGGACATAGGGATCACCGAAGAGCAGGATTCGTGACTGTTTACAAAGGGGCAGTTAACGGGCGTGTTTCTTCAGTGGGGTGAGAAGGTAGTGTTCACTTAATAAACAAGACTGTAGCTACAGAGTCTTTTGCTGTTCATGTGGTAATCTAAATCAAAGATTGTAGCATGGCCCTTCCTGGCAGACCTGCCAACTAAGCATCCGGTCACCAAATGTACACCCGTCACGGGATTAACAGCTCTGCTTGGTCTGGGGGGAATGGGGGAGACACGCCAACCAGAAAATGGGGCACGGTGATTAATTGTATCAGGAACCCTCACACAGACTTTCAATGTTGAGCGAGGGCAGCACTTGCCAGTGAGCGTCTTGTCAGGAAGGCAAATGCCAGAATCCGGTAAAGTAAAAGAGGCGAAGATAATTAGTGAGAATACTGCGCATGCCTGCAGGATTAACAAGCGCTAGTAATGTTGCCAGTTGTGGGTGTGCCGGCAGAGGAGGCTGGGTCTGCGCAGCAAAGCGGCCGTGTGGCCGCGAAATTGAAAGTGATCGCGATCGCGATCAAAGCGGCCGCGAAAGTGAAAGTAAGCGCGGCGCGCGCCCACGCACATGCACTGTAGCTTTAGGCTACGGCAGCACTTTCAAAAAACCCAGATATAAAATGTCTCTTCGAGCCTTTGGCTCGCGAGACCTAAAAATGAACATACCATAAAAAATTGAACATTGGAATACAATTTGTCCTTCTTCAGTGCAGTTTCTGTTAGGTCGTTGTAAGGGAAAATGATGGCTAATAATCCATGGGAACCATCAGGTTATCAAGTTTGTTTGCTTACTAGCAGTAGAAACTGTTAGAAAATAGAACTGAAACGCTAAAGGTTTCTCAGAATTAATTCACAATAGTTGATGGCTAGCAGCATTTGCACACAGACAGTCACAGATGGGCTTGCCTTTGGTGCAGCTATGGAGTAATGCTGGCATGCCCACTGAGCATCCATGTAGTGGATGCCTCTAAATAGTCCTCAAATGAACAACACATGGAAGGGCTGCATCATCCACAGAAGAAGCAAAAAGGCCTACCCAATGGAAGAATACATAAAAAGTAATACAAATACTGAATGTGAACAGCTGAATAAGGTGAACCTGCTAGCAGTGATAAAAAGGTATGTTAGACCAAACTATTACCCCAGAAAAGTTGCTACCCAAGAGGGAATGGAAGTAATGTTCAGAATAGTCAGGTTTCAACAGACAGACATAGAACCTGAAGTATCAAATCAGTGTGCTGCATGCAGTTGATACCTCTAAAAAGGCAACAAATGCACCACACATTGAAGGACTTCAACACCTACAGGTGGAGCAAAAGCTCTCCCCTAAGATTCCTGACCCAAAGGTAGGAGAAAGTAAAACTAATAAAAATGCTACATTTCTCACATGAGCAAACCCCCAACCGGCTAGCAGTGATGTGAGACTGTTCCATGCCCAGAATGAAGGACAGAAAAAGGTATTGTGATGTAAGGCTCTGGTAGAGAGCCACTAGGATGAATAACTAAATTCAAACCCAGTACCTTACTCCTATGACGTAGCAACAGTTGTTAACAAGAGCTCTTACTCACTGTTGCTTCATCTTAAAGGAATTCCAGGCCGCTCTAGCTCTGCTCTCACAGAGGTAGCTAGAGCAGTACTGGAAAGGCAGGGAGGACATTGTCTGTAGTAAAAGGGAGGGAAGTCACAGAGAGTGTATGTGTGGGTGGCAGGAGACAGATATTTTTTTCAACATTTGGCACAAGGTGAAAAGGTCACATTATTTATGGCTTCCATTCCTCCTCTGCTCTTACCTAGCAGTTGAAAACAGAGGCAGTTGGTTTTGAGAGCCATACAAAACATAAAATTATGGACGGGTCAAAAGTGAATTATGGGGATGTTTTTTCAAATCGGGCCTCTGAGTGACTTGAAAGTCAACTCGAACTTCACTCTTGTTGTTTACTTGATGTCACTCAGAACTCATTGATGAAAAACATCCTCATAATTCACTGTTACCCGTCTGTAATGCTATATTACTTTCTTGCAACGACATCCATTAGGCATCCATTAGCAAACGAAGCTCTTGGCAAACAAGCCTTGATGTTCCGATCAAAGTTGGCACCAGAGCTATAGTATACATGGTACACGATCTAAAGAATTAACATTTTCGTCTCTCTTCCGACAGGTAGAGTGCTGCTTATTCAGGACCACTGAACTATGAACTCAAAGTGACTAGCAACTGCACTTTGCAGTTATACTGTGTTTCAAAATGCCAGGTTGCCTAATTAAATATTGTTATCATAATTTAGTCTTGATAATATCTGGTAAATAGTTACCTAAATGTTGGATAAAGGGTTGTGAGACAGAGCATCTCTGTAAGGCATTCACAGACTTTTTGTGTTGTGTTTCTTTGTTTTTAATGGAATTAGGACACTTGGAACTGTGACACAATCTTTCAGTTCTGCATTGTGTGTGTCTTTTCCCTGTAAACAATCAGTTAAAATTGGTCACACTTAATTGACTTACCTAACTATCAATTAAGGCACTGGTAAGTTGACATAGGAAAAGTACCAGTGGTGTGGGAGTTAAATGTCACAAAAGGACTTTAGTGTTTATTAATATTCCACCTATGTACACAACTTAACATGTATGGTTCCGAGGCCACCATTGTGTCCTCCCGACAAAAACATGCCCTGCCATGTAAAACAAAACCTACTTTTATGCATTAGCTATGTCACCTTTAAGTGTGCCAGGTTAGTTCATAGGAACAAAATGGAACTTGCAAAGTATTAAAAAGAAGGTGAAAATCAAAAGCTGTTTGTCACTGTGTAGGTAACATTGCATATTCCCACATGAGAGCCTAATTGTAACGAGTCTTCTTTCAATTTTAAAATGATAGCAACTTGATTGAAAGTATGTTGTACTAGTTTACCAAACTACTAGTTTATCAAACATCTAGTTCAGTGGTTAAAGAAAGGTTTTGATACCAGTAGTGTAAAAAAATACTTTTAAAAATCACACTTTGTGCTGCCTGAATGCCAAGAAAGGTTGCACCAGGTCCGTATTACATATAGAGCGCCGGGGGCACAATGGGCGTTTGCGTCTGCTTTGCACCCCCCCGGGGCACTTGTTATTACAGAAGGGGCCCCAGATGCTTGTGCGGCCCCTTCTGTAATACCGATAGTGCTGGCCGCATAAAGAGCCAGCGCTATCTGCAGGGGGCATTCCCTCATTTGCATGGGGGCATGCCCCATGTAAAACAATGGAATCCCTTTGCCTCTGTGCCCTAGTGCAGATGCGGGCAAGAAGGCAAAGAACCCCATAGGAGGCGCACTGTCAGTGGGCCATCTAAAAAGTGCTGCACTGTGAGTGTGCCTCCTGATGGCAGCCCTCTGGAGGGGGGAAAGGGTGTCTCATGGAACCCCAGACATCCTCTTGCAGGCGGGTGCAGTCATTGACTGCACTCGCCTGCAAATAATCCCCTTCAAAAGTGCAGGAGGGTTGCCTCCTGCACTGTGAAAACACAGAGCGGCTGTAAAGCAGCCGCTCTGTGTTTCACAGGAATGCACTGCTCCAAGGGCAGCACGAGTTTGTGGCTGCCCTGGGGGAAGCACTTTCATGGTATTAGGGTGCATTTTCACTGTTTGCCCGGCACAAACAATGAAAATGCGCTTTTACCATAATATGGCCTCAGTTCTGTTTGCTTTTATTTTGTCCAGTTTAAATAAAAACATTCCAATGTGAAGGGTTGTGCTGTCGGGAAAACAATACCTTGAATGTCTGAACAGAGAAAGATTGTTGTGAGAGAAAAATTGCACTACATAGTTAGGATGAGCGATTGCGCAGGTGACATAAACTCATAGTGTAAGAATGGATCAGAGCCTAAAATGTTCTTTGCACGTTAGCATAACATATGAAGCCAAGAGGACAGAAGTCTTTTATCCACAGTGGCCTTACAAAAATGTGTCTTTTCCCACAGCTAGGGAAACCGCTTCCTCATTTTCATAGGCTGGATCTGGAAGGGGACTCAAAGCTCTTGAGAGGGGAGACTAAATTTTGCTATATTGGATAGAGTCCTGTGGGAAGAGTTATAGTCAAGTGAAACAGTCAGTGGTGAAAAAGAGACGTGGTTTATTGAGAATTCTGCATTGATGGACCTAGGGAAATCTCTAATCACTCACTGGCTTATACCCTGGGTAAACACTGCACCACCAAGTCCTAAGAACATCTCTGGACCTGGAAGGAACACCTGAAGGAAGAAGAGCCCTGCTCTCCAGCTGCACCCAGAGACTAGAAAGGCTCTCCAAGAGTCAGTTGATTGACCTCCTGTTGTCTGCCTCAGAGACCTAAAAGGCTGGAGAAGGGACCCATCCTGTATGGGAGAATCTGCTGTTCAATAGGGAGGGTACTGCACTTGATCTGTGTGAGAAATCAGAACTAGATTTCTCAGCATCAAGAAATGTTGGGGCTTAACAACTTTTCTGTCATCTGGAGGTCTAGAACAAGGCACCAGTACTCTCAGATAAATGAGTGACTTAGCCTTCTACGATTTGTTAGTTATTCCAGCTCAGACCACTGCTTCTACTACCATTCCTATCCCTATCAATGTTATTAGCTGTACTCATGCTCATACTCCCTCTTACTCCTACTTACTCATATATAATTACTCTGACTTTTACTGTTGCGCCTACTTTCTCTTATTCCTACTTATCCCATCTCTTACTTCTCTGATTCCATATACTGCTGCTCTTTCTTGCTTACCCTCTGCTGCACTCACCTTCTTTTCCACATCTTCTTATCTAATTACTGGTTTTGACTTATTTACTCTGCTACTATTCCTACTTTTACTGCTACTCTCCTACCATCAGCTGTACTCCTACTTTCTATACTCCCCCTGTACTTTTCACCTCACCATATAAGTGACAAATCCACACCTCCTCTCCGCAGCCTACTCACTTTTCATCCCTCAGGACCTCAGATACCACAAAGTTTGAGCCTGGTAATATGAGTAATTCAGTTTTTGGAATTTCCTTATAAACCACTAAACACTCAAGCTACCTTACCTCAGTGCAACTCTCCATATAATCTTATCAATAAACCTACATTCAGCTCACTTCCTTTTTCCTACCATCTATCACTCTTCCCGCCCGAAGACTCACTCTAAATGTATGAAAACAAATAACCTAATCTGTATCTAATGCACTCAGACTTACATGGTTTTTATTCCAAGCACTGGACAATGTGCAAGCTACTAAATCCTGATCAGCCAACCGTCAACAACCTGAAATCTCTAACCTCATTTCCGACCATGAGTTTGACATTCTATGTAGTACTCAAATACACATTTCCAATCTATTGTTACTCAGTAGTCCCTTGGGAGATAAAATCACTTGTGCCTGCAGACAATATACATTACGAGTCAGCATAACAGTCTTTCATAAGGACATCCGCAAATGAGGATCCATAGCCACTCCAATCTATCTTTCAGGATGTCTCGATATTCCAAGTTATGGATTATTTGGGGTTGAAGCCATGGTCTCAGAAAAGAATGGAACAAGTCGGGTCGGTCCTTGTGCTTATGCACAGATTGCTCTTTTTTAGCAGAAAAAAGATCTGGTGATGTCATTGTGCAGTTTTGTGGGTGAAAAGTCTGCCCCTCTACACTGTGAGCTTATCCATTGTCTGCTCATCTCCGTGTGCGAAAGCAGATCCTTTAAATCTAGTGCATGATGTTGCTACACTACCTGCTTAATCCTCATGATTGCTTAAGAATACTGTTCTGAGAAGGTTGGTTAATTTTCAACCACCATACTCATTACAGTTAGGTCTGTCCCTGGTATTAACCTCTGATTTTAAAACATACCGACTAGGAGCAGGAATAAAATATTAGCTCACTTGCTAGGTATTTTTATTAATCTATTTGTCCCACTCTAATTCACTCCACCACACTTATTTGCCAAAAACGAAGTGCTCCTACGTAATTCGCAAATCGCAGCATGCCTCAATCCGCAGCGGATTGAGAGGACCCCAATGATGAAGCATGCCACCTATGGGTAACCCTGGTGGGTGAGGGGACTCTAGAAAATATTTTTTCTTTCTGCAAAGAGGGTTTTTCACACATGTTCAGTGGAATACCTGTTCTTCCTAGGGCTAGGTTTCTACTTCCGGTATTCCGGATGTTGTGGAACTGCATTCAGTAAGGAGGGTGAGCCTAACCTTAACCTCTACCTCCCCCTGTTTTGTTATTGTAATTTTTTGTGACCCAGTGCTGGGTTTTTGCTCAGACTACATGATGTGGCATCAGTCTTTTGAGTGATGATCACTTTTGAAGATGTGGAGTACTACAATTCCAGGCCCTGAGGTTTTAGTCCTGTTTTTTTGTGCTATGTTTGCTCATTGTGCCCTGTGTGTTTGGTAAACCTTCGTGGTTGAAGACTTTCCTAAAAAAGGGCAGTTTCTTGTCCTGTCTAGAATCTATGGTTGTTTGTTTGGATTCTCAGTGCATGTTCCATCTCTGTTCGTTCTCAGTGTTCTTCTGCCATGTTTTCTAACACACCTTCTATTGGGGGCACTGGGCCAAATGTGATAAATCTAAGGACTCTGTTTAGGGTGATGAAAGGCACAACCTTATGTAGGCAATTGGCCAGTTTGCTCAGGTAGGCTATCCGTGGATGCATTTTATTTTTGTAATAAAAAGCTCTAGTTGTCTGAATAAAATAAATCCATGATGATTATCTACTACGGGGAGTTTTGTTAGCTCACTGTGTAATCTCTAGAGTATCTTAATATGTCACTACAATCTCTGGGATAGTGGGGGTGGCACAGGTACAGAGGGCATGGCTGACATTTTGAGCAGGCAGTCAACAGTCAATGGGCAATACATCTGGGTGTGCTGCTGCTCAGGAACATCTTAATAAGTCAAATGTTAGCCTTACTTTTTTCTGGTCTCAGACGCATAGTGATTCAGAATTCATATTCAGAAAATGCAAATTGTCCACTACCAGATCATTGGAATACGAAATCACATAGATATTCTGCCCAAGCATCTTTCTACCTACATCTGTGCTCCTCTCTACCCACCTGCAACCAAGTATCTACCCACACTTATACTCACACTCATCAACCTCTCTGCACACATCTTCCAACATCTTTGCATTCATTCATCCATCTTCATCCATCTTCATCCATCATGCACCTTCATCCAAGCACATATCCCTCTACACACACCCTAGAATTTGTCTCTCAGTCCACCCACCCACACATGCATGAATCCAGCTATGCAACCACAGCTATCTATCTACCCACTCACAATTGTATGCCCCAACAGCCATCACACACCATACATCCTTGTATACAACCACACATCTGTCAATCTATCAAAGCACCAAACCAACATCCACCAGACTGCATGTGTCCAGATATGTGTTTTACAGCATGTGTGCCTGCATGTGTGTTTGTGTATTCTGACAGTTTTTTAAATTTTGTCCTTTTTCCTTTTTTAATTGAATTATTTCTTTCTTCACGTATGCTACTTTGTTATGAGCTAGTTTTTATTTACTTCCAATGTGTCAACAAAAGCTGATAAACTTCCATCTAAAAGCAGCACATGCCTTTCAAGTTTCCCTGACAAGCAACCATTTACCATGGTCTACTGTGATAAGATAGTACTGCTCCAGCTCTTCAACTATTTAAGGCTCCAATCTTAAAACTGTTGAAGAGACTGTGAGTTAAATTAACACTTGCAGTGCTCAACTGTTAATTGTGGTTTGTGATGCGTTTCTTGATCTAGAACAGGATTCTCCTAGAGGGCCAGATCCATGCCAGATTTTCAGCATATCCCCATTTAGATAAATGTAGTTATATTAAAAATCTGGCGTGGCTCCTGCCCTCCGGGACTGACTTTGAAGGACCCTGATCTAGAACAAAGATCAGTATAAACAAAAGAAGATATATGAGCTACACACAACTTAGAAAGCAGGGGATAGAATAGGAAGGCCTGGAAAACAACATGAAATAAATTAAGACAGCCATAGTAGTTTCGGGTTCCCACAATGAAAAATATCACTGCATTAGGAGACTAGCATATCGTAGTCAATAGGGCCGGGTGAAATCTTTACTTTGGCTGTCAAGTCAGGTGCATTTGGGGACTTTGCCTGAATATGAAATAGATTTCCTGACTTAACGCACCTTTATTGAGCTAAAGTTCACACGTCAGCAGCGACAATTTTCTGTTGCAGGATGTTCCAAGGACAGGACATAATGCAACTGGGATTTGTACTGCAAACCTGCAACACTATTGCCTCTCTCAGAAATAAGGTGTCAGGAAGGGAGGCAAGGAAAGGTGTGAATTGGTTGGGCCAGTGGGAAAGTAGGAGCCCAGCAGTTTTCTACAGAGATGGTGATTCTGGGGGTGGGTCCCAGCAGGGAACGGGATGGTCCATGCACTTTGAAGGTGCAGACAATAGGGCAGAGAGCAAGGATTTAGATCAGGGAACAAAGGAATATTATCAATAAGCAGCAGTCCACCATTTGCTCTGTGAGTCCCTTCCCTGAAGTAGGAAGAGCTTATTGCTCCTGCTAAGGTTCACGAAAGATGACGTTTTTCAAAATTTACAAAGTTAAAAAACAAATATATGAAAAGTTGAGAGTTGCATGATTTCCAAACTTTGCTCATCATTAGTGAGCATTCTGTTGGAGCTTTAGAATGGGAGTACACTGTAGAAATGCTCTGAGGGTGTGGGTGATGAATAATAACAAATCATTTAGGTCTTGTTGCCTTTTCTTGTGTAAGGATGCCCTACAGAATATCATCTTAACGTTCACAGTGGAGTTGTCAATTTTATCACTCAGGCTGCTACAAAGGGTCTGTGTGTTCTGAAGGAAACTTGAAGCAACTCATTCCAATAACAGTTTTGGAAACAGGTATTTTTTTCTATCAGCATACCCTAGCATTTATGATTTTTAAAAATTCCACCTGGAACTTTAAGTGGTTATTAATATTTTTAACATTGTGCGTATTTTCAAACAATTATTTAGCCAGCACCATTTAAATGTAAAAAAATCAAGAATTATATGGTTTGTAGCTTTTAAAGCATGGCAGCTAGTCACATCTTAGGTTACTGTGCTCTTAGATAACACTACAGGGAAACCTTGCAATTTTTACTTGAATGAATAGTGCAAGAAATTTGACTATTACTTGGAGTAGGAGACTGCCCACTTCAAAGAATAATCACAATCCTGGTCAGAGTGAACCCTCAAATTTATAAATTAACCCAAGCTTAATTCGCTGGTAGCTCAGGGACAGACCAGACACGCTTAACCTATGGCAATGTGTAAAGTATTTATGCAGTACCAAACAGCAAGAAAGTCAAAATGCAAACCAAAAAAAATCACAAACTCAATTAGCAAAATAAGGTAAAATTTAACAAACAAAAAAACACCAAAATTACAAAAATCCAATAGGGGGAAACAAAGATACGAATATTTAAAGCTTTAAGTAGAAATTGCACCAAAAAGCACAAAGCACCAATAATAGTCGTGGTAGATTAGGACCTAGGTGCATTTTGAGGCCAACTGTGATGGAGCACAGGTTGGATACTCCAACCATGTTCTTCCTGGCCAAAGATATTTGCCTTTTGACTTAGGGCCTGATTATGATAGTGGCAGTCGGACCGCCGCCTGGCCGTTGGTGGCAGTCTGATCGCCGACAGCCCTTCGGTTCGACCGACATATAATGATACTGGTTGTCGGACCCATATCTGTCAGATGCAAGGCCACCGCCTCCGTCAAGATCATAGATCCCGACGGTGTGGCGGTCAGAGGAGCGTTCCAGAATGGCAGCGGTGCTGAGGCAGACACCGCCTTTGGGATTTCGAAATCCTTTTCCAACAGCCTTTTCATGGCGGGAACCCTGCCATGAAAAGGTTTTCGGAAAGAGATAGGAGGCCCCAAACAGGGAATTTGGCTGTCTGCCCTCGACCAATCTAAAGTGTCCCGGGGGCACATGTAGTGCCCTCCCTTACCTCCGTGCACCTTGTGCCATGCACGACAAGGTACATGACACACATGCACAGAGCTGAAGGAGGTGCTGTACGGTGGCGGCATGTGCTGCAGCCCTATTCCACGGCTGTAGCATGCCCCCCCAGGTTCCGACGAGTTTCTGACCACCAGCCCAGCTGCCTAATCCAAATACGGTGGTTGGACCACCACATGCTTGTTGGGTGGTCTACCGACTACCGCAATAGCGGCAGGTGGTCCAACTGCTTGGCTTCGAAATGATGCCCTATGTCTTTTAAGTCCCAATGAACCATATAGGTACACTTATGAATCCCCTTGGCCTAGGGGACGCACTTAGAGACTCACAGGTAGTCAGACAGTTTGTTGTCTCCTTGTAGTCACACAGAAGGTAAGCCACTGGACCCTTGGAGTCCACTTCTTTGTTCTGGATACCAGTAGGAGCAGGTCCAGTCTGTTAGTGCTCCCCTCAGGTCACAAGCAGTACTCTGATCTTCTGCAGGTCCAGACTGTGTTCTCAAGTGGGTGCCTCGAGGTGTTTTGTATATGACTGGACCCAGTGAGGTGGGGGGACTACTGGGTATGCCCTAAATATTGGGGTCAAATTTTCCTGGGGAAACCCTACTCACTTAATCAGTAGTTCCTATTTGTCTTACTGCAAACAGGCGCAAAAAGCAATGTATCTGGGCAAATCCAAGATTCTGTGGAGTTCACAGTAGTCATCTTCAGCCCTTTCAGGTCAGACTATAGTTTGAGCCTGGGAGGTATCTCACATCTCTTTCACATCTACTCCCAATCTTAAGCACAGGCTGGGAGCTTGCAGAGGCTTATGCTAAGTAGTCCTCTGCCAATTCAAGAAGGTAAAGGGCACATTTCTAAAAGCTACCTTTCTTAATATGTATTAAAAGTCTGACGTCACCATTCTATTGGGTTTTTCTTAACTATTAAAAATAGTTGTTTAATTATTTTTCTAGTTGATCCCATTCCAGGGACACAGTACTAGTATTTTAAACTGTGCTCTGGCTTTCTACATACGTAGGGTCGACCTACCACAGTGAAAATTCCTTTAGGGCCCTGTCACTGTAGCCATGAAGCCATGTTTTCCTTTGTCACGCTAGTGGATGATACAATGGGTGCTGTGGTCCACAGGTGCCATTTAACTTTCCATGTCATGGGTGCAGTTTGTATATGATATACTATGGATTTATGGGAGTGTTAAATACACCAATCAATGATAGTTCAATGTCTACATATTTTAGGTGTCAAAGTAAATACACTGAGCACTCGACAGCGGTTCCCCAGTGTGCCAAGTCTAAAAACCAGCAATAAAATTCAGCAACATAATGAGGGTGACCATAATAAAAGGGGCATTTCTCACAGTAAATATGAAACCTGCAATATATACATGTTTCCTGGTGTTTGTTAGAATGGAGTTAGAATAGTAAATCGTTACCTGCCCCCCCAGTGTATGTATTTTCCTCAATGTTGTAAATGTGAGCTGATTTCTATTTGTTTGATTTTTAAGTGCTTTAGATTGGAGGTAGGTTACTATTTTTTGCTTTATTCTTGAATTTTATAAGGTAGTTTGAGAGTATTTTATTTAAAAATTGATATTTTTAAGATCAGTTCATTTGTTTAAATTATATATACTATTTTGAAAATTGCACTTCCTTCTTCTCCTATGTCCATGTGACAAGAAGAACCATTGCATAATTTTTCACGTAAATGACTTAATATGTTGTTTTATTTCCTCTAAGGAGCAACTATGAATTCATGTGCATTTTTTCTCACTGCCTTGTAAAAATGGTACTTCACCTATAAAAAACATGAGTAAAAATGGCAGCCACGAGTTGCCGCTGTTTATGATAGAAATGAGGGTCAGCAGTCTAGTATATATATTTTTTTTAAAATGCACATGTTCACTTTAAATAGATGTTCTAGACAGCAGGACTCTATGGTCCAGTTGAAGGCAGGATCCAAAACGCGTAGACCGTCCATGCTTGCACTAATGGTGTACTAAAATAAACACTTCTTTGGGTTAAACCACCTTTGGACTCTTTCCTCCGAGTTGCCGTGGAACTCTCGCCGTGCAGAGGTGTGGAGCTGTGTTTGGGAATATATATATATCTATATATATATATATATGTGTGTGTGTGTGTGTATATATATTCACTGAATAAAACCATAGGTTTCAGACACGTTATAGTTAGGAATTAGCATTTAAAAAACCTTAGAAATTCACTGAAAAAACCATAGGTTTTAGGGAATTTTCACTTGTATAAAACCATAGAAATTCCCCCGTTATAGTTAGTTTAGCTAACTATAACTCGCGCCCCCGCAATGCACTGCTGATGACGTCACATATTACATCACTCATGATATGGTCAGTGACATCACTGATGACATCTCAAATGACATCACTGATGACATCATCCAGTGACTGTGTGTTTCTGTAAAGTTTAAATATGTTTAATATATATAGGGAAAGGCGTATTGAAGAATGAGTGGGTGTATAAGTGTCTGAATGGATGATTTAGTAGGTGCGTGACTGACTCTATAAGTGAGTGAATGGGCTAGTGAGTAAACTGTGTGAATGTCTGTATTCGTCTGTGTGTTGGAGTGTAAGCGGCTGCATGGGTTTGTGAATAGCTACATGAGTGTCTATATGGGTTAATGATTGGTTGTCTGAGTATCTGTATGGGTACCTGAGTGTTTGTGTGGGTGGGGTATATGGGACTCTGTACATAGATATGTGAGTGGGTGATTCACTGTGTGCATGGTTTCAAGAGTGCATCTGTGATGGACTGTATGGGTGGGTGAGTGTGTGTATAGGTGTGTTAGTGAGTGAATGTATATCTCAATTGTATATGTGTTAGTAACTACATATGTGAAAGGCAGTATATATGTGTGTTGGAGTATATAAATGGCTATAAGTGAGAGTGTGTTATTGTGAGAGTGGCTGTATGGATGAGTCTGTGCTTGTATCAGTGATTGTATAAGAATGTAAGTATATGCTAGTATTTGTATGAGTAAGTGAGCTGGTGTGTGTATAACTGTATAAGTGAGTAAATGGCAGTGTGATTAATTATTTGCATGGCTGACTAGGTGTGTGAGTACCTCTATGGATGAGTGGCGGTGTGTGAGTTTCTACATAGGTGTATGAGTGCATTTGATAGTCCTGTACTGAGTGACCATAAGCATGAGTGACTGTAAGGGTGAGTGAGTGGATGTGTGTGTAAAGCTAAGAATCAGTGAGTGGGTATGTAGTTATTGGTGTTGGAGTGTCTATGGTTTTGAGAATGGCAGTCTGTAATATAGAGTGGGTGTATCAAAGGTTATATTAGGGTGTGAGAAGATGCATTAATTTTTCACATGAAAGATGTCATCAGTGATATCATCAGTGATGTCATCAGTGATATCATCAGTGATGTCATTTGAGATGTCATCAGTGATGTCACTGACCATGTCATGAGTGATGTAATATGTGATGTCATCAGCAGTGCACTGTGGGGGCATGAGTTATAGTTAGCTGAACTAACTATAATGGGGGAATTTCTATGGTTTTATACTAGTTAAATGTCCAACTAACTATAACTTTCCCTAAACCTATGGTTTTTTCAGTGAATTTCTAACATTTTTCAAATGCTAATTCCTAACTATAACGTGTCTGAAACCTATGATTTTTTCAGTGAATTTCAAAGCTTGTTAAATGCTCATTTTTAATTATAAAAGTAGTATACCTATGTTTTTTGTACAGAATTTGAAGAATTTTTTAAACTGTTAATTTGTAAATATATTATTTATTAAACAATATTATTTACTTTTCTGAAAATTGTTTAAAAATTCTTTTTGTTAAAAATTAAAACTGAAATATACTGTAATTATTTTTTTAATATTTTATTTATATATATTTATATATATATAAAAAAAACACCTCCTTCCGTCGAAGTCGATGAGGCGAAACAGCGGGGCTTACAAAGACCATTTATTAATGCGGGCATGACGCGTTTCGGTATTACACCTTTATCAAATGCCATTCATTCACAAAGTGCCTCTGGTGCTAGCAGTCCTTCAGTAAGTCCATTATATAGCCCCAACCTGAAGTAGTATGGAGCGCACCTGAGCGGAATCACTCGAGCAATGCAAAGTTATTAGACTACATTACCCAGCATGCAGTTTGTCCATCGTGCTCATGAGTGGTTTCGTTTAGCCGGTTTTATCTTTTTATCCTGAAGTAGTGAACTGACTTTTAGCCAGGTAAGATCTGTAGCGCTTGTACTGGGCAATCACAGTCTTTGTATCCCACACTTCCAGCCTCGCAGTTTCCATCGGTGGCAGGTATGGAGACGCCATTAAAGTAGTAACGTCTCTCCATGAAAGTCTGGACTGCACGTTGTCAGCATATTCCCTGCTCACTTTTAGAATGCGAGGTAGTCCGGGAAAATTGCCATCGATCCCTTTGGACTGTTGCGGAAGGGCCATCCTCGCGTGTCAGTGGCAGCACGCAATACATCAAAAAAAACCTCCTTCCGTCGAAGTCGATGAGGCGACACAGCGGGGCTTACAAAGACCATTTATTAATGTGGGCATGACGCGTTTCGGTATTACACCTTTATCAAATGCCATTCATTCACAAAGTGCCTCTGGTGCTAGCAGTCCTTCAGTAAGTCCATTATATAGCCCCAACCTGAAGTAGTATGGAGCGCACCTGAGCGGAATCACTCGAGCAATGCAAAGTTATTAGACTACATTACCCAGCATGCAGTTTGTCCATCGTGCTCATGAGTGGTTTCGTTTAGCCGGTTTTATCTTTTTATCCTGAAGTAGTGAACCGACTTTTAGCCAGGTAAGATCTGTAGCGCTTGTACTGGGCAATCACAGTCTTTGTATCCCACACTTCCAGCCTCGCAGTTTCCATCGGTGGCAGGTATGGAGACGCCATTAAAGTAGTAACGTCTCTCCATGAAAGTCTGGACTGCACGTTGTCAGCATATTCCCTGCTCACTTTTAGAATGCGAGGTAGTCCGGGAAAATTGCCATCGATCCCTTTGGACTGTTGCGGAAGGGCCATCCTCGCGTGTCAGTGGCAGCACGCAATACATCAAAAAAACACCTCCTTCCGTCGAAGTCGATGAGGCGACACAGCGGGGCTTACAAAGACCATTTATTAATGCGGGCATGACGCGTTTCGGTATTACACCTTTATCAAATGCCATTCATTCACAAAGTGCCTCTGGTGCTAGCAGTCCTTCAGTAAGTCCATTATATAGCCCCAACCTGAAGTAGTATGGAGCGGACCTGAGCGGAATCACTCGAGCAAAGCAAAGTTATTAGACTACATTACCCAGCGTGCAGTTTGTCCATCGTGCTCATGAGTGGTTTCGTTTAGCCGGTTTTATCTTTTTATCCTGAAGTAGTGAACCGACTTTTAGCCAGGTAAGATCTGTAGCGCTTGTACTGGGCAATCACAGTCTTTGTATCCCACACTTCCAGCCTCGCAGTTTCCATCGGTGGCAGGTATGGAGACGCCATTAAAGTAGTAACGTCTCTCCATGAAAGTCTGGACTGCACGTTGTCAGCATATTCCCTGCTTACATTTAGAATGCGAGGTAGTCCGGGAAAATTGCCATCGATCCCTTTGGACTGTTGCGGTAGGGCCATCCTCGCGTGTCAGTGGCAGCACGCAATACATCAAAAAAACACCTCCTTCCGTCGAAGTCGATGAGGCGACACAGCGGGCTTACAAAGACCATTTATTAATGCGGGCATGACGCGTTTCGGTATTACACCTTTATCAAATGCCATTCATTCACAAAGTGCCTCTGGTGCTAGCAGTCCTTCAGTAAGTCCATTATATAGCCCCAACCTGAAGTAGTATGGAGCACACCTGAGCGGAATCACTCGAGCAATGCAAAGTTATTAGACTACATTACCCAGCATGCAGTTTGTCCATCGTGCTCATGAGTGGTTTCGTTTAGCCGGTTTTATCTTTTTATCCTGAAGTAGTGAACCGACTTTTAGCCAGGTAAGATCTGTAGCGCTTGTACTGGGCAATCACAGTCTTTGTATCCCACACTTCCAGCCTCGCAGTTTCCATCGGTGGCAGGTATGGAGACGCCATTAAAGTTGTAACGTCTCTCCATGAAAGTCTGGACTGCACGTTGTCAGCATATTCCCTGCTCACTTTTAGAATGCGAGGTAGTCCGGGAAAATTGCCATCGATCCCTTTGGACTGTTGCGGAGGGGCCATCCTCGCGTGTCAGTGGCAGCACGCAATACATCAAAAAAACACCTCCTTCCGTCGAAGTCGATGAGGCGACACAGCGGGGCTTACAAAGACCATTTATTAATGCGGGCATGACGCGTTTCGGTATTACACCTTTATCAAATGCCATTCATTCACAAAGTGCCTCTGGTGCTAGCAGTCCTTCAGTAAGTCCATTATATAGCCCCAACCTGAAGTAGTATGGAGCGCACCTGAGCGGAATCACTCGAGCAATGCAAAGGTATTAGACTACATTACCCAGCATGCAGTTTGTCCATCGTGCTCATGAGTGGTTTCGTTTAGCCGGTTTTATCTTTTTATCCTGAAGTAGTGAACTGACTTTTAGCCAGGTAAGATCTGTAGCGCTTGTACTGGGCAATCACAGTCTTTGTATCCCACACTTCCAGCCTCGCAGTTTCCATCGGTGGCAGGTATGGAGACGCCATTAAAGTAGTAACGTCTGTCCATGAAAGTCTGGACTGCACGTTGTCAGCATATTCCCTGCTCACATTTAGAATGCGAGGTAGTCCGGGAAAATTGCCATCGATCCCTTTGGACTGTTGCGGAAGGGCCATCCTCGCGTGTCAGTGGCAGCACGCAATACATCAAAAAAACACCTCCTTCCGTCGAAGTCGATGAGGCGACACAGCGGGGCTTACAAAGACCATTTATTAATGCGGGCATGACGCGTTTCGGTATTACACCTTTATCAAATATATATATATTTTTTTTAAAGACATTTTGGAGTTGCGCACCCTAAGTGTATATTATTTACTTTTCTGAAAATTGTTTAAAAATTCTTTTTTTGTTAAAAATTAAAACTGAAATATACTGTAATTATTTTTTTATTATTTTATTATAATAGCCCACGAGGGTTTGATTGTTTGGACTACCAGTCCCAGATTGCTGTGCGAGTTTACTCACCTGAGTGTTATTCACAAGAGAATAAAATGGGAAGAAATACTGGCGAGTCTGTTATGTTGGTGTTTGGACTGTGCAGTAAACCTATGAGGAAGGGCGTATGCCCGAAACGCGTCAGGTAACTGCTGACGGTGGATGTGTTTGGTACCTTCCCTGACCCTATTGAAGCCGACCTGAGAGTGCACCTCGCTTTGGGAAAACCTGTGAACCTTGATGTATCCGGCCATCCCGGTCGGGAGGTGCACCGCCGCAAATGCAGCGGTTCCGCTGCTGTCTGATGGGAGATAGCGGAACGGATCTAATTGGCAGAGTGGCAGCATGGGGGAAGCTTTCCTTCTATCCAGATTATATGCGTGACATTTTTCAGTTTGATGCCAACAGCCCACGAGGGTTTGATTGTTTGGACTACCAGTCCCAGATTGCTGTGCGAGTTTACTCACCTGAGTGTTATTCACAAGAGAATAAAATGGGAAGAAATACTGGCGAGTCTGTTATGTTGGTGTTTGGACTGTGCAGTAAACCTATGAGGAAGGGCGTATGCCCGAAACGCGTCAGGTAACTGCTGACGGTGGATGTGTTTGGTACCTTCCCTGACCCTATTGAAGCCGACCTGAGAGTGCACCTCGCTTTTGGAAAACCTGTGAACCTTGATGTATCCGGCCATCCCGGTCGGGAGGTGCACCGCCGCAAATGCAGCGGTTCCGCTGCTGTCTGATGGGAGATAGCGGAACGGATCTAATTGGCAGAGTGGCAGCATGGGGGAAGCTTTCCTTCTATCCAGATTATATGCGTGACATTTTTCAGTTTGATGCCAACAGCCCACGAGGGTTTGATTGTTTGGACTACCAGTCCCAGATTGCTGTGCGAGTTTACTCACCTGAGTGTTATTCACAAGAGAATAAAATGGGAAGAAATACTGGCGAGTCTGTTATGTTGGTGTTTGGACTGTGCAGTAAACCTATGAGGAAGGGCGTATGCCCGAAACGCGTCAGGTAACTGCTGACGGTGGATGTGTTTGGTACCTTCCCTGACCCTATTGAAGCCGACCTGAGAGTGCACCTCGCTTTGGGAAAACCTGTGAACCTTGATGTATCCGGCCATCCCGGTCGGGAGGTGCACCGCCGCAAATGCAGCGGTTCCGCTGCTGTCTGATGGGAGATAGCGGAACGGATCTAATTGGCAGAGTGGCAGCATGGGGGAAGCTTTCCTTCTATCCAGATTATATGCGTGACATTTTTCAGTTAGATGCCAACAGCCCACGAGGGTTTGATTGTTTGGACTACCAGTCCCAGATTGCTGTGCGAGTTTACTCACCTGAGTGTTATTCACAAGAGAATAAAATGGGAAGAAATACTGGCGAGTCTGTTATGTTGGTGTTTGGACTGTGCAGTAAACCTATGAGGAAGGGCGTATGCCCGAAACGCGTCAGGTAACTGCTGACGGTGGATGTGTTTGGTACCTTCCCTGACCCTATTGAAGCCGACCTGAGAGTGCACCTCGCTTTGGGAAAACCTGTGATCCTTGATGTATCCGGCCATCCCGGTCGGGAGGTGCACCGCCGCAAATGCAGCGGTTCCGCTGCTGTCTGATGGGAGATAGCGGAACGGATCTAATTGGCAGAGTGGCAGCATGGGGGAAGCTTTCCTTCTATCCAGATTATATGCGTGACATTTTTTAGTTTGATGCCAACAGCCCACGAGGGTTTGATTGTTTGGACTACCAGTCCCAGATTGCTGTGCGAGTTTACTCACCTGAGTGTTATTCACAAGAGAATAAAATGGGAAGAAATACTGGCGAGTCTGTTATGTTGGTGTTTGGACTGTGCAGTAAACCTATGAGGAAGGGCGTATGCCCGAAACGCGTCAGGTAACTGCTGACGGTGGATGTGTTTGGTACCTTCCCTGACCCTATTGAAGCCGACCTGAGAGTGCACCTCGCTTTGGGAAAACCTGTGAACCTTGATATATATATGCGCACCCTAATTGTACCTAACGCGATGTGTGTGCGTATTACAACCGCCATATTGGAAAAGTTGTGAAGGATCCGTGTATGGTGTGCGACGGGTGTGTGTTTTCCAGTTACGTGATATACGTATAATATTATGTGTTGTGCACGATAGGTATGAGACTGATGCGCGACTCCTGCTCCCACTAATTTGCGACACATGCGCATTACGGTACGCGACGCTTGCGCGGTGGCGGGCCCCCCGTGATGTCATATGTGGGGCGCGCTGGGTACGCGACTCCCGTGAAATGTTTTTATGTTCTAAAATGATATGTATGTGTCTTTAATATACATAATAGCACTAGAGATTATCTAAGGTATTCATAAAAATAATATACTTCTATTTGTGATAAAGTTATATTATTTTTAAATATATTTTCGCGGAGTCGCGTCGAGTGCATTCTTCGTGAGCGCAGGGTGCGCGACTCTCATGTGACCTTAAAAAAAAGGATTTGATTGGTTCATAACATTTCCCACTGTAACTATTGAAGGACCCCACCCATTTCAATCATTCTTGTTGTAGTATCTTTAGAGAGACATCTCTGTGCTTTCAAGAAACCTTATTTCATCTTTGTTTGGTGTTTTTTTTTAAAAAAAGAACATGGCTTCAGGACAGCAGGAGGAGGAACATTCTTCAGAAGAAGGATGCACGTCCTAAAAGGCCAGAATCAGTAGTGTGGAAATTCTGCCAAAGAGTATTGTCAAGAGGTAGTAGTGAGAAGAAATACTCATGTGGAACTGCCTCGATGTATAAACATCTCAAGACCATACATCCACTCAATCTGACTTGGGAGGAATGCAGGCGAGCTGCAATGAACCCTCCTACTGCAGTGGCAAGCACTTCCGGGACATCAACTGGCACACCTCCACCAGATATTCAACCAGAGTTTGCCTTCCTCTAGCAGCAGTGCGTGAAGTGCACGAAACTCATATCTTTTGGAGAACAGTCAGTGGAAGCAGTTTGTGCTGCGCAACGGAACCATCGCTGCTAATTTTTTGTTTGCTTTGTTTTATGGAATGAAAAATAATTCCTTATTTTGTTTTTTGTTTTTGAAAAAACAGCCAAAAAAATACAAAACTGTTCAGAAAAAAAAATATATATATAAAAAAAAAAGGTCTTATCAGAACTACCTTATCTGGTTAAAGAAAGAACTATAATTGCATGGTAATGTGTGAAAGTTTGGTTGAATATATGTGTAGAGTATGATTGAGTGAAAGAATGCATTAGTAGTGTATGGTGAATGTATAAGTGCGGATCAATAAGGAAGTACTGCAGCATGACACTGCAAGCTCTTTAGCTGCACCGCGCTGCTGCACTTCCGAAGCGCAGGGATGTGACATATTTACATAAATATGTCGCAACTCTGTGCTTCATCTTGCACTGCCGCACAAACAGCTGCCAAGTGCTACTGCAGAACACCCTTACATCATGATGCAAGGATGTTTGTGTCGTGGAGAGATAGTTTTTGTGTCGGAAGGGACACCTTCCTGCACAAAAATAATCACTAAAGGCATTTTTGTCTTTCAATGTGTGCTGTGGAATGCAGCATGCATTGAAAGATGAAAAAACGAGGTGTACTTGTATTAGTAGCTAAGCCACTCTATAAATACATTACTAGTAACTGGAATGATTACAGTGCTGCAAGTACAATACATGGTCAATTTATGAATGCTGAGGTATTGGCGGAGTGATAGGATAAGAAGATACTGTTGGTATTGACAGAGTAAAAGGATATCTATAGTGGTGGATAAGTAATGGAGAAGTATATGGAATGAGGATACCTAGTCTGTATAGTTAGAGTGCTGGTAGTTAACAGTGGGGTACGTTTATAAGTTGTTGTATGTTGGCACAGAGAAAGATATGGTTCTGTCAGGATAATTGCAGGAGTGGACAGAGACTGATAGTCTGATTGGAGCAGTACTTGAATACCACCTGGCTTATAGCAAGGGTGAATCAGTACTCTGCTGGGGGTTAGAGGCCTGCATAGATTGTGCACATTTGATTGTAGCACTGCGTGTCTTAATACCTGAGTCATTCTACAAATGCATGTATAGTGGCTGGATACTTACACTGCTGGTAGTTGACTGCAGGGAGACTTTATAAGTGCTTCTTTGTTGGCACAGAGATTAGATAAGGACATCCTTCTGACAGTATGATTGTGGGACTGGACAGAGACTGACAATCTAATTGGGGCATTGCATGAATACTACCTGGCTTATTGCAAAGGTGAATCAGTACTCTGCTAGGGGTTAGGGGCCTGCACACATTGCACACATTTCACTGTACCACTATGTGTCTTAATGCCTGAGTCATTATACAGGTGTATAGACACTGACTAGATAGTGAGAGGGCTGGTAGTTGACAGGAAGGTGACCTTTTAAGTGCTTGTGTGTTCAAACAGCGATTAGATAAGGACATGCTTCTGTCAGGATAATTGCAGGAGTGGACAGAGACTGATAGGCTGATTGAAGCACTACAAGACTACTACCTGGCTTATAGCAAGGGTGAATCAGTACTCTGCTGGGGGTTACGGACCTGCATACATTGCACACATTTCACTGTAGCAGTATGTGTCTTAATGCCTGAGGCTTTCTACAGGTGTATGGACAGTAACTAGATAGTGAGAGTGCTGGTAGTTCTCAGGAGGGTGAGTTTTTAAGTGCTTGTGTGTTGAAACAGCGATTAGATTAAGACATGCTTCTGTGAGGATAATTGCAGGAGTGGACAGAGACTGATAGGCTGATTGGGTCACTGAATAAATACTACTGAGCTTATTGCAAGGGTGAATCAATTGTATGCTGGGGGTTGCTGGCCTGCATACATTGTACACATTTCACTGTACCACTATGTGTCTTAATGCCTGAGACATTCTACCGGTGTATGGACAGTGACTAGATAGTGAAAGTGGTGATAGTTGAAGGAGTGTGACTTTTTAAGTGCTGGTGTGTTAACACATAAATTAGATAATGAAATGCTTCTGTCAGGATGATTGCAGGAGTGGACAGAGAGTGATAGGCTGACTGAAGCACTTCATGAATACTACCTGGCTTATTGCAAGGGTGAATCAGTAGTCTGCTGGTTATTACAGGCCTGCATACATTGCGCACATTTCACTGTAGCACCATGTGTCTTAATGCCTAAGACATTCAAAAAGGTGTATGGACACTGACTAGATAGTGAGAGTGCTATGATTTGACAGAAGAGTGAGTTTTTAAGTGCTTGTGTGTTGGCACAGACAGTAAATAAGGTCAGGATGATTGCAGGACTGGATAGAGAGTGACAGTGTAATTGGGGCAATACTTGAAATAATCAGTACTCTGCTGGGGGTTAGGGGCCTGCATACATTGCACACATTTCACTGTAGCACTATGTGTCTTAATGCCTGAGACATTCTACAGGTGTATGGAGACTGACTAGATAGTGAGAGTGCTGGTAGTTGACAGGAGAGTGAGTTTTTAAGTGCTTGTGTGTTAGCACAGCGATTAGATAAGGACATGCTTCTGTCAGGATAATTGCAGGAGTGGACAGAGACTGATAGGCTAATTGGGACACTGCATAAATACTACCTGGTTATTGAAAGGGTGAATCAGAAGTCTGCTGGGGGTTCCAGGCCTGCATACATTGCGCACATTTCACTGTAGCACCATGTGTCTTAATGCCTGAGGCATTCTACAGGTGTATGGACAGTGACTAGATAGTGACAGTGCTGGTAATTGACAGGAGAGTAAGTTTTCAAGTGCGTGTGTTTCAGCACAGAGAGTAGATACAGACATAGTGCTGTGTACTGCTCGATTTTCCTGGCCTTCTTGTGTTAACAAGTGATTGGATGTGACTTCAGTCTCTTATCATTCAAGCCTAAGGGTTAGAGTAGTGAATGGAGCCTATTTACTAGGCACTTTGATATGATTCTGTGCTCTTCCCCATAGATCAGGGCTTGCATATATAGCCTAGGGGATAGATTCGTTAGTATTAGGGATAACCTGTCCTATCGTGAGAGTATTTCATGGAGCTGTGCTGAATTCAGGCCTGTTAGGCCTCAAACGGGAGAGACTCCATCTTTCTTTCTGCTTCGGCAGCTTGGGATGCTTCTAGGCCAAAAGCTATGTTTTAGTTATGAGGTGTTATTCGCTTGGAGAGAACCGGTTCAGGCCGGCCCTTATCGAAGGATTGTATTTTTCTTCATGCCGAAGACACTACATCAGGCCGGCCGGCTGGGAACGTGTCCTTGGTACGGGGAGGTACAAGAATTTGGTGGGCGGCAGGTTACGGGCCGGAATTTTCCATGAGGAAATGCACCTCTATATTAGTGAAAGTCTTAGGCAGTTACACGTTCAGTCCGTAGGCGGCATCTGGCCGTTAGCAGTAAAGCTACTACTTATTCCAGGGAAGACAGACGCCATCTTGAAGGCGGAGAAGAACCGAGAGACAGATACTTTCCTAGCAGAATAGCCAGAGAGGAGAGAGTAGCCGATAAGAGAGAGGTCCCAGTGACTCGAAGAAGGGTGACTCCCGGCGAGCCGAGATACAGACGAGAAGGGAACCTAGATGACCACTGAGTGCAGGCTACATACTACTAAGGTGATGTCGACCCTTTCTTATTAGAGTGTACAACTTAATCTTTCACTTTTCTTTGCAGGTTATGTGTTATATCGTAATGTTATGTGATTATGTATGTAATGAGTAATAAAATACTCAGTTTGTAGTGAACCAACATGTACTGCGTGTTCTTGTATAAGAGGGTAGCCTATTCTTCTAGTCAGCTGCGGCTACATGAACAGATGTTAACCCTGATCAGGTAAGTGGTAACTGAATAAGGGAAAGAGGAGCCCCTCGAACCTGAGAACAGGCTGTACTCAAACTGACAATCCTTGTGTGATCTGATGAATAGTGAGCCCTTTTTGTATGTTATGGTAACCATAGGATGAACTGTCGTATGAGACTGCCATCTGGGTAGAGAGGTCTGGATTCGTAGGGGATCGCGAGGCCGCCGATTGTGCTGATACTGTCATCTGGGCAGAGAGGTCTGGGTTCGTATGGGACCGCGAGGCCGCCACTTGTGCTGATACTGTCGTCTGGGCAGAGAGGTCTGGGTTCGTATGGGACCGCGAGGCCGCCACTTGTGATACTGTCGTATGGGCAGAGAGGTCTGGGTTCGTATGGGACCGCGAGGCCGCCACTTGTGATACTGTCGTCTGGGCAGAGAGGTCTGGGTTCGTATGGGACCGCGAGGCCGCCACTTGTGCTGATACTGTCGTCTGGGCAGAGAGGTCTGGGTTCGTATGGGACCGCGAGGCCGCCACTTGTGCTGATACTGTCGTCTGGGCAGAGAGGTCTGGGTTCGTATGGGACCGCGAGGCCGCCACTTGTGATACTGTCGTATGGGCAGAGAGGTCTGGGTTCGTATGGGACCGCGAGGCCGCCACTTGTGATACTGTCGTATGGGCAGAGAGGTCTGGGTTCGTATGGGACCGCGAGGCCGCCACTTGTGATACTGTCGTATGGGCAGAGAGGTCTGGGTTCGTATGTGACCGCGAGGCCGCCACTTGTGATACTGTCGTTTGGGCAGAGAGGTCTGGATTCGTAGGGGATCGCGAGGCCGCCGATTGTGAGATCTTGGTATACATAGTAGGAATCCCCTGTCCTTAGGTGATAGATATATGTGGTTGTAGGATTGTAAATAGGTTCTAGGGAGGGGGTAACGTTCTGGCTGGGTTAGTGAGGCCCTGATGAGTGGGTTCTATCTGATCCGAAAACCCAAGCAGAACATTTGGCGTCACGAACCGTTTACGAAACCTGTGTGCGTTGTGGTTGTATCGTGTTTGCTTTTGGTGCGTGCGTGGTTTTGTTTGTATATTATTTTTACATACCTGCGAGTGTAGTTTTCTTTTCTCTTTCTTCTTTTTCTTTTTCTCTTTTTCTTTATTTTCAAACATGTTTTCTAGAAAGTCGAAATCTACTTTTAAGTTGCCCGTTGATATTCCCGGCTGGGATTCAACTCCTTATGAGGCCGTAGCCCGTGAGTGGGCTGATTCTACTGGTTTGAGTGAGAATTGGAATTCTTTTTTGGAACTGGCGGAGCCGGCTGATGTGGTTGCTTGTTTACAGAAGGCGCCAATATCTAAGGGTGATGAACTTCCCGTTTTGGGGCGCAGAGGTTGGATTGTTCTGTCTGCGTACAGGATCCTCCATGAGAGGTTGTTGAAGTTACAGAATGTGCATAAGGATGTGGAAGCGAATTTTGTTGAGATTCAGAATGCTCATTCTTTGTTGCGGTGTCAAAATAAGTTGCTTGCCGACAAACTTGATACGTACCAAACTATTGCCGAGATGGCGGCTGTGCGAATTGCTCGTTATAAATACAAAAATCGGCGTGGTCGGGTTTCGAAGCGAAAGGTGCGTCTGGTCGTGGCGAAAGCCGGACTGGATTGGAATCCTGATGAATGGGATGGTAATATCTGGAACTCCAGTGATTCTCCTTCCTCGGGTGAGGAGTCTGCCAAGCGCGAGTCCTCTCGCTCCGGCCGTGATTGTAAATCTGCTTCTTGCGCCTCTGATGGTGCACTCCATGATTGCGTTCGTCCTTCGAGTGGGGTCGATGCTTCTTACACTGATTGTTCCTCTACGTGTACTGGTCGAGCTCCTTGTGATGCTCGTCCCGCGGTCTCGGTGCATCCGGTTTTTCGGCGGAAGTTGCAGCAGGCTCCCGGTGCTCCGAATGGTATTGCTTTAGACTCTTTGGAGGATTTTACTCAACAAGAAATTAGTGATATTTTACAAAGATTTCGGCAGCGAGCTGGTGAGTCCTTACTCACATGGATGGTGCGCCTTTATGAACTGGGCGCTGCTGGCATTATGTTGGATGCTGGCGATTGTTTGAAGTTTTGTTCCTTGAGTTCGGATTCTACTGTACAGGATCATTTTCGCAACTTTAATGTTGGTGGTCAAATTTCTTTGCTTCAATTGGCGACTGAGGGTTGTAATCAAAAATATCCTACTGAATCTGATTGGCCTGTGAATGACGGACCGTGGTATACTTTGCGCGATGCTACGCAACGTCTCAAAGAGGAGGTGATGAAAACGGCGATTTTTCTGAATACTGCTGACAGGTTGCTTGATGGTTTCTTGACATCTTCTGTGCGGAATCGTATTATTCGTTCTTCTCCTGTTGCTTATAAGCAGGTTATGATGACTTTATTGATTAATCAGACTGGTAACATGTTATCTGTGGTGCTGGAATCGGTACGCCAACTCGGTGAGTTGGGTGAGTGGTTTAGACCTGAACGGCAATCCCGGCCTGACACTCGTACTCCTGGTGACAATAAACTTACTAGACGTGATATGTTTCTTGGTCTTCTGGCCGATGGTGTACGGAAAGAGGACATTGATGGTGAGACTACTTCTCGTTTGTGGGAAATGTTTCGCAAACGTGGCTTGGATCGGAAGGAGGGTGCCCGGCGTGTTCGGACGACTGAGTGTGATCGTGGTTTTTCTGACGGTAGCGGTGATGACGACCGCGTGGGCGCTCTGATCGTCGTGATGATCGACGTTATGTGCGTGACTTGTCCCCCCGTCGTGAGAGAGACAGGGAGAGAGAGGGGGAAAGAGAGAGGGGGAGAGATGATTATGTTAACAGCAGACGCAGAGATGATAGGGATCAATCCCCTGAGTTGAGAAGGAGAGAGGATCGACACACATTGGCCGATCGAAACCCGCAGTACAATGCAGGGAACAGTAATCCATTTCGTAATGGAGATGGATATGAACAGGAGGTATCGATACCTAGGAAACGTGAGAGTCTTTATCCTGATTTATCCTGGTACACAGAACGCAGTAAAGATGACTAGGAAATAGGTCAAGCTCCAGTACACAGATGGGCTCACAGAGATAATAGACCCTATGTAGATATTGATATTTATTGGAGACATCGTAATGTCCAAAGGGCCCGAGCATTGGTAGATACAGGAGCGGAGGCCACTCTTATTCATGGAAAATCAAAGAAGTTTAAAGGTCAGCCTTTTACAATTACCGGATTAGGCGGAAAGGAAACTCCCGCAGTTCAAACCTTACTTGAAATGAGAATAGGTAGAATTCCTAGAAAAGAATACTCTGTATTAGTGGTGCCACTCTTAGAATTCATAATTGGAATTGATATTTTGAAAGGAATGACTTTGCACTTAGATGATGGATGTTACCAATTTGGAACTAGGCATTATATATCGTCCAGGCCTGTGCGGGTTGGTCGTTTAAGAATGCCCCCCATAAAAGTTCCCCAGGCGACAAAAGTGGTTCGTCAGAAGCAGTATCGTATTCCGGGTGGTCATGAAGAGATTAGTACCACTATTCAGGAGTTGGTGGATGCAGGTGTTATCACCCCAGTTACTTCTGCTTGGAATAATCCTGTTTGGCCTGTACGTAAGAGTGATAATTCTTGGCGCATGACTGTTGATTATCGGGAATTGAATAGACACACACCCCCTTTGACTGTTGCAGTACCGGATGTTATTACCCTAATTGAAAGAATCCAAAAACATCCAGGTACATGGTATGCGTCCATTGATATTGCTAATGCTTTCTTTTCGATTCCGATTGCCCCTGAGTGTCAGGAACAGTTCAGTTTTACGTGGAATGGGCGTCAGATGACGTTTAGAAGTCTTCCTCAGGGCTATGTACATAGTCCTACGATATGTCACCGGCTGGTGGCAGAGCATTTGGCTGAGGTACCGGTTCATCCACAAATTCAGATGTGTCATTATATTGATGATGTTTTGATCCAAGGCGAAACACAAGAGGAAGTTCAGACCCAATTGGACAGAGTCATTGAGTGCCTGCGTGAGAAAGGTTGGGAAATCAATCCGGATAAATTACAAGGCCCGTCCCAGGCTGTAAAATTTTTGGGTATTAATTGGCATGAAGGGCACCGAGAAGTGATCCCTCAGGTTAAACAGAAAATTCTTGATTTCGCAGTTCCGAGAAATAGGAAAGAAGCCCAAACCTTCATTGGTTTGTTTGGATTTTGGCGCCAGCATATTCCTCATTTGAGTCAAATATTGGCCCCTTTGTACCGTGTCACTCGTAAAAAGAATGCATTTGAATGGGATAAACCACAGCAAGATGCGTTCAGTCTGGCAAAAGAAGCAATTCAGCATGCTCTGGATTTATGGCCTGTATGTGATGGTGATGTGGATTTGAATGTGTCTGTACAAGGTCTTTATGCGAATTGGAGTTTGTGGCAGAAACAAGGCAAGAGTAGAGTACCGTTAGGTTTCTGGACCAAAAAGTTACCTGATGCTGGTGAGCGTTATACACCTTTTGAGAAACAGCTACTTGCATGTTATTGGGCTCTGGTGGATACCGAGCAGTTGACTTTGGGACATGATATAGTTTTGCGACCTGAAATTCCTATCATGCAGTGGGTTATGAGTTCGCCGAAAACTCACCGAATTGGACACGCTCAAGAGGCGAGTGTGATTAAATGGAAATGGTATATACAAGATAGGGCACGTGTGGGACAAAAAGGAGTTGCATCTTTGCATGAGCAGGTGGCACGGGCGCCATCAACTGAGACTGAGAGTGAATGTTTCGTACCTTTAGTACAGGAATCTCCTGTTAAGTGGGGTAAACCTTTCGATGATTTGTCCGCAGAGGACAGAAACCATGTCTGGTTTACGGATGGTTCAGCAAGGTTCATAGGGACGAAACGGCATTGGAAGGCAGTGTCCTATAATCCGATCACACAAAAATTGCTGAGTACAACTGGTGAGGGTAAGAGCAGTCAATTTGCTGAACTCTATGCTGTTTATCAAGTTCTGAAACAAGAGTTACCTGGCATATGTCATATTTTTACGGATTCTTGGTCTACTGCCAATGGACTGGCAGTTTGGTTACCGACTTGGCATTCCCATAGTTGGAAAATCCATTCCAAGGAATTGTGGGGAAAAGAATTATGGCAGGAGATTTGGGAAATGCTCCCACGGAGTACTGTTACAATCTTCCATGTGGATGCTCATACCCCGATAGACTCTCTTGACAAATTCTTTCATAATATTGCAGATGAGAAATCTAAAATTGCTGAGGCAGTGGTGGACACGCAAGATTCTGATATTGCGGGATTGGCGAAATGGGCACACCAGAAAGCAGGACACTTTGGAGAGAAAGCAACTAGCAGGTGGGCTGCTGATAGAGGAATTCATATTCCCCTAGATTTAATTAAAAATGTTATTTTACATTGTCCCATTTGTCAGCATATCAGGCAGCGTAAAGTGCCCCAAATTGTTAAAGGTCATTTACATCGCGGGAAAGTGCCCGCTCAAATTTGGCAGATTGATTACATTGGTCCACTCCCTATGAGTAGGAATTGTCAATATGTTTGCACCATTGTTGACACATACAGTGGCCTGTTGGTGGCCCTTCCCTGTAAGCAAGCTACCCAATTGAATACCATTAAAACATTGGAATTGATTATGATGTATTATGGTGTGCCATTCCAAATTCAATCTGATAATGCATCCCATTTTCGTGGAAGATTGGTACAGGAATTCTGTGTGGAAAACAATATTGACTGGGTATTTCATATCCCATACTATCCGCAGGCCTCGGGTCTTGTGGAGAGATTGAATGGTCTGCTGAAGGAGCAGCTGCGTAGATTGACAGATGACAAATACAAGAATTGGCGAGATTTTTTGCCCCAAGCGCTATTAATTTTGAATAATCGTCCTTTTCTAAATGCTGAATCTCCACTTATGCGTTTGTTCCCTCCGAATGTTAATGCTCAGCCAAATGAAATCGGAGAGACTGTGATGTACTGGGAAATTACTCCCGGAGCTATGGCTCCATGTAGAGCGACCCCAGGGTCAGCAGGTTTAGACTTGCATGCCATGGATGACACCGTTATAAAAGGTAAAGATCGGGTCATCATTGCGACCGGTGTTGGTGTTCATATACCACCCGGGAATTTTGGATTAATCGCCCCTAGATCGGGGCTGGCTGTAAAAGGCATTCAGGTACTTGGAGGGGTCATTGACAGTGATTATCAGGGAGAGATTAAGGTGCTCCTGCTGAATAGCAGTGAGGCTGACTTGCTGATCCATCGCACTGACCGAGTGGCTCAATTACTCATAATGCCTGTCTTCAGTGGTGGAATGGTAAAAGGCACTGCCCCAACTTTGCTAACTGTACGAGGCCAGAAAGGTTTTGGCTCCACAAATAACCCTGGGGCCAGGGTTTGGGTGCAGTCGCCTAAGAATCCCCCTGAACAAGCAGAGGTCATTGCCACCGGTCATGATAACACCATTTTAGTTATGAGACCAGGGAAAGATAGCTGGGAAGCGGTCACGGCTGACAAATGTTACTTACGAGAATGATTAATGCCTGTATTTGATTCTCTTTCAGATCATTCTTTGGACTGCTGCTGCAGGATGTGTCGTCGTCGGACTATTTTCGGGTTGGTTCGACGAGAGAGGAGGAATCCCGTCAACCCGGGATGAGCTACGCACCCGAGTGTCGCGTTCCCTCGCTGCGTGGGATTCGTCATCGAACTTTTGGACCTTACTGGCGAAAAGGGTGACCGATGCCCCTCACTTTTGCTTGACGCCGATGAGATCTGTACACGACATCTTAGCGACCTGTCTGGTTGCTGTCCCTGCCTCGCTGGAAACTTTGACTAATATTTTTAACATTTCAAAGGCCCGCCCCAATGTTCTTCTGGGCGATTTTGCCACCCATGCGTATTGCCCCTTATGTACTGAACTACCAGACCAGATACCCCCCGTCCAGTCCCAAATAGTTACCTATAATATCACACAAGGAGATATGTGTTTTTTCCTTACGTGTAATCCTAGTGCAATTTCTGAATGTCTGCGTCTAAAATTGAAAGGTGCTACTTCCTTCACCCTTCATGAGCGAACTTTGTGCTTTCAAAGGACACCGAAAACATGTGCTTCGGTCCAGAACAATATGACTTGCAAGAGTTTGGTAGTTACCCCTAGTCATTATCGCACGATGTTACTACCTGCCGGATGGCTTTTCTCATGTGGTAATACTTCCTGGCCATATGTCCCCGCAAATATTTCTGGAGGCCCTTGTGCCATTACTAGGCTGAGCCTACTCATGTTTTCCTCACATCCAAATGCCAATTCTCGTGTGATTCGAGATACAGTGAGATTACAGGAGGATTGTGACTCATCTTTGCATTTATATTCTAAGTCCGAATATCTTAGCCTGGCTGTTTCAATTATTGGTGTTCCTGCTTTGGCTGTTTATAATGCCAAATCTATTGAGAAAATGGCCTGCTGGATGGTGAAATCCATTAATAATACTTCCACAGTCCTGTCGGACATGCTATTAGACGCCCAGGGTGAACGACGGGCTATCTTGCAAAATCGAGCGGCCATTGATTATCTTTTGCTTAAACATGGACACGATTGTTCCGATTTTGAGGGTCTTTGTTGTTTTAACCTGTCTGATCATACACAATCCATTCGAGCTCACATTAACAAGTTACATGACTTGACAGAAGAAGTAAGAAAACACATTGATCAGGGCTGGTTTGACTGGCTCTTTAATTGGTTACCTGATTTGCATTTCTTACGCCAAATATTAGGAGGTATTCTGATTACTATCGCCATTTTGATTTCCATCTGTTGCTTTATTCAGTGTGTTCCTTCACTACTTCAATTCTGCACACCTGGTACTCGACATAGATCAGTTAGTTTTGTTTCATATTATTCTTCCACAGATGTTAGTTCCGTTTAATGAATGTATAATAGACTGAAGTCAAGGGTGAAATGTACTGCTCGATTTTCCTGGCCTTCTTGTGTTAACAAGTGATTGGATGTGACTTCAGTCTCTTATCATTCAAGCCTAAGGGTTAGAGTAGTGAATGGAGCCTATTTACTAGGCACTTTGATATGATTCTGTGCTCTTCCCCATAGATCAGGGCTTGCATATATAGCCTAGGGGATAGATTCGTTAGTATTAGGGATAACCTGTCCTATAGTGAGAGTATTTCATGGAGCTGTGCTGAATTCAGGCCTGTTAGGCCTCAAACGGGAGAGACTCCATCTTTCTTTCTGCTTCGGCAGCTTGGGATGCTTCTAGGCCAAAAGCTATGTTTTAGTTATGAGGTGTTATTCGCTTGGAGAGAACCGGTTCAGGCCGGCCCTTATCGAAGGATTGTATTTTTCTTCATGCCGAAGACACTACATCAGGCCGGCCGGCTGGGAACGTGTCCTTGGTACGGGGAGGTACAAGAATTTGGTGGGCGGCAGGTTACGGGCCGGAATTTTCCATGAGGAAATGCACCTCTATATTAGTGAAAGTCTTAGGCAGTTACACGTTCAGTCCGTAGGCGGCATCTGGCCGTTAGCAGTAAAGCTACTACTTATTCCAGGGAAGACAGACGCCATCTTGAAGGCGGAGAACCGAGAGACAGATACTTTCCTAGCAGAATAGCCAGAGAGGAGAGAGTAGCCGATAAGAGAGAGGTCCCAGTGACTCGAAGAAGGGTGACTCCCGGCGAGCCGAGATACAGACGAGAAGGGAACCTAGATGACCACTGAGTGCAGGCTACATACTACTAAGGTGATGTCGACCCTTTCTTATTAGAGTGTACAACTTAATCTTTCACTTTTCTTTGCAGGTTATGTGTTATATCGTAAGGTTATTTGATTATGTATGTAATGAGTAATAAAATACTCAGTTTGTAGTGAACCAACATGTACTGCGTGTTCTTGTATAAGAGGGTAGCCTATTCTTCTAGTCAGCTGCGGCTACATGAACAGATGTTAACCCTGATCAGGTAAGTGGTAACTGAATAAGGGAAAGAGGAGCCCCTCGAACCTGAGAACAGGCTGTACTCAAACTGACAATCCTTGTGTGATCTGATGAATAGTGAGCCCTTTTTGTATGTTATGGTAACCATAGGATGAACTGTCGTATGAGACTGCCATCTGGGTAGAGAGGTCTGGATTCGTAGGGGATCGCGAGGCCGCCGATTGTGCTGATACTGTCGTCTGGGCAGAGAGGTCTGGGTTCGTATGGGACCGCGAGGCCGCCACTTGTGCTGATACTGTCGTCTGGGCAGAGAGGTCTGGGTTCGTATGGGACCGCGAGGCCGCTACTTGTGATACTGTCGTATGGGCAGAGAGGTCTGGGTTCGTATGGGACCGCGAGGCCGCCACTTGTGATACTGTCGTCTGGGCAGAGAGGTCTGGGTTCGTATGGGACCGCGAGGCCGCCACTTGTGCTGATACTGTCGTCTGGGCAGAGAGGTCTGGGTTCGTATGGGACCGCGAGGCCGCCACTTGTGCTGATACTGTCGTCTGGGCAGAGAGGTCTGGGTTCGTATGGGACCGCGAGGCCGCCACTTGTGATACTGTCGTATGGGCAGAGAGGTCTGGGTTCGTATGGGACCGCGAGGCCGCCACTTGTGATACTGTCGTATGGGCAGAGAGGTCTGGGTTCGTATGGGACCGCGAGGCCGCCACTTGTGATACTGTCGTTTGGGCAGAGAGGTCTGGATTCGTAGGGGATCGCGAGGCCGCCGATTGTGAGATCTTGGTATACATAGTAGGAATCCCCTGTCCTTAGGTGATAGATATATGTGGTTGTAGGATTGTAAATAGGTTCTAGGGAGGGGGTAACGTTCTGGCTGGGTTAGTGAGGCCCTGATGAGTGGGTTCTATCTGATCCGAAAACCCAAGCAGAACATGCTGTCAGGATGATAGCAGTGCACAGGGACTAACAGTGTGATTGCTTATCTACATGGCTACTGTAATGGATTTTTACAGGAGTGAATCACTAGTGTGCTGGAGGTAAATGTACCGCATAGATTGTGCACATTTACTTATATACGAACTACGAAATTAGACATTATAGAACCACAAAATCACTTGTCATACACTTATAAAATCAAATTTTCACCACGTGTGCAATCCTCTAATGTATCAGATACCTCTCATTAATTCATACAAATATAAATATTATGTAAACAAATTCCTGACTCATGACATACCAACTACTACATACCAGAAAGAATAAAATGTACTGACTTTCTTTGCAGCTACATATTGTCCTTTAAATCTACAAATATGCAAGTTGATCAAACTGTACCTCTCAACAGACTTAATGAAGAAGAGTAATAAAGAACACTTTTTTTAGAAGGATTTTTTAAACTGCACAAACTGTACCAACTATTAACAGATTCATAATTATTAACAGTTTATATGATCATTTTACAAACAGCACAATTGTACCTCATATTATCACACTATCTATAATAATGCAATATTTGTAAACTGTACCTTTTTACACAGAAGAAATAATCATGCCTAATAAACTACACCTTATATGAATATTTTAGAAAATATACTTTCTTAGTACATATTTAACCAATTAATAGTAAATAAGAGCCTTCATTCAACTATATCTTCCAACACACTTAAATATATATATTACTGTACATACTGTTTTTTAAACAAACCTCAAGTACAATAATAATAATAATCCCAATATACATCTGTGCATCTAATAATATATTTCAAACAATGCAGTTTCATAAAAATGTCAAATCTTTTTTAAATGAACCTCAAAGATATGTAACTCACCTATTTAAAAAAATCTGTTGAATGCAAAATCTCACACACTCAGTCAGGATTTTCTTTTTCACACAGAGAATGTAGATCAACAGACTCTGCAAGGATGAACCAGTATTGGCAAACTTTCCCTCAATTTTTCAACACATATAGACATAAGCAACAAATGGCCTTGCTTCCCAGTGTTTTTCAAATTGAAAAACGATTTTCCATTGGTCACAGACAATAATACTTCTCAACTGACATCTTCACCCCTTGTCCTTAATGTCAGTTTCCATATCAACAGGTCATGCAACATTCAACTTAGCTGCCATGTCACAAGTTCACCACACAATGTTGCAACTGACAATAGCAGGTGTGGTTGGCTTTGCAATGCTTGACCTTATCCTTTATGCTGTACCTTTCCACCATATGTTAATAACCAAGAAACAAGCTTTGTAAACAAAGTAAAATGCACCCTATATTTGAATGTAGAGTGTTCTTAAAGAGCCAATCAAATCTCTACTTTCTTAAAAACAGCATCTTGTCCACCATTTTAGAGTTGCTTTCTGTGTGGATTATTGGACACAGCTATATTTTCTGGTAAAAAAGGTATGCTGAAAGCAGAGGTATTGACAAAGACCTAGATTTGCAAAATGTAGACATTAAATGGATTGGACAGAGGATTAAAGTGGCACTAATTGATGCTATTGGTTAAATCCTTTTTGCATCTCCAACCACCTGACCTCATGATTGTGCACTGTGGTGGTAATGACCTAGGCACATTGACTGGGTTAGCTCTGGAAATGCTAATGAAGGACACCTTTGCAGAATTGATGTTGCTTTTCCCCCAAACTGCCTTTGTGTACTCTAACATATGCCAAAGACAGAAATGGAACAGGTCCAATAAATTTTGTTCAAAAATTGAGAAAGCAAGAAAAAATGTCAATAAAGCTGTTACGTCTTATTTCAGAGACCATAGTATGGGGTCCGTATACAACAACAATCTGTGTTTTAATATGGATGGCATATACAGAAGAGATGGTGTACATTTCACAGATGAGGGAAACACAGTCTTTGTCAACAACTTAAGACTCTGCATTGGCACATGTAGCTACAAAACTCTCCCAAGAAACACAAGGGCTCTTTTTAGAGCCACCCAATATCCTAACATATAACCTAGGTTTTTATTAAAAAATGTTGTAATAGTTTTCCTTGGAGTCGCGCACCCAGCGCTTATTGGAGTCGCGTACCCCACGCGTGCACAAGAGGCCGCGCTGAGCGACGCGCTAGGTACACGACTCCGTATTTTCCAGAAAAAAAAAACATGGCTCTTACCATTAATTTCTATTCGCTTCGGGGACCCCATCCCCCGGGGCCCATATAACACGTTGGGGACCGTGGGGCGAGCCCCAATGCCTCCACGGTCCCACCGGCTCCCTGCGACCTTTGGGAGCCGGCATAGCTTTTCACGCTAGGAGTCGCATACCCCTCGTGTGCACACCAGGGGCCGCGCTGAGTGCCGCGCTAGGTACGCAACTACATATTTTCCCGTAAAAAAAAAAATGGCTCTTACCATTAATTTCTATTTGCCCCGGGGACCCCATCCCCCTGGGGCCCACATAACATGTTGGGGACGGTGGGGGGAGCCCCAATGCCCCCACGGTCCTGCCGGCTCCCCGTGACCTGCGGGAGCCGGCATAGCTTATTGCGCTAGGAGTCGTGTACCCCTCGCGTGCACACTAGGAGCCGCGCTGTACTAGGTACGCGACTCCGTATTTTTCCCGTAAAAAAAAACATGGCTCTTACCATTAATTTCTATTCGTTCCGGGGACCCCATCCCCCGGGGCCCACAAAACTCGTTGGGGACTGTGGGGGGAGCCCCAATGCCCCCACGGTCCCGCCAGCTCCCCGCGTCCTACGGGAGCCGGCATTGCTTTTCCACATGGGGAGCTGCTAACATGCAGCTCCCCATGACGAAAAGCAATCTGCTTTGCTTCATTGAAGCGAGAGCAGGCTTCCCTGTAAAAAAAAACATGGCTCGAGCCCCCCAACCATTTTTTTTAAAAACAAAAAAGAAGCCCCGGGGGCCCCTGGGACTTTTCCACCCGGGGGCTAATTACTGAATATATATATATATATATATATATATATATATATATATATATATATATATATATATATATATATATATATATATATATATATATATATATATATATATATATATATATATATATATATATATATATATATATATATGTATATGTCACCTACTGGCGGTCGCCAGTAGGTAGTTATAGTTAGCACCTAGTTTCCATAGGAAAAGAGTTTTTTGTTTTCCCAATAACGTTGGCGCCGGTTGACGAATCTTCGCGACATTTTCAAAACTAGTGATCAGTTCCGGTCAGCTCCTGTCTTGAAAGTTTCGGGGTGATCTGCCAAGCGGGGTACGAGAAAAAAAGGGGGTCCCAAAACGCGTTTTCCCATGTTATTTTCCATAGGAAACTTTAGACAAAGCTACAGCCTGAATTGCTGATTGGAATTACACCAAATTTCGCAAAAAGGTAGCCCTTGGTTCAGAAAGAGTCCTTTTTGTTAAATGGTGTAAATCCGTTTGGTAGTTCCTGAGAAATTCAAAGAATAAAAGTTTCAAAATCAATTTTCAATAGGAAACTTTAGCCATGGCTACAGCCCGAGCTGCTGAACGGAATTACACCAAATATGGCAAAAAGATAGTGCTTGGTTCAGAAAGCAACCTTTTTTAAAAAAAATGGTGTCTTGTTATCAAAGGCGAGGCCTTCTTCTTTTAGAAAACCTATGAGTGGTCTCTGAATTATAAGACCCCTGAGGACTCGCTGATGGTTTAAGGATTTAATCAATATATTTGTAGAGAGGTTACATTATGGAACTGAGGCTTGGAACAGTAGTTCCCATTGGAGGGTCTGTGAAATTTATGGACTTTTGGAAATTTGTAAATAATCAATACAGCTGGATAACTGCTTCTGAGGAAACAAAATGTTTCCTTACAGATGCATCTGTTAACTCAGGCTACACCTGGTCTGTAGTTCGTTCTTAAATATTTCCAGGCGTTTATTAGTGACCCTACAGTAATATTTCTTCACCTGCAGTAATTTCTTCATCCTAGCATCATAATCTTGTCTATATAAAAATCACAATTCTCCCACCCATTTTTCTGGTGGTCCTATTACAACTGTTTTACCCTCACTACGATTCTTCAATTCCTCCTGTGTTTGCTCAATAGATTGTTCTGTTCCAGTAGAATTTATTTAAACATCTTGTCCATCCTAACTTTTATATTTTTTTCAAAGATTGCCACGTCACTTCCCATCTCAAGAACAGGAGTCTTACAATTAGAGGGAGGTTTCAGACCAGATATGCTGTCTCTAGGTTTATATAACGTTCCATCAAACTATTGCCATAGGGCTTGATTACAAGTGGGTCGGTTAATTCCAACCCATGCGTAAACCCGTTTATGCATGGGTTGGAAGTACAAGTTTTAAATTAATGCAGCTCATACATCAAATAACTCAAACTTTGTTACATTTTGGCAGGACACACCTGCTGAAATTTACCAGGGGAAAGCATTCAGTATTTATCACCTCATGCAAATTGTGTTGTGTTAAACACCAAAATCTGCATGTTATTCGCAATGACTCGTAATAGGTCTTATTTATCATACTCAATAAATAATGTACCCCTTGGTATTTTTATTTATTTGGTGCAATAAACAGCATCTAAACTCATAATTAGGACCCAAGTCTGTTTTTTTTAAAAATGCACCAAATCCTTCTCAATATCAGTCTCATTATTTTTTTTTAAATGACCCCAAATCCTTCTCAATCACAAGCTTATTAAGTCTTGCAGTAGGTTTAAAACTCAAGTCTTTCTCTAAACACTCAAGATCTATAGAATAAAGCTAATTACTAGAGCTTTCTTGGATGAACCTACTGATGGCAGTCATTTTGGTGCCTCGTTTTGTATACTCCTGCTGCTGTTACTGTCTTGGAATGGGCCACTCCCTTTCCCCTGATTTATAGTGGGACTTCTTCATTGCCCTTGCTGTAAAAATATCAAAACTCATTGCTCACTGTAGCTGATGACTGCATGCCATTCAATCGACATCAGTGGCCCTCTTCCAAATCTGTGGTAAAATAAGAGGTATCAAAAAATATAACTTTTTCTGCCCTTTTTAGGTCTTGCCTAGCGTTGCAGCGTGATTGCGCTGCCATCGCTTTGCGAGGCATGCAGTATATACTGTAGTGTGGAAGCTTCGTGGAAGCTCCACCCACTCTCTGCCCATTGGATTTGTCTTAAATGCTGCCTTCCGAATGGTTTGAGGCTTGTTAGTCTCTCCTCATTCATCATTTGTATCCTTCCACGGCTATTGGCCCCTATACTCCTAACACTATTTTCTTTTAGGTCTTGCCTAGAGGTGCAGCGCGAATGCGCTGCCATCGCTTTGTGAGACATGCAGTCAATACTGTAGTGTGGAAGCTACGCCCACTCTCTGCCCATTGGCTTTTGTCTTAAATGCTGCCTTCCGATTGGTTTGAGGCTTGTTAGTCCCTCCTCATTCATCATTTGTATCCTTCCACGGCTATTGGCCCCTTTACTCCTAACACTATTTTCTTCCCTGTCTCCCCACCCCACCGCCCCCCCCTCAGTCTGTGACTTCTCACCCTCCAAAACCACCCCCCCCCCCCCCACTCGCGTTTGTGTTTTCTTGCCTGCCGGCACTTCCGTTTTCATCTTTATTATTGCCACCTTGAAATCTGCGAGTTCAAGATGCGTGCTGTACAAAAACTTCTCGTGTTTATTGAACTAGATTTTAATGTTACTCTAAATATAATAAGACTCTAGGCAACATTCGGGGTATGCATGGCAACTGACACCTCTTAGTTCACAAATGGCATTGTTGTCGGGCAGGAGTAGCGGCAGTGTTTTAACTCATGCTTAAAACGAGCACTTTGAATAACTTCCTCTCAATTCAGTGCTATAATCTTGTGTACTGAGGTGACGCGCTAAAGAAATGTCCTTTTTTGAATTCTGAAGAGACATATTCGCACATTTACATCATGTTTACTATATGATTAACATGCCGATCATTTTCACGGCTCGCCCACTAGCTCGTATATGCTTGGCTTGTCTCCGGCTGGCTCTACCTGTTAATTAATATTTGGCTCGCGCACCTCTAACAAAGAGAGATGAATAGATACATGACAGTGAGCCCGGTAGATGGTAGAGAAATAGACTGGTGCAGACAAACAGACAAAGTCAGTCTCCATTGCCTCACGTCAGAATCATCCCTTTCAATAACCTGAAAATCTGCTGGCAACTCCCGCATGCCCCAACCTCATCCCCCTCACGTATTCTTAGCAGAAGCAGCAGATTCTTAGCTGTGCCCTGCTGGTGCAGAGGAGCATGGCAGAGTCTGTAGAAGCGCTGGAATCCTTAGCCTCTCTGGGCGGGCACCTAAGCCTTCCGGGTGCCTTCACACTCAGGATAAATGAATACATTTTGTTCTGTGCTTTAGTCGCCCCTCTGTGAGCACTGTCTGGTAGATGAAGCTCTGTGTTAATAAACAAATTCAGAGAGGTGGTTGTGTACAAACAAACAACAGCCACAATACCGTATGTTTTGAACTTGTAGTTAAATACCTGCTCATCGAGTACCTCATTGGCTGATCATTCCATGGCACTACCAAAATTACATTTGGACACATTTGCTCAACTGTAAAACACTCCCTTCTATGGGTCATTTAACAACTCAGGGCTTTGGGGTTAGGTAACCTACTTTGGATGCTGTGTAAAAGAGTAAATACAAAAATGAATGCAATGAAACTAAGCAACCAGTACTGTCTAAAACACTGTGAAAACTGACACGCATTCTGGCATTTTGTTTAGTTAATGTTGATTTTCTCATAGATGCGAGTAAAGTACTCTTGATATCTTATTTAAATCTGCACACTTTTAACTAATAGCACCGGGCGACCTTTGACAACTAGGCAATTAATACATTTCCATGTACCCCTGAAGCCCCCCTGCCCCCTTGGCAAACTTCATTTCCTCCCAGTGTTTGGGGGATAACCAAGATGCAGGAGAGTGAGTCAAATAGTCTAGAAAATGAAAGAGAAGCCGGGATTCGGATTCACATGTTCCGATCCCGATCACATTGGTTAGTCTGTAAGCACTACTTTTATTAATGAGTTTCGCATTAGTAAAGCACCACGTTGTGCATGTGTGGCGACACTTCACCCATGAGGTACGTGCCAAGCAATTGTTGACACAATCCACACTTTGCGTCTTTTTAAATATATTTATGAAGAAGTGCAGGACCTTTCCAAGGGACTTTGTACACTGCATACATTCACTCCAAACATAAAACGGGTAGGTAAAAACATTGCCATTTACAATGTCAATAGCTCTAACTCACAAATGTGAGACCTATTTGCATTGCAAATGCTTGTTTCTAGAATGATTACTACCTGTGCTGTTTCAATTATAAATAACATCCAATCTCTCCTGCATATATTTGCTACAATGGTCCAGGTTTGGTTGAGGTTTGATTATCCAAAAGCAGACTGGATTCATCATCCTGTGCCAGTGCACCTCCCCTATAATCAGGGGGCACAGGCAGCAGCCTGGTTATGAGACAGTGTCCGCCGAGTGTTCAATTTGAAAGTTAGGACTGGTTTAGTTGTTTCACGTTTGTATATGTATTTGTCAACACAAATGTCTTTTGTCATGTTGTTTCACAAATGTGTTGTGCTTTATGTCACCATGGGCTTTGTATGATATTGTATCAAATGAGTTTTGTATTATATGGTGTTCTTTAAATATGTGTTTTCCATTTCAAGACATGCATAAATAAGTTTAACTGTCTTGTGTTTAAAAATAACTCAAATTAAGCTGAATAAAGCTTGGAACTCTAGAATTTTTGGTCTAAGGTTCCTTTTGAATGTTAGTGGAATAATCTTCCTGGACATTCTGTTTATTGCCAATTAGAATAGTGGTCCAGTGCAGGTGGTTGAGGACTCAAGCCTTGCTTGTTTATACCCTCCCCTATAATCCAGCACAATCTTATGAATAACCTGATCATCACCTGTAGGAAAATGCTTATCTGTTGATGAAGGCTTCCTGGATGTTCACAGTTGCTCCGATCAGTGCTTTATTTGTAAAAATATAAGCCTGTGCCAGTGCCACCAATGATAGAATCAACATAACGACTAAGCACCACACCTTACAAGTGTGATGATTCAGACTATTCCAGGCCCCCAAAGAATGGCTTGGGCAACAGATATTAGTAATTTTCAATGTATATTGAGTTAATAAACAACTGTTGTGTTTATCTCTAATTTACACAAACAGCGCCACCATGTCGCAGACTGTCATAAGTGCCAGTGTTGGCAGTTAAGTGCAGTGCAACTGAAACCACAGGCACAAATTAAGCACTGACTAGGATCAACTTGGCACAACAGGTCAGAGCCTAATTGATGACATCCCGCTGCTAGCGCCTTCTCGACTATTTTAGTTGCTGTGCCAAATGGGGTCTATTCACTGTGCTTGTTCTTGACGAAGCACCGGGCCAAGAAGCGCATTGGGACTAGCACATTGACATGCCCCAAATCCTGTTTGAAAGAGTTCCTAGTGCCACAAATGCCCCCACCATATGTAAAGAATGACCACCTCACACTTACCTGAGAGGAGGTGGAAAATGTGACGTTTGAAGTATGCCCCGGGCATCGAGATCTGTAGGAGGCCAAGACTGGTGACAGACAGCAAGTGCTGGGGTGAGAGGGTCCTAACCTTGTCAGGAATCTGGCTCTGGCTTGTGAGATGGCTGTATAAGCCACTCCTCTTGCCTACAGCAGGTGAGATGCACAGGATATAGTCCGAAGCAAGAATCAGAAAGAACATAAGCCTGCACACTTCTCCCTGATGACAGCCCAATCACAGCCTGGGGATTAAGGGGTGAGTCTCATGGCACAACAGACAGTCCACGAAGTGCACTATGCAAGTGTACAACCCTCCCCTAAACACACAACTGCTTGGCTTCTCTGTTATTTTCCACTGAAGGCAACCTGGACAATTTCAACCCCTGATGGACTTATCACTCCTGGGTTTATGCCTCAAAGTGCATTGTTGGAGATATCACCTTTTGTTTCTGTTAAATATACCTTCAGATTAGTTAATTAATTATGTTTCTACATTACTATGGGTTGCCATCAGGTGATTCCAGAACCCGCTCATGTTACAGAACATGCATTGAACACTAATCAAAAACTCTTTCCCACATTATATGGTTGGGGCAGCATCTTATTTCCTCTATCTTACATCATCAACACCTCCACATCAAGCGGTCAGTGCCACACACCAGTATTTAAATATTTGAGAGTCAATTTCTACATTGAACTTCTAGCTCATCCTGAAATCCTGCTAACATATCATGTTGTGAAGCCAATGGCATCCTTAGTTTGTGCCTAGAGTATATTCCTTGAATAGCTGCTCCTTTGTCTAAATCTAGAATTGTAATTTTAATTGTATTTGTTAAAGTATTTATATAGCATTACAAACCCTGATGAGACATTGAAATGCTTTTTTGGTGAGGAGCACAGTACTCCGGAACCTCAGATTAGAAGTTAGTAGATTAGTACAATTTTTGTTTGTTTTGTTTCTTCTTGTGCATTAGTTGTGTTAGGATTGTGTGTTAAGTAGAGTTGGGGTAGGGAGTGAATGCTAGGAGTGTATTTGAAAAGGGCATGTAGTGAGTTGTTTGTAAGTAATGGTCATGTGTACTTGTTAGTTGGGTGGCATGGCTCAAATGGAGGGATGAAAGATTGAGAAGAATGTTTGGGAGTTCATAGAAGTGCCAAGGTATGGGATGAGTCAGAGTGAATTGGGAGTGGAAGGATGGAAAAGTTTGTTTATTATAGCTAAATGTAAAAAATGTATATATACAAATATTAATATATATTATCAAGTGGCGGCCACCACTGGGTAGTTGTAGTTAGGTATGCTTTTCCATTGACAGAGCTCTTTTTCATTTGCTAATAACTTTGGTGCTGTTTGATGAATCTTTACATAACCTTCCAAAAAAATAAAGCTCATCCACTTCAGCTTCTTTCAGTGTGATCCGTCACGCAGGGACTGAGAAAACAAGTCACCCAAAAGCAAATTTTGCCATGTATTGTCCATTGACTTCAAGTCAAAGTAGTAAGAAAGTAGAGAAATTAAGGCAAAACATATTTCTATATCTGGATGGTTTAAAATAAAATAGAGCCATCCTATTGGCCCAGGGAGCTTTTTTTCTCTTGGGCCAATTTGCTCCTCCTGGAGTCAGACTCCAGTGGGAGGTAGCGCTCTGATTGGCTGCCAGTAACATGAGAAAAACTTTGCTGCCAGCCGTTATAGGGCTCGGGGACTTAGTCCCCTGTTCTTCAGTTACAGAAAATAATAATATAAGGGGGCATGGTAGGGATATCCTTTTTTTTTGATCCTGTGGGACTCAAAAAATATGATGGCTGACAATTTTTTATACTATATGGGGAGGGGGGTATGAGTAGGGCACCCCTCCCGAAGCCAGTTTTGGCAACATGACCCCATCTCTTGGGGCCCCATGTATTAATTAAGGGGAAGGGGTGCACAGCCTCCCTCCCTGAGCCTAAGAAAACCCAGAGGATCCCATCCCCTGGGGCCAAAATCCAAAGGAAAGGGGAGAGGGCCACATGTCCCCTTTCCCCAAGCCTTAAAAAGGCCCTGGGGACCCCATTCCCCAGTGTTGTCACTTAAAGGAAAAGGGATGGGGCCTACCCACCCCACCCCACCCTCCCTGAACCTTTAATGGCCCCCATGGCCCCATCCCCCAGGGCCAGCTTAGTCATTGTGCCCACCCTCAGCACACAGTATTTTCCCTGCCCGCATTACTGCGGGAAGTGAAACATGTGTTTGTTCCCATCTGGCCCCCAAACAGGAGCAAACACTAAAGGCCTGATTTAGATCAAGAATGACGGATTTCACATCCGCCCAAATATAAATCCCATTAAATCCTATGGGATTTATATTTCAGCGGATGGGATACACATCACAGTTGTGATGGAGTATGCCATCCGCCAAGATCTCAATCAGGCCCTAAGTCTTCTCCCAGTGTCGGGAGATTTAAACATGGTCCTGTAAGAGATACTGCGAACTAACTATAAACCCTACAAGGAATCACAGGGGTAATCTCTGATCCCTCACCCCCCCTGCGAGTTACCTCTCCTGATTGATAACATGAACTACTGTAGTGATTGCCCCCCTGCACAGTTTTTCCTCTTTTTTTTTTCCTTTCTATGTTTATGTTTGTTTCGTTGATCTCAGTTCTATTAAACATCAAACGGAGGACACTGCTGCAGATACCCCTGGGAGGTGGGTTGACCCAAAGGTGCTACAGCAAAAGCACAAGATACACAAACTGTAGATTATACTGTTATAATATCAGCTATATGAAACGGTACCACCAGGGCACGCCACTGCATTGTATGGGATGCCACTAGGAAAGGTATACTCGGCTACTGGTACATATAAATGTCTCTTGAAATGTGTCAAAAGAAATTGCAAAATCAATATGTAATCCTGTCAATAAATTAAATGTCAATAAAAATATGCTTGAAAATAAAAAAGATGGTCCCGTCACCTGGAAGCAGACTTGTGTTCTATTTTCCTGTCCGCACTGATGCGGTTAGGGAAATAGAACCCATATTGCTCCCGCTGGGAGGGAGCACATATAAATAGCTGCTTCCTCCAGGCAGGAGCAAAGCCGACTCCTGCACCATGCAGTGAGCTGCCTGGGCCCCCAACATTTAGTATGTGGGTGCCCCTGGTGGGCACCAGGGCACTCACCTCTGGCCCTAGGGGATGGGGTCCACAGAGCCTAATGATGCTCAGGAAGGGAGGCCCTCTTGGCCCCCTTCCCTTTTAAAATAGATATGCCCTGGGACATCTCCCAGGGCGTATCTATTTTAAAAGGGAAGGGGACCTAATGAGGCTCAGGGAGGGGGAGCCAAGCGGCCCCTCCCCTTTTTAATTTCATTGGGCCAAGGGGCACCAGGGCCTAATGAGGCTCAGTGGGGGGGCTGCATGGCTCCCTCCCCATTTTTAGGTTTAAATTTCTTTTATTGATTTTGTGCACAGAAAGAACAAACGAGCCATTGTGCTCCACCAGCATAGTGGTCAATCTCCATAGGCTAGTGGGGGACGGATTCAGCAGGGACAGGCGTTAAAGGGGGATCCGCCAACCTCAGCAGCTCCCTCCCCATTTTAAGTGCTCTGGGACCAGAAGGATGGAGTCTCCTAGGGCCCGGAAAGGCTTGGGAAGGGGCCTACACGTCCCTCTCCTCTTTTAAATTCCATATGACCTGGGGTCCTCAGGGCCTAATAAGGCTCAGAGAGGCGGTTGAGCGTCACCTCCTCCCCTTTTTAAGTGCATTTGACCCCAGCGGATGAGGTCTCCAAGGCCTATTAAGGCTCAGGGAGAGCAACAGCACACCCTCTTCCCCTTATATTGTGGGCCTCGGGATGGGGTCCGCAGGAACCAAGAAGGTTCAGGAAAGGGGAGTTAATTCCCCTTTACTGTTTAATTGAGTTTAGCCCCATGTATGAGGACCCGGTAGCCTTTTAAGGCTTGTGGGGGGGGGCTACATTGCCCACTCCCCTTACAAAAGGAACTGGACGTGTGGCATGGGGTCCCAGGGGCCATTTAAGGCTTTGGAAAGAGGACCGCATGCCCCCCTTCTTTAATATGTATGTTTGGCCCTGGGAGAAGGTGTCCCCAGTGCCCAAAAGGCAATCCTACACTGTGCGTGCCAAAGGCTGTGCACTCCATGCGGTTGGCAACCTGCTGGTGGTTTGGCCACAGGGCCAGGTGCCAGGGCAAGCCTATGACCACCCCTGCAGTGCTCGGCTAAATAATGTGCACAGCATGGGATTGGCTGCCTGCGGGAGTTGCAAGCAGCTAAAGCTGCAAGCTAGGCCCTGCAGCCGGCCTCATGCCACACACGACCAGGAAGCCAACTTCACCAGTGTGAAGTTGGCTTCCTGTAGGGGGGTTGGCTGCCTCCAGGTGGGTTGGCACTCACCTGGCTCTTGTCCACAGAGAGGATGCTGGATCTCCTATCTCTCCTAGGGTGGCGTCTGATCAGGAAATAGTAACCGTGAATCAACTGCCGCTCCAGAAGGGATGGAGGGTTGGGACAAAATAACAAACTGAGACTTGCATGCCTTCGAGCTCAGTCATTGTCTTCTTGGAGTCGTATGTACATCTCTTCTCAGCCCTGGAGAGCGTTGTTGTGATATGTGTGTAATGTAGTGTGCGGTGACCTGTACTGCAAATACAAATAGAGAGGTCATTTGAGATGTCATCAGTGATGTCACTGACCATGTCATGAATGATGTAATATGTGACATCATCAGCAGTGCATTACGGGCGCGCGAGTTATAGTTAGCAGGACTAACTATAATGGAGGAATTTCTATGGTTTTGGACGAGTGAAATGTCCAGCTAACTATAACGTCCCTGAAACCTATGGTTTTTTCAGTGAATTTTTAAGGTTTTTTAAATGCTAATTCCTAACTATAACGTGTCTGAAACCTATGGTTTTTTCAGTGAATTTCAAAAGTTTTTTAAATGCTAATTTCTAACTATAATGTCCCTGAAACCTATGGTTTTTTCAGTGAATTTCAAAGGTATTTTAAATACTAATTTCAAACTATATCGTGTAAACGCGCGCCCTGGCGTGTTGTAAATTGGGGGATTAAGTCCCTTTGAGTCCTGAGGGTCCCTGTGGGCCAACTAGCCCACCAGGTACCTCCAGTAAGCGCCACAGAGCTGTGTTGCAGAGGTGTTCCGAGGCACAGCCCTTTTTGCACCTCTCTGCAGTGCAGCTCTTTGGCGCTTACTGGAGGTACCTGGTGGGTTAGTTGGCCCCCAGGGACCCTCAGGATTCAAGGGTACTTAATCCCCAATTTACAATGAGCCAGGGGGCGCATTTGCACACTTGTTTTATCAGGCCCCGCCCCCTTCCTGCACCACTGTGCAAATGCGCCCCCTGGTGCATTGTAAGTTTGAGGATTAAGTCCACTTGAATCCTGAGGGTCCCTGAGAGGTGGTTCGAGGCCACGCCTCTTTTTACACCTGCATTACCATTTAAGTGGCGAGCGATCTATCAGAGTTCAACTGTGCTACTGCTTAGCATGTTCTGAATAATGTCTACATTTGCACAAACTGCCTGCAGAAATATCCGTGACAAACCTTTGAAAAAGGACTGAGGCACTTTCATAGGTCTGAATGGAGGGCTCAATTATCTGACATCGCTCTAGTGAAATACTTTTCCTCAGTCTAGAGGCACAGAAACAAACTATGCTTTAGATTTAGGGAACAGGACAGTGCAGTGGTGTTTGTGTAGTGTTTGCGGGTTCGTGCTGGGGGTAGTGTTTTAGGGTTTAGGGTAGTACAGAGGTGTTTTTGTAGTGTAGGGGGTAATGCAGGGGTAGTGTTTTAGGGTTTAGGGTAGTGCAGTGGTGTTTGTGTAGTGTAGGGGGTAGTGTTTTAGGGTTTAGGGTAGTGCAGTGGTGTTTGGGTACTGTAGGGGGTCATGTTGGGGTAGTGTTTTAGGGTTTAGGGTAGTGCAGTGGTGTTTGGGTAGTGTAGGGGGTCATGCTGTGGTAGTGTTTAGGGTTTAGGGTTGCGCAGTGGTGTTTGGGTAGTGTAGGGGGTCATGCTGGGGGTAGTGTTTTAGGGTTTAGGGTAGCGCAGTGTTGTTTGGGTAGTATAGGGGTCGTGCTGGGGGTAGTGTTTTGGGTTTAGGGTAGCGCAGTGGTGTTTGGGTAGTGTAGGGGGTCGTGCTGGGGTAGATTTAGGGTTTAGGGTAGTGCAGTGGTGTTTGGGTAGTATAGGGGTCATGCTGGGGGGTAGATTTAGGGATTAGGACAGTGCAGTGGTGTTTGTGTAGTGTTTGCGGGTTCGTGCTGGGGTAGTGTTTTAGGGTTTAGGGTAGTACAGAGGTGTTTGTGTAGTGTAGGAGGTCATGCAGGGGTAGTGTTTTAGGGTTTAGGGTAGTGCAGTGGTGTTTGTGTAGTGTAGGGGGTAGTGTTTTAGGGTTTAGGGTAGTGCAGTGGTGTTTGTGTAGTGTAGGGGGTCATGCTGGGGGTAGTGTTTTAGGGTTAATTGTAGTGCAGTGGTGTTTGTGTAGTGTTGTGTAAGAGGAGATTGTAGACAGGAGACAGATCAAATAAAGCCAATTTGAGCTTAAAAACATTGGACGTTTCCTGGCTGTATCGGGTCTGTTGGCATGTATGGTTGTACTACCACTGCCTCTTCATTCTGCCCACAATGGTCTATTATATTGTCACAGCCTCTCTTGCCAGCCCTGTATTGTTGGTTTGTTGCCCCTGCCCCCCTTTCCACTGCCCTCCATAGTCTGTTGTGCTGCCACCGCCCTTCCTGCCTGCCCAGTGTGGTCAAATTGTTGCCTCTGCACCCTCCTACCTGCCTTCAATTTTCAGAGTCCGTGCCCCTGGCCTCTCAACAGTATCCTAATGAACAACTAGATTGATAACATTCCATATTTATTACAAAAGTGTGGAACGCCTGACGTCATCTTGATGTAATCAAAACTGTAAGACCGAGCGCATTACCTTTAGAAATTACATATATGAAAGGGCCTTATTTGCATCATATGGTTAGTGCTCTAAAAAACTAAAATGAGGACATATTTTCTGAGTTTTCAAATAGCGACAAAGCACTTTTAAATTATTTGTTATCTTTATGTTTTTTATCCAGTTGACCACTTGATTAAATGTTGCACTTAGGGGAGAGGATGTAGTGTTACTTCCCGAGCTGCAGACTTTGCAACTGGGGAACCAGGTTGGAGTTTCTGCTTCAGCTCGACATTCTGTGGTTCTGGTCAAATCACTTAATCTCCCCATGTCTACAACCAAAATAAATGTGTTTGTGTGTGATGTAACCAATGCTCATGTAAAGCACTCCACTACCTGACAAGTCTGCACTATATAAAACTGCACAAACACAAAAAATGAAAAGTGTTTTGCACACTTCTGTCATTGGGCTACATGTGGGCTACATCTGGGTGATATTTGTGCTGCATTTGGGCTCTTTTGTCTCTGGTGGCCATCTTGGGAGATTTATTTGTTATGAAGTTTCCTAATTTCCTCATTTACTGCAGTCTCCTCAGTAGGAAATGCTTTCAGTTTTTTAATTTGATTCCATCAAGAAGGTATTCAGATATGTCACACATTTGCCATACATTCTGAATGTTAGCACTCTAGTTGCTCATTAGATAACTGTAGTAAAGCTACTGCTCACCATGGAAGTCTACTGCTGGTATTAAAAGTGCATGTTTCAGTCTGCATGTCAGAATTATTAATGAAATAGAAGAGGATTTGTAGGAGAGTAGGGTCTGCTATCCTATGGTCACCCCAAATTTTTGCTTTTTGCTTCACTGGTTTTCGACATATTGAGGCTGTGGGCCTGCTAATCAGACCCCCAGCCTGCTGTTCTCTCTACTAAATTGACACTATGCACTCTAGGTGCATAACCAATTGGAAGTGGATCACCCTGTGAGCCCCTGTACCAGTGTACACTAGGTACCCAGGGCATTGGTGTATCTAAGGCCTACCAGGGGCTGAAGCATGTATTGTGCCACCCCTGGCCTGGCCTAACAAATTTGACACAACTGGCTGATCACTCAGCTGGGGTACGTTGGTGTAACCACCTCTTACTTAGGTGTAGTATACCTATACCTAACCTTAAATGGGACACATGTTAACCTATAAGTCACTCCTATGGCAGGCCTTAACAATCCTGAAGGCAGAGGGCTTGGTTCCATGTGAGATGGTGCTCTGGCATGAGCTGAGCCTGTCTGCAGTGGTCGGAACAACTTCCTTCTACCGTTTCCAGATATCGCCATACCATATACTCTTAAGTGCATTATGAACCTCGCGGTTAAATGCTATCTTTGGTTTGGCTTTATCAAAACATGTCGAGTAAGGTGTCATACGAATTGAAATACTAACCCCTCGCCAATTCTGGCGACGGGGTTAGCATTCCACCCTTCTAGAGGGACACGACATGTACAGTGCCTGAAACCCGGGTAAAATCAGACATAGCCTCAGCTCCACAAAATGGATGCTGCCACCACAGACACAAGTCTGCCCTCCTGCTGCTGGGAGTCCTTCCAGCTTGGGAGACGTGGACAAAGGGTTTCCTGCCAGGGGAGGTGCGTGCACCACCCCAGACAGGATTTTGTGTATTGGTCAGGTAGGGCTTGAATGGAATCAGATATGCCTGAGGCTCACAAGGAGCCTCGGCGCATATGCCAGTTCAAACCGGTCCTGGGGCACACCAGCCCCGGACCTGGGGCGAGCTGGACAAAGGATTGGGGGTGTAACCACCCCCCTTCCTGGTCCCACCCTTAGGGAGGGACCTAGCAGGTAGTCCGGCCCCTAGAATCCGCTTAAAGGTAGGAGCTGTGTACTAAGACTTCAGACATCCTGGAATCAACTTACTACAAAGAAGAAGATGGGAACTTCGATGCTCTGCTGCACAGAGGACAGAAGGAAATCTCCCCTATGGTCAGGGAGTGACCATCTTGCTAACGCAAGCACCAATCAGCTACTCGACGTCTGCTTTGCCGCCGCCTCCTGCCGGAGCCCGAGCCCAGAGCCCAACAAGACCTGGACCTCCAGACCTCTCACCGCCCGATCCACAGTCCCTGAAAAGAAGGAACCCGTGGAGGCACCGAGACACGTGGAGCCAGCCATCTTGAAAGACCCACGACAAGCTGCAAGCGTGACAACAGAGGCTCCCTCCAAGTTGTGCTTTGGGTCCTGAAAAGCCCAGCATCCGAGCAGCATCTGCACCAAAGGTGAGCCCTCCAGCATCTCCACGATCTGCGTGGGGCCCCTCTGCACTTTGCATCTTGACGCGCCTGCCCGGTCCCTGGCCCGTTGGCTAGTGGCCATTTTGGCGACGAACCTTGAAAACTACAATGCTGGTCTGGTTGCTCCAGACTGGCCCCTGCTGCCCTCCAAAGGAGCAGCCCCTCTGATCTTGCTGGTCAGAACAATCAGCTTTCTTCACTTTCCACGACTCCTGCCTTTGCCAAGGCTTGTTTGCTTCCTTTGAGTCGCCGACACCGCCAACAGCGAGAGCCTGCATGGGACAGCTCGTGAACCGACTCCTGGATGTCGTCAACCTTCAGGAACCACGTGGCTGCGGAGACAAGCTACGCTTCATCACCTGTTTGCACCCGACATCGCCTGGTACCTACCTGGTGCCACGCCGGTCACTGGCTAGTGACTGTGAACACTGTCCCCTCTGCTTTTAGGTCTTCTACAACTCCGATCCACTCTTGGATCCACCGCATCTCTTCTGGACCGGCCGCCTGCAGCATCTTTGTCATCAGGCTCCATTGAACAGATAGACGAAACCCGACGCACTTCGAGACCTATGCACCCACTTCCTGTGGGTGAGGTAAAGCTGGCACTCCGGTGCCCAAGTGTAGAGAAACATCTCTAGTGTCTGTGTTTTAAGTCTTAAGTTCGTAGTCCATCCAGAAGACCCTTCTAGCAGTAACTTTTGAACTTTTACGCACCCATTGAAAACCTATGGGAGCCCGCGTGTAACTTTCCTCACTGCACACGCGACCCGTGGACCTCCTGGTCGCTAACTGAAGTTAGCTCCTTGTAGGCCCAGCGGTTCTAGAGGCCCTAGGCCTTTTCCCTTTCCTGTTCGTGGTACTTATACCACTATTTTAGTATATGCTTTGAGTGGCCACCAGGGCCCATCCATATAAAGTGCAACTTCTGTATATTGTAATACTTTCTCGTTTAACGATTTGTGCTCCTGTGCTCATAAAGAGTCTAGGGGATACTTTGAGTAATAAATACATATATATTTTGAATATATATCTGTGTGGTGTCCTTTCATTGGTATAAAAGGGGGTTACATATGGTAAAACAGCCTGCTTAACACGCTTTAACGAGTTTAGCCTCAAAGACTGCTTAGCCTATGCTACCACTAGGGCAGCTAGTCCGAAAAGGTTGACTTACAACCACACCATAAGGGTTGCTTGGCATGGTACAAGGTGGTCACTTTAACTAGTGAACATCATATACCAGGCCAACTTCTCACAGGATTTGAGAAGTCACTCAAAATGTGCCCTAATTTTTCTTTCTTTAGCACTAATCATAATTTCTATGGCAAAATGAACCCCCTCATTGTGTTCCTTTTTAAATTAAATGTTTTAAGTGTTACCAGTTTATTCCAATCAAGATGGCTTCACGTGTGCCATGCGTTTGTCATAAGTAAGACAGTAAGCACTCTAGTTGTTCTTAAGAACACGCTGAGACATTCTGTCATTGGGCTATACTAAAGCACTCCACTACCTGACAAGTCTGCACTATATAAAACTGCACAAACACAAAAAATTAAAAGTGTTTTGCGCACTTCTGTCATTGGGCTACATGTGGGCTACATCTTGGTGATATGTGTGCTACATTTGGGCTCTTTTGTCTCTAGTGGCCATCTTGGGAGACTTATTTGTTATGAAGTTTCCTAATTTCCTCATTTACTGCAGTCTCGTCCTTAGGAAATACTTTCAGTTTTTTACTATGGTTCCATCAAGAAGGCATTCAGATGTGTCACACATTTGCCATAAATTCTGAATGTTAGCACTCTAGTTGCTCATTAGATCACTGTAATAAAGCTACTGCTCACCAGGGAAGTCTGCTGCTGGTATTCAAAGTGCATGTTTCAGTCTGCATGTCAGAAATTTTTTAATGAAATACAACAGGATTTGGGAAGTCAAAATGTGCCCTAATTTTTCTTTTTGCAGCACTAATCATAATTTCTATGGCAAAATGAACCCCCTCATTTTGTTCCTTTGCAAATTAAATGCTTTAAGTGTTACCACTTATTCCAATCAAGATGGCTTCAGGTGTGCCATATTTTTGTCATAAGTAAGACTGTTAGCGCTCTAGTTGTTCTTTAGAACACTCTGGGACATTCTGTCATTGGGCTATATTTGGGCTGCATCTGGGTGATGTTTGTGCTACATTTGGGCTCTTTTGTCTCTAGTGCCGTCTTGGGAGACTTATTTGTTATGAAGTTTCCTAATTTTCTCATTTACTACAGTCTCCTCCGTAGGAAATACTTTCAGTTTTTTACTTTGATTCCATCAAGAAGGCATTCTGATGTGTCACACATTTGCCATAAATTCATAGTGTTAGCACTCTAGTTGCTCATTAGATCACTGTAGTAAAGATACTGCTCACCAGGGAAGTCTGCTGCTGGTATTGAAAGTGCATGTTTCTGTCTGCATGTCAGAATTTTTTTATGAAATAGAAGAGGATTTGAGAAGTCACTCAAAATGTGCCCTAATTTTTCTTTCTGCAGCAGTAATCATACTTTCTATGGCAAAATGATCCCCTTCATGTTGTTCCTTTTTAAATTAAATGTTTTAAGAGTTACCACTTTATTCCAATCAAGATGGCTTCAGGTGTGCAATGTGTTTGTCATAAGTAGGACTGTTAGCGCTCTAGTAGTTCTTTAGAACACTCTGTTAAGCTGCAGTAGAACACAATGGAATCAACTGACAGTCTCTACCCTTGTTGGATGTACATGTTTTACTGAGAATGTCAGACTTCATTCTCACATGATTGAGAAAGATAATGTGAATTTACAGAAAATATGCTCTCAGTTTAGCTCAAACATGATTCATGATATCCCAGCAGAAGGCTTTTCACATGGTAAAATCACCTTAGAACACACCACAGTTCTTAAAATTAGTATGGTACCATCAACAAATGATTTATAGTGTAACTAAAGTCTTAAAACCTTCTATTAACTGCAATGCTTTTTAATGAGGTGATATCATGTATATTGGTCCCAAGATGGCTGCCAACACTTCTTGGATGAAGTGCTGACAGCCAATCAGATCTCACGATAAGATGTGTGGTTAGGCTCCGCCCAGATATATATGTGATTTTACTTTTGATTTTCTCAGCAACTTCTGAACGGATTTAAAGCACGAGTGTGAACCAAGGGCTACCTCTTTGCCAAATTTGGTGTAATTCTGTTCAGCAGTTCGGGCTGTAGCTGCGATTAAAGGTTCCTATGGAACCTTGCATGGGGAAAACACGTTTTGGGACTCCCCTTTTTTCTGACGAATCACCCCGATACTTTTAGGATAGGAGCAGACCAGAGCGCCCCACCAGTTTTGAAAATTTTGCGAAGATTCATCATACGGCGCCAAAGTTATTCCAAATAGAATGTTGCGGATTTCCTATGGTTAATAGGTCTTAACTATAACTACCTACTGGCGACCACCAGTAGGTAATATATACACAAAGCGGCGCCCCCTCGCCCAAGATAATGTTCCTGGTATCGAGGAGAGAGCATCAGCAGTTTGCTGCTGATTTGAACGGTGACAGGCGTTGTTTGCTGCCATGGTCCCTGCGGCAGTGGATGAGCGGACTCACAGGCTGGCTAAAAGCTGGGGCATTACTTAATGTACGGACCGGTCACTGTACCAAAGTCCGCGGTGTGGGATTGCTGACATGCACTACTATCTTTGGGGACCCTTACAGACTGCAGGACTTCATTTACCAGCATCCTTGGCGTTTACTGCTCACAGTGATTGAAGAACAAGGGCTGTGATTGGACACTTGAGTACCAATAGCAACACCACGAGCAGCATGTAGAGTTCCTGCACACTGCAACTAATTTTTAGAACACAATGCTGGCAATGATGAAGGCATTCGCCGAAACGCGTCTGCCAGGTGTTTTAAGCTTGAATTTCTCTGTTTGGTGACAATTAAACCTACCTGATCCGTCCAAAAGCATGTGTCGGACCCGTTTTTTGGCAAAGAGACGGGTGTGGTGGTGGATATATATATATATATATATATATATATATATATATATATATATATATATTTTTTTTTTAGCAAAGGACGCCGCACTCTGGAACCAGTTATTTTCAAAACTTTATTCAGACACAGCCCAGTCTGTCGTACCGACGCGTTTCGGCCATGACGGCCTTTCTCACGGTAGGTGACAATACTATCAGCTGGTTTTATATGTCATTTCCTGTTAAACCAGTATTCCCATTGAATTCTGGGAGTTGAAGTTCAATTAATTAACAGATCACCATATGACAGAATTAAACGGTGTGTACCTTGTTGCTGCAGTTTCTCATGTACACCCAAACATTCGTGATTATGTGCTATTAATACGAGTTGGTCATACAATTGAAAAGGTAATATACAGCATATAATTTATAAAGGATAATGCCATCAATTGTATAGTACCAATTGTTGGCTGTGAGCTAATGTATGAGCATCAAAGTATGAGTGCGTATTAACCTGTAAGTAGGTAAGCAAAATAATCGTACAGTACGTACGTATTTATGGTTATAAGGTAATTGAAACCAATTAACATATGCTGTTATACGTGTTATAAATGTATGTATGACTACATGTATATCTTAACTTAGTAAAAAAGCACAGGTGATGGTCTAGTACATGTAACTTTGTATCATGGAAGTGCAAAGTGAGTTAGGCACTATTGTTGCAGATAGCAGTAATGGTCCATATTTACAAATGTACATAAAATTCCTCATCAATGTTCATTCCTTTAGGACTTTTTGTGCGTAGTCTAATAATGTATTTGGACTCTAGCTGTCGGATCGTCTTTTTTCGATCTCCCAGGCGTTCACTTCTTCTACTGAGTCTATGGCAAAAAAGTTCATGTTTTGCCACTCTCCATTCTGACATGAAAGAAGGTGTTTGGCAGTTGCATATGTTAAGTCTCGATTTCTTACAGCTCTTATATGTTCGAGAATTCTCTTTTTCAACATACAAATCGTACTGCCGATGTATCTCATCCCGCAATTGCATTCAATACAGTATACTACAAACTTAGTAGTACATGTAATTCTCTGTGTGATCTCGATCTTCCTACCATCTGGGTCTCTGATGATTTTCTTGTTAGTTCCAATTTTGCATGCTTTGCAATTATTGCATTTCCTAAACCCAACTTGCTGTTGTGTAAGCCATGTTGTGGTTATATTTTTAGATTGAAAATGACTTTGGACTATTGTATCCTTGATTGAAGGTGCCTTGCGGAAGGTGATCATCGGTCTAGGTCCAATGATTTGGGCCAGATCTCGATCCTGTTGGAGTAGTGGCCAATATTTTTGAACGCTTTGTCTGATTTTGTGCGCTTCTTTACTGTAAGTCAAAATTAGTCGCGGATTGGATTGTGTCTCCATAGGATTTATTTGCGGTTTGTTTATCAAGATTTCAGTGCGTGTTAGTTTGTTGATCTTGCTTTTGCATTTGTTTAGATCACGTTCTTTATATCCTCTGTTACTGAGTCTACGTGCACTTTTTTCAATTTCATTGGATGCATCTTCATTCTTTGAACAGTTCCTTTTCATCCTGACAAATTCCCCAAAGGGAATGCTTTTTATGAGTGCCTTTGGGTGGAAACTCTCGGCGTGGAGGATACTGTTGGTGGCAGTTTTCTTTCTGTATAGAGTAGTATGCAGTTGGCCTTCATCTAAGGGATGAGCCGAGCAGTGAATCTGATATCTGATATCACTACAAGTGACAATGAATCAATGGTCAATACCACCACCACCGGCACAATTACTTTTTTAGAAGAAATGCGCCTGGTCAACCTAGACCAGAATCTATCCAGAAATCGTGGACCGGGCAGAGGAAGAATCAGGGGCAGAGGAAGAGGCAGAGGGTCTGGAAGAGGAGATATAAAGTCTTCAACAGCCACAGAAAAACGAGAAGATCCAAGTCAAAAAAGACCATATTGGCTGAGAAACAGAACAACAAAAAAGAACTAGATCAAGAAAATCTTGTGATCAATCTGTCAGACTACACTCCAACCAAAACCGAATACCAAATATTGAACAAAGGCCTCACCTTCTGTCCTCAAAAACACTTTAACTACACTAATACCAAGATTGACCTATACAAGTATGTACGCAAACTTAAACTTGTGAAGTCACACGTGAATAATTCTATCACCAACAGAGACCCCATCCATAATTTGGATGACTCTAGTGCACAAAACACAACCCAGCAATCTGCTCTAACAATTGAGGAAATACCTGACCTCAAAATCCTGTTTGATCTTGCCTACAACTATGACAGTCATGAAAGCACTGAAATGGAAATGTTGCATCAACTTGACATCAATACCAAACAACACACTACCAGTGGCTTGAAAAACAAGTCCAAGTACTGCCCACAGTTATATCCTGGCAATAAAATTGACTCCTTCTCAGAGGCAATAATGCATGAAATAGACAAAATGGATAAACTAAGAAACATCAAAGTGAGGGAAAATACATCGCAAGCAGAAAACTTAGCAATACAATCATTGGCGAAGAACACCAACATTATCATCAAGCCTGCGGATAAAGGCGGAAATATAGTGATTCAGAACGTATGTGACTATAAAGATGAAGCATACAGACAACTCAATGACTTGGACAAATATATCCAACTCAAATCCAATCCAATTTACAAAATGATTGATGAAGTACGAAAGAACCTGGACACATGGCAATCACAAGGATTGATCAATGCAGATGAATATAAATTCCTTTTTGTGGAGAACCCAATGATCCCCGCGATTTATTTCTTGCCCAAGATCCACAAAACTCTCATAAATCCCCCAGGAAGACCTATTGTTTCATCCCACAACTCCCTGTACGAAAATATCTCATCGTATGTGGATCACTACCTGGCCCCAATAGTCCGAGACTTGAACTCCTACATTCAAGACACAGGAGATTTTCTCCGCATTCTGTCCAATACCACTTGGGACCCAGCATATCTAATGGTCACAATTGATGTTGTTTTCCTGTACACTTCTATCCAACATACGGTGGGACTCAATGCATGCGCATACTTTCTCAAGCAAAGAAACATAGGCGAACTAGAACACTCTGCAATGCTACGATACAGATGTGCCTCAACAACAATATTTTTCTTTTCAATCATCAAATATATCACCAACTCTGTGGCTGTGCCATGGGCGTTTCCTTCTCTCCCAACTATGCTAACCTTACCATGGGGTGATGGGAGAAGGAGATAGCCTGGGGTCCGAGTAATCAAAAAGCTCTGGAAAAAATTATCCTCTGGTCACGTTACATTGACGACCTCTTTTTAATTTGGAATGGGAGTAAAGAGGAACTCATGGAATACTTTGCAATCTTGAACAATAATGACATTGGTCTATCCTTCACCTGCAACAGCAATCGACACAAAATAGATTTTTTGGACATTACAGTATATATAGATGAAGGCCAACTGCATACTACTCTATACAGAAAGAAAACTGCCACCAACAGTATCCTCCACGCCGAGAGTTTCCACCCAAAGGCACTCATAAGAAGCATTCCCTTTGGGGAATTTGTCAGGATGAAAAGGAACTGTTCAAAGAATGAAGATGCATCCAATGAAATTGAAAAAAGTGCACGTAGACTCAGTAACAGAGGGTATAAAGAACGTGATCTAAACAAATGCAAAAGCAAGATCAACAAACTAGCACGCACTGAAATCTTGATAAACAAACCGCAAATAAATCCTATGGAGACACAATCCAATCCGCGACTAATTTTGACTTACAGTAAAGAAGCGCACAAAATCAGACAAAGCGTTCAAAAATATTGGCCACTACTCCAACAGGATCGAGATCTGGCCCAAATCATTGGACCTAGACCGATGATCACCTTCCGCAAGGCACCTTCAATCAAGGATACAATAGTCCAAAGTCATTTTCAATCTAAAAATATAACCACGACATGGCTTACACAACAGCAAGTTGGGTTTAGGAAATGCAATAATTGCAAAGCATGCAAAATTGGAACTAACAAGAAAATCATTAGAGACCCAGATGGTAGGAAGATCGAGATCACACAGAGAATTACATGTACTACTAAGTTTGTAGTATACTGTATTGAATGCAATTGCGGGATGAGATACATCGGCAGTACGATTTGTATGTTGAAAAAGAGAATTCTCGAACATATAAGAGCTGTAAGAAATCGAGACTTAACATATGCAACTGCCAAACACCTTCTTTCATGTCAGAATGGAGAGTGGCAAAACATGAACTTTTTTTCCATAGACTCAGTAGAAGAAAGTGAACGCCTGGGAGATCGAAAAAAGACGATCCGACAGCTAGAGTCCAAATACATTATTAGACTACGCACAAAAAGTCCTAAAGGAATGAACATTGATGAGGAATTTTATGTACATTTGTAAATATGGACCATTACTGCTATCTGCAACAATAGTGCCTAACTCACTTTGCACTTCCATGATACAAAGTTACATGTACTAGACCATCACCTGTGCTTTTTTACTAAGTTAAGATATACATGTAGTCATACATACATTTATAACACGTATAACAGCATATGTTAATTGGTTTAAATTACCTTATAACCATAAATACGTATGTACTGTACGATTATTTTGCTTACCTACTTACAGGTTAATACGCACTCATACTTTGATGCTCATACATTAGCTCACAGCCAACAATTGGTACTATACAATTGATGGCATTATCCTTTATAAATTATATGCTGTATATTACCTTTTCAATTGTATGACCAACTCGTATTAATAGCACATAATCACGAATGTTTGGGTGTACATGAGAACTGCAGCAACAAGGTACACACCGTTTAATTCTGTCATATGGTGATCTGTTAATTAATTGAACTTCAACTCCCAGAATTCAATGGGAACACTGGTTTAACAGGAAATGACATATAAAACCAGCTGATAGTATTGTCACCTACCATGAGAAAGGCCGTCATGGCCGAAACGCGTCGGTACGACAGACTGGGCTGTGTCTGAATAAAGTTTTGAAAATAACTGGTTCCAGAGTGCGGCGTCCTTTGCTACAAAATTGAATTTGGCCTGGGTTTGGCCCAACGCTCGCACCCGCTGCTGTGTGATCCGGCATTTAACCCCATTGTTACAAAATATATATATATATATATATATATATATATATATATATATATATATATATATATATATATATATATATATATATATTTATTATCTACTGGCAGTCGCCAGTAGATAGTTATAGTTAGGACCGAGTTCCCATAGGAAATCTGTAAATTCTATTTTGAATAACTTTGGCGCCGATTGACGAATCCTCGCGAAATTTTTAAAACTAATGGGGCGCTCCGCTCAGCTCCTACCCTGAAAGTCTCGGGGTGATTCGTCAAGCGGGGGCTGAGAAAAAAGGGGGGTCCCAAAACGCGTTTTCCCCATGCATTTTTCCATAGGACCTTTAGTCCAAGCTGCAGCCCGAACGGCTGAACAGAATTACTTGAAATTTGGCAGAGAGGTAGTCCTCAGGTCAGGGATGTGCCTTTTGCATGTCTGGTGTAAATCTGTTCAGTATTTCCTGAGAAAATAGCATTTAAATCAATATATATATCTATAGGCGCGCTCCGAGCGCGTACCGTAAGCTTACCGTACGCGCACGCTGTCGTGCGCGAGCGCGATTCTGATTGGTTGTTAGATCTTAGTAAACATTCGAATTGGTCGAAACCAGGAAGTGTCGGCCGCCATTTTGTCTCTCGCAGTCTGAGGGGGTGAAAAGCAAAGGTGGATAACGTGAAAAGGGGGCAGGCTGGACAGTTCCTGACCCCCTAGCCTTGGTCAGGGGGTCCCAGAAGGACCCCCAAGGGCAAAAATTTATTTTAATTTTTTTACGAAAAATCGCGGAGTGCGCGTAGCGTACGCACACGGTAGAAATGGAAAAATTACGCGAACTACGTAACGTGGGCGCGCGGTGCACGAAGCGCACCGTGCGCCCACAGCGCGCGCACGATACGCGCACGGTGAAAAAACTTTAAATAAATAAATAAATACATAATTTAGCATTTAAGAAACCGTACAAATTCACTGAAAAAACCATAGGTTTCACACACGTTATAGTTAGGAATTAGCATTTAAAAAACCTTGCAAATTCACTTAAAAAACCATAGGTTTCACACATGTTATAGTTAGCTGGGCATTTCACTTGTGAAAAACCATTGAAATTTCCACGTTATAGTTAGTGCAGGCAACTATAACTCACGCGACCGCAATCCTCTGTTGATGCTAATACTGTATTTAGACACTTATTTACCCATGTCTTCTTCCATTAATTTTTAGCTATACATATATTACAAATATTTTTTTTTCAGAAAAACACATATGTCATCAGTGATGTACTATCTGACGTCATCAGCAGAGGATTGCGGTGGCGTGAGTTATAGTTGCCTGCACTAACTATAACGTGGAAATTTCAATGGTTTTTAACGAGTGAAATGCCCAGCTAACTATAACATGTGTGAAACCTATGTTTTTTTAAGTGAATATATATATATATATATATATATGCAACTCGATACACTTCTTCTCCAGAAAGTATACACGGACACCAGGGAGATTTGCAGTTTCAAATCGGTTTTAATGAACTGCACTCGCTACGCGTTTCAGCTTTCGCCTTGTTCACGCTGAAGCAGTATTTTTTTGAATAAAGTTATATAAAGTTCATAAACGCAAAAATAGACAACAGACTCTTCACATCAACAGAATGTAATGCAGAGACTTGGTAATTTAGGCGGCCATCTTAGCCTAGTACAAAATTCATTCTACAGGTATATATCCTTCTATATATCTCGTAGCATATACATAAAATAACTGTACGTTCAAATAATTATTGTAAATAAGTGCATATTATATCACATTATCGTGTTTCCAAATAATATAAACACAATCCCACACCCTGTACAGTATGCATAAATTATATACAATATGTACACTATATACACACATGTTATGCCCCAGTGGGCAGATTTACAAAGTTATTCCAACAACTATTGGCAATAAGTATCTCAACCAGATGGTAATCTTATTCATGTACATGCGCAATCTTATCGCCCCAGTGGGCATACAGCAAGAATACATAATACTGCAAGTGCAACTTGAAGTTCCTGAAGGGCCACAGCATGATTCAGTACCAATCTCTAAAAAACGGAAATAAGATAAGTTTTAGTATATCATAGACCAAGCCCTAATATGATGACAAATCTTACTTATGCAAATGTACAGATAGCTCTTCGCTAGAATTCAACCCTTTCGGGACCATTGTGTCAAAATCTACGATATATCTAGATTCTAATTGTCTCAGGAGAAGTAGTTTATTCCCTCCACGTGCAGTATCCATGACAGCATCAATCACCACCATTTTCAACAATTTTTCATTTTGAGCATGTTCTTCAAAGAAATGTCGTGCAACAGGATATTGTTTGTTGTTATGGCGTAATGCCCTGACATGTTCTAATACTCTCTTTTTTGCACGGTGGATAGTGCTGCCAATGTATGCCTTGTTGCATGGACAGGTTAACGCATAGACACAGTACATAGTATTGCAAGTTAAGGATTTCTTGATGGTAAACTTGCCATTCATACTAGAGAATTGTACCTCCATGCAGTCACTGCTGTTTCTGCAGGCCTTACAGTTTCTGCAGCAGCGGAATCCTGGCCTACCAACACTTTTAGGAGGTGTAATGCTAGTTATTACACTGGGGCTAAGTTCATCCCTCAAAGAGTTACTTCTCTGGAATGTGACTTGCGGATGATTGGTCAAATGTTCTTTGAGATGGCTATCAGTTAACAACACATGCCAGTGTTTATCTAGAATACAACGCAAGTCATGCGCTTGTCCAGAGTATGTGGTGATGAAACGTAAACTTTCAATTTCTGGTACTCGTGGCACAGGGTGTAATAACCCATTACGGGTAACATTATCCACTTTATTACAGGCTTCTTTAATCGTACGTGGATGGTAGCCTCTCTCTCTAAAACGTTGTATCATCTTGTTCTTTTCAATTGCATAGCTACTCTCCGTACCACAATTGCGTTTGGCACGCAATAGTTCCCCATATGGGATACTGTACACTAGCTTTCGGGGATGCGAGCTAGAGGCACTCAAAATGCTGTTACCGGCTGTCAATTTTCGGTAAAGATGTGTGTGCATAACTTGTTCTATGATCTCCACAGTGACATCGAGGAACTCCACCGAGGTCCTGCTGACGTGTTCTGTGAAGACCAAATTGTAAGAATTGTCATTCAGTAGTTTGACAAATGCAGTAGCAGAATTCAGATCACCCTTCCAAATTAAAAAGATGTCGTCAATATATCGGAGCCACAGGACACAGTTAGAAAATTGTTCCAGCTGTGAGGCCACCTGCTCCTCCCACCAGCCCATGACAAGATTGGCATAGCTGGGGGCGAAGCAAGTCCCCATCGCTGTGCCCTGTGACTGCCGATAGACATCATCAAATAGAAAAAAGTTATTTGTTAAGCAGTATTCGATCATAACCATGATCATCTCTGAATGATGGAATAAAGAAATGGAACGACTTTTGAGGAAATGTTGCACAGCCTTTAAACCTAGCTGATGTTGAATGCTAGTGTAAAGGCTGCCAACATCCAGGGTAACCAAGGTAAAATCAGGTTCCCAATGGATTCCATCGATGATGGTCAGAAAATGGGTAGTGTCGCGTAAGTAAGCTGGTAAGGCAACAACATAAGGTCGTAAGTAGTGATCGATGTACCGAGAGGTGTTCTCTAATAGAGACCCAATGGATGACACTATGGGTCTACCAGGGGGATTAGCCGGATTCTTGTGCAACTTAGGAAGTAAATATAGCACAGGTATCCGAGGGTGAGGACATCTCAGATAGTTATACTCATCCCACTCTAATAGCCCCTTCTCTCTCCATTCTACTAGAAGTTCCCAATATTTCTTGTTAGAAGCAACAATAGTCTTCCTATCCGATACTGCATAACATGTCTGATCACTCAATTGTCTGACACCCTCACGCAAATAGTCTGATTTGTCCAATACCACCACATTACCACCTTTATCCGACTGACGGATAACAATGGTATCGTCGGCCTTTAAGTTTGACAAAGCTTGAATTTGATGCCAGTTCAAATTCTTGTCACACACCGGAATCTTAACCTGTCTCATTTTCTTAAGGTCATTTAAAACACCCCTCTCGAATACTTCAATGGCATCGCATTCAATGTTCGGTAAAAACACAGATTTGGGTTTAAAATGACTCCCAGGGTTAACATTCAAGTCAACTGCAAAATCATCCAGATTTATACAATGATCAACATCATAGTTATCCATAGAGGATATTGCATGTAAAACCTCCATATCATCCACATTAAGATTACTCAAAGGTACAACCATAGAAGCACTAGCTGTTTTGTTGTGTTTGGTTTCAAACCATTTTTTCAATTCCAATTTGCGTGAGAAATAAAACAAATCAATTCGTGTTTTAACATAGTTAAAATTGGAAGTAGGACAAAAGGACAAACCTAAGCCAAGGAGGTCTCTCTCATCTTCCGTTAGAGAACGTTTGGAGAGGTTGATGACCGTCATTGTTGGATTTTTTTGCCCCTTGTCACCATTCCCATTGGGCTTCCTATTTCTTTTCTTCCTCCTCTGTTTTGCCTGTTTGTTCCTCTGGTTTTTCCTCTGCCGCCTCGTCCTCTGCCTCTCTGACCAGTTTGGTCTTGATATTGCTCTGTCCGTCCCTGATTTAGCATTTGGAACTGGGCTAAAAAATTATTCGGTTTCTTTTGAGGGTCTTGACTAACCAAGCTGGCAGCCACTGACATAGGAATATCCGATAAGCTGCCGTCTGATACATCGCTCTCACTGATATCCACAGTTGCGGATTTTCCCCATGCATTTTCCCATAGGACCTTTATTCGAAGGTACAGCCCGAACGGCTGAACAGAATTACTTGAAATTTGGCAAAGAGGTAGTCCTCAGGTCAGGCATGTGCCTTTTGCATATATGGTGTCAATCTGTTCAGTAGTTCCTGAGAAAATTGCAGTTAAAAGTACATAAATATTTATAGGCGTGCACCGTGTGTGCACGGTGCGCGCACCATAACATGCGCGAGCGTAATTCTGCTTGGTGGTTACATGTCAGCCAACATTCAAATCGGTCGAAATCAGGAAGTGTCGGCCGCCATTTTGTGTGTGACAGTGGAGAACGTGAAAAGGGGGCAGGGTAGAGAGTTCCTGACCCCCTAGCCTTTGTCAGGGGGTCCCTGAAGGACCCCGAAGGGTGAACAAAACATTTTATTTTTTTTTCAAAAAATCGCGGGGTGCGCGCACCGTGCACGCACAGTGAACAAACTTAAAAAAAAAAAAAAATTCAACTGTTTATAAGTTTATAGAAGATATTAACTATGCTGTTCAACTTTATCCAAATACAAAAAAAAAGAGCTGAGCCATTCCATATTACAGGATACAGTCAATCTATAACTATATACATAGGTAGTTTATTGTAAAATAAATATATAAAAAATATAGTAATACATACATAAATTAGCATTAAAAAAACCTTACAAATTCACTTAAAAAACCATAGGTTTCACACACGTTATAGTTAGGAATTAGCATTTAAAAAACCTTGCAAATTCACAACCATAGGTTTCACACATGTTATAGTTAGCTGGACATTTCACTCGTAAAAACCCATTGAAATTCCCCCGTTATAGTTAGTTCAGATAACTATAACTCGCGCGACCGCCACTCTATCACAAGGATGATGTCATCAGTGATGTCATGAGTGATGTCACTGACCATGTCATGAGTGATGTAATATGTGACGTCATCAGCAGTGGATTGCGGTCGCGCGAGTTATAGTTATCTGAACTAACTATAACGGGGAATTTCAATGTTTTTTTACGAGTGAAATGTCCAGCTAACTATAACATGTGTGAAACCTATGGTTTTTTAAGTGAATATATATATATATGTATTTATATATAATGGTTTTCCGTTTAGGAAGCTTTTTTGTGTGAAAATTAGGTTGGTACGCAAAGGATGTACACTTGATAAGTGATTGCGTGCGAACTAGGGCTCAACTAATATGGGAAACAATGTACACATGCATTGTATGTGTGCTTTTTGATAAATGAACAAAAGCCCACTAGATTGTTATAAACAGCCCACAATGTAGGAGGTGGAGGGTGAAAGTATGTTTCTTGAAATTAATTAGAAATGTATTAATGCTAAATTGAGTAACAACATGGAATCAAAGGATGCATGTTTATTCTTGTTTCTAATGGGATTAGTTAATGAGATTAATTTCTATCCAAAATAATTTAGCCCATGAATCCTCGCTTATAATAGACCAAGATTCCTGTATATTTAAACACAATTTGCTTTTCTTTGTATAATATGACAAAATAATTAAATATGTAACACAGAAGAAAGACTATGTGGGATGCAAAAGAATATTTTTATGTTTTCTATCCACATGTTCACTTTAAATTTGTGGTTTGGATGGTAATGTTAAATGGTAGCGGCAGTTTCAATCGATAACCTTTCAAGTATTTGCCCGGCGGTAATCGCCTCTCATACCACTCGATAATTTACCAATGAAATAGGCAGGCGCCGGAGACTGGAAGGCAGGAAACAAAGTTTTATTCCGTCGGAGCAGAACACATCAGATCAGACAGCAAGGTATCGTCACGAGGTGCTCTAACTGCATCTCTGAGACCTGGTCTCTTATACACAGGTTTATTGCTTTATTACATATGGTACATTCTTGTTGAGGCTTTGATGTACGGGAAGACATTCCTTGGAACCCCCACTTCAAGCTCGTTCCCACACATATCTACAGTAGAAGTCCCCACCCCACCCACAGTAGGAGATGGCTATCACACAGCTGGATATTCCGCCAATTCCCGGGGGTGTGTGCAACCGGCCGGGTCTCAGGGGGTAGGGGCTTTTGATCCACCGTAATCCCTTTGATGTGGGGTGTTTCCCTTACAGTAGGAGCAATAAACTGCATCCGCAGGGCTAGGTGATGGCCTGGGATCGGTTCGGACAATGGGGCGCAGAGGAAGGGGGGGTTTATCAAAGAGAGGCATGACCATGTATGGGATGTTGGTCAGGTGTGGGATGTGGTTCCATGGCAGGGACGTGCTGAATGAGAGGGTTTATGGCCCGTGTATGAGAGAGCGGGGGCGGCCGGCGCACGGGGGATGCTCGCAGCGCCAGGGGAAAGCGCTGGCGATCGAGAATGAGCGGGGAGAGAGTGGGGTGCTTAAAATGGCGGCCGTGCATTCGCTGTGCGTGGCGCTGGGGAGTGGCAAGATGGCGCAGATAATGTTCAGTTTGCAAGCTAAATTTCCACAGTCCTCCCTTTTAACATATCTCGCCAGCTTGCCTGGCCGTCATTTATCTTCGTTAACCTTCAGCTATAATATCGTTAATGTCTTTCGTACATTCCTTAAAGATACAGAGTTTTTAGGGCAGGCAGGAGTAATCTGACACATTTGCTTATAGTTACATACAGGTGATAAAGTAGGCAGTACATACAGAGTTACATCAGCTGTGCCGCATGTCAGGCCCAGGGACAGGAGGAGGGGAGTTTGTTTGAGCACAAATAGGATACTGTAAAGCAAACAGGATGTTTCTGGCAAAACAAGGGATATTTCATACATTACTTAAGGCCCAGACTTTGTGTGGATCGAAAATAGTCAGTATAGTCGTGTACATGGCTGGTGTTGTATGAATGTCACTATACAAAGTTACATTTTCTTAACTTCTCAGTGTACAGTCGGAAGTGATTGATGCAACATCATGAAAACTTGATAGGAAGATAGTTAATATAAAAAGGTGGTTGGGAGAGGATTTTCAACTTTGACATGGGTTCTTCTTTCCAGTGTCCTTTTTTTTTTTAAAGAGCCATCACTGGTAAGCTCTTATTGTTGTTCTTCTTTCGTTGGCACTGTTGAGCACCGTTGCAGGGTGTGACCATTCACTGTTCTCCGATCACAGCCCCGTTCCTTAACACAGTTCACCATAGGTACTTTGAGACAGGGTACCTGCTTTTTGTTCTTCTGTAGGTAAGTCAGATTCATAATCCATATAAAAGAGGGTGAGAGAGAGAAGGGTGTGACGTGCTTCGGGATGCCGAGGGAAGAGGGGGTGGAGTGGGATCGGATCAAAAAATGTGGACCAAGGGGAGCAGAATCTTCCAGCACTGGGCCCATCAATCGGGCCCGACGGGTTGAGACTTCAGGCACGCTGGTCAGTGAGCAGGGGGGCCTCGATGTAGCCCTTCGCGCTTATCATCCTGAAAATGGTGTCTCGTCTCACGCCCTTTTTGCTTCGTAGCTTCCCCCTTGGTCGATGTCATAGATGTTCCATGGTCTGCAGCCAGGCTGTGCGTCACGTCCGACCCCTCCCTTCCGATGGCAGCACGTTATCTTTAAATGGGTACAAGAAACAAAAATCTTAGAGAGTTGGCAGGGAAGACATTTACATACTTCATCCTCTCTCCCAACCACCGAGTGGTTACGGACATGCTTTTATCGGTTGCTGTATGATTGGTGTCTATTAACTCTGATGTTAGTGTGTGCGTTACTAATCTATTAATCATTGCTGTGGTGCAAGTTTCTGTGGGTGTCCCTGCCCATCGTCTGGCCCTCTAGGTGCCGATTCCTGCGCCCGATGCTGGTTGCAGGAAGCCTGACATCTGTCAACCTTCTAGTCTATTAAAAATTCGAACGGGCTTCTCCGGCAGAGGCTCGTTTGTCTCAACACAAGTTTTGTTAATACATATTTCCTTCCGAGGACTGCTAAGTTTATGAAAAGAAAGTGCGAAGTGCTACTGTCACGGGTTCACGAGTATCCATTTCGGGGAGGAACATAAGCTAAGCATTATTTTTGCTGGCGACAATAGGTAACCCTTTATCAGTTTAGGCGATGTATTATTAGTGAATAAGGTCATCAGCTGTTTCGTTCGAAATACTCTGAGGCGGCTAGTATAGGGCTGGGGTTATCTTGGGAGAACGGGGTGCTTTAGACATTCTATTTCGGGGTAATTGGGCGGGGGTAATTCTGGGCGGTGGAGATGGTGTTGTTAAAGCTCTGAAAAACGGAAACCACTGACATATAGTCCCCGTGATGAGGGCCAAATTGGGAGACATCAGTCGTCTTACCTGTCCTTTCTTTTCTCAGCCAATTAAGCTCAATATTTGTAGAAAGGAGAGGTAGTAACGTGGCAGAGTACGGTCGTTTTGTTTCAGTCAATTTGTTCGAACACCACCGTGCTCCAGGCCAATTATACACTTACCGAGGAGGTATGTGTCGTTAATTTATTCAAAAAGAAAAGAGGGTAAGAAGGCTTTTTAGTGAGGGAGTGAGAGAGAGAGAGAGAGAGAGAGAGAGAGAAAGAGAGAGAGAGAGAGAGAGAGAGGGAGAGAGAGAGAGAGAGAGAGAGAGAGAGAGAGAGAGAGAGGTGTGCATCAAGTAGGCTATTTGGCATACATACGACACAAAACGAGAGAGACATGGGTAAGATAATAGGCCACTTGGTGCACACACAACATGGAGTAGCATGGGTCTGTTCCATGTAAGAAAACACAAGCGGGGAAAAGACATAAATTCGGTGATCACGTACACACAAATGCTGGATAGGGTGTGACAGTACATGCATCAAGCGCAGAAACTTAAGACGGAGACTCAGGGCTACGTTGAGTATCGGGACCTCTCCTTTCCTGTCCTCCTTTCCTATGCATGCTGCGTACTTTCAGTATTTTGTAGTTTATCCTAGGGGGTGTCGGACCCTTTATTCTCCTCCCTTTGATCGATGGGCGAGCACTTCAATCATACAGTGACGCTCTCTTCAAGTGACCTAAGCATGAGATGCACACACATTCATACCGTGTAATCATAGCACACACGCACAATCATGCCATACAGTTTCTCATGTTCTCAATGGTGGTCTGCACTTCACGCACTATCTCACAACGTTTGTCTAAATTTTCCCTGATATTGAACTCGGTGCGGTCCATGTCCACTTCATTCTTCAGTCGGAGCTTCGTCGTGACCTATAGAGGGGAAAAAGAGGGGAGGGGATGTGCAGTATTCAAAGTACCCTAGCGCGCGCAGACACGAAAAAGTTCTACTTACCACGTACCAGGCTAGTCGCAGGAATGGGTGATACCACAGACCTATTATTCTTTTTGTCCGAGACAAAGATGCTCTAATTTATTTCATTTCCTAAATTTGGGTTCCCTTGTCATACATGCATTTCTCAATCGGTCGTGTATTAAGGTGCAAGATACCATACCTTGCGTTCGGCATATACCCTGAGCTATGGTTGACCATTGTTTAACAACTCTTGGAAAAAGATAGGTGTGATGGGTACAAATTCCGTTAATCAAAAAAAAGATTCAGGCAAATGGGGACTGCATTATCTGTTTTCTATTGCTTGGGAGTAACAATCATTTATTCAAAAGAAGAAATCTTTATCAACCTATGTGATTAGTCATGACACTGATTCCGTAATTCTTTCAAGAGGCCCTTTATTTAAAACAATGTCAGTATACAAGATACGGGCCTACAACCGTTCAGGCCGGCCACGGGGTGGGAGGCGTCGAGTGTCATGAGCAACGCTACTACGGCATAAAATCGGTTCCCTTCCCGCCCCTCCCCGACCATCATGTGTGGAAGCATCGCATATATATATATATATATCTCTTTTTAACACAAATGTCACGTGACTGGGACGCCACAAGGGTTTGTAGGCCTCTCCTACATCGGCGCCATCTTGGGGCGAGGTCGGGCCAGAGTACAGTCTAAGTCTTTCCATGAATTAGCTGTTGGACCAGAATTCCTTTCAGTAGTTCGAGAACTTTCGTTAGCGTCAACTTTGCGTCAGCATGGCGTCACTGCGACCCCGTAGAAATGCCATGGTTCGTTCTTGGGGCGGGGCAGCAGGCGGGTTCTTCCGCCGACGCTTCGAACCAGTCTTTCTCACTGCACCAAGCGGAGGCAAGGTGGCTGCCGTCCGGGGCAAAGAGCAGTGGCAGCGGTTTGTCCTTACCGGAAGTCCGTGGGAGTCGAGTGTCAAATGACTCCAGCCGATTCTGCAAAGCTGAGGGGAGCATTTTGTCAAGGGTGGGGCCCACGCCCAAGCAGACAAGCTTTCGAGTCCAGAATTGTCTCACGGTGGGCTTTAGGCCTGGATCCGGAGGAGCCGACCGCCGGAGTTCAAGGGCAGCAGTAGCAGCAGCTCTTCGGTACAGCCACCGGGTGGGCCCAGTAGCAGCGACAGCAGTTTGGATGGTATCGCCACCGGGGTGGGTCCCCGATTACTTGGCTGCGGGGGCCCACTCCTCGCGTCGGGCGCTAGTGGCGATCCAGGTGAACCCGTGCTTGGGCGGTCGTCCGGTGGTCGCGTGCAGCGGCAGGGTGCAGCTCAGCTGGCCGGTGAGTCAAAGACGGTTGGGGTGCAGCTTAGCTGGCCGGCGAGTCAAAGACGGTTGGGGTGCCCTCATCTGCTGGCGAGCCTCCACCTGGGGAGGCGGGGGAGGCCCGTCCGCGTCGCCTCCCCCCTGTCAGGGCACCCTAGCCGTTATTGAAGGAAGAAGAGAATGGGAGGATCCACACGACGTGGCAGGGTGCGACTCAGCAGACCGATGAAAAAGACGGCTGGGGCGTCCTCATCTGCAGGTGAGCCTCCACCTGGGGAGGCGGGGGAGGCCCGTCCGCATCGCCTCCCCCCTGCCAGGGCACCCTAGCCGTTATTGAAGAAAGAAGAAGAGAATAGGAAGATCCACCTAGCGTGGCAGACTCCGCCTTGGCGCTGTCAGAGTTTTGGCACTTCGTGTAGCCTCCGGCTTATTCGCACAGTCGTCCGCCACTGATGTCAATGGATTTTTGCATGGCTTTTATAGCCCAAAGCCGACTAAAAGAACCGCCCAAAACAGGCCAATGTTGCAACTTCGAGGAAGGAGAGGCGAGGACGGTGTCACGTGGACGTAAATGCTTTGGGATGGAGGTTGCAGCAGACTGTCATGTAAATAGTTGTTTTAAAACGTGTTTTAACCTGTTTACCCTGTTGGTGTGTTTGTTATATCTTATAAGTTATTAAAATGTTATAACTATACTACTTCGTTGGAGTGTTTGTACATATTTGCAATCTGATGACGAGCACAAGGAGGTTACTGTGCAATCGGAAAAATAACATAGCCCAATTGTGCGCGATCTAGCCCTAGTTTGGTGACGTCGATGGTGGGTGTCAGCAGGCTTCCGTTTGTGCAGGATTTTGTCATGCTTATTGGGCGGGGTGGGCAGTAGGGCAGACATGTTTAGGTAGCGAGAGTAATGGAGTCGGGCTACCTCGTGGCCGTCTCGACCGTGAGCTTGGCTCCTTCCCTTGGTTTCATATGTCCCACAAAGGGCTAACTCCTAGCGTTACTTTAGTTTTTGTAAGGTCAAAAAGGATCCCACCAGTGCCTTTACTATTTTGTCGATTCCTGTTCGTTCATCCTTCGTTAGTCGATTCATTCTGGTGGAATCTTTCTTTCTCATCTCAGGGTCATCCAACGTTATTGCCGACGTTGTGTTCAGTACAGGAGGCTCGGCCGGCGCGGAGGCCGTGAGGACCGAGGCCCCTGTACTGCTTTCGTTCGTGTTTGGGGGTTGTGGGTGTTGCACTATTGATTGGGAGGGTGCGTATGGAGGGGGCATGTAAATGATCGGGGGACCTAATAGTAATTCATCATTCGTTCGCTGTTTAGAGGATAACTCAGGGTAGAGCAAAGAAGGGGTCCTAACAGCGTACTGGCCTGATGTTTCGGGCTCCTGTCTTAGTTTAGTTTCCCTTCTCTCCTTTATTTCTTCTTCTAACTTTCTAGCGGCAAGGTGAGCTGCTTTTCGTAATTCCTTTTCTGCTTTTAGTTCTTCCCTCTTTTTCCGTTGTGTTGCTTCTTTGCGCCACATGCCGATACTGTCAAGCATAGTAGGCGTCGTCTTATTGCTACGCAGAGCTATTTCTAGCACTTCTATCTTATGGTCGTCGAAGGATCCCATCAGTGGCCACTGACTCTCGGGGTCCTTCTTGGTATATTTATGCCACAGCTTGCTATAAGTTACGGCGACTAGTCCATATTTAGTGAACATGTCCTTATTAGGGGTGCCCTCCAGTGGAGCCGGATGGTTCACCTCTAATAAGCGGTCCGGGCAGAACCAACTACCAATCAGTGGGGAGAAGATAGGCATGACGGGTTTCAACGGGGACAAAAGTCAGCACTACCTATCTTTTCACTGCTTGCAAAGACTAGACAGAATATCTCTATTCCTCGTTATTTGTAAGCAGAGAATACCTCCAAAGAACCAATATCGAACAACTAGTGTTCGGACAATCAATCAATCAATCAATGGGGAGATAAAGATAGGCACGACGGGTTTCAACGGGGACAAAAGTCTGCGTTACCTACCCTTCACTATTTGCAAAGACTAGACAGAATATTTCTATTCTACGTTATTTGCAAACAGAGAATATCTCAAAGAGCACTATTCTTCAAAACAATCAATGTTCGGACAATCAATCAGTGGGGAGATAAAGATAGGCACGACGGGTTACAACGGGGACAAAAGTCTGCGTTACCTACCCTTCACTATCTGCAAAGGGAGAGAGAGAGAGAGTATTTCTACTCCTCCCCGTTTGTAGACAGCGAATATCTCAAAGAGAACAATCAATGAGCAATACTAGTATTTCCAAAACTTCAAACAATCAATCAATTATTTCGCAATTTGTCGTGTATCACGACCTTACCCGGACCGCGTGGACAGTTTCTCGTCTTCCGCCTCCAGCGCCCGATCGTCCTCTACTCTCCGTATTTGCCGCGGCACTCCTGATGGTTCCCAGTCAGGACCGTAGATCACTCGAGAGAGGTCTGCTCGGAACCAGTGAAGTTCGGATGATCGGCTGCCAGACGAGGGTCTATTGGGCAGGAGCTCTCCCGATCGTTGCAGTCGTTCACTCTGTCGTCGGGACCTCTCCCACTGCATCCACGTGTCGCTGATGGGCCCCACGTTTGGGACGCCAATTGTTAAATGGTAGCGGCAGTTTCAATCGATAACCTTTCAAGTATTTGCCCGGCGGTAATCGCCTCTCATACCACTCGATAATTTACCAATGAAAGAGGCAGGCGCCGGAGACTGGAAGGCAGGAAACAAAGTTTTATTCCGTCGGAGCAGAACACATCAGATCAGACAGCAAGGTATCGTCACAAGGTGCTCTAACTGCATCTCTGAGACCTGGTCTCTTATACACAGGTTTATTGCTTTATTACATATGGTACATTCTTGTTGAGGCTTTGATGTACGGGAAGACATTCCTTGGAACCCCCACTTCAAGCTCGTTCCCACACATATCTACAGTAGAAGTCCCCACCCCACCCACAGTAGGAGATGGCTATCACGCAGCTGGATATTCCGCCAATTCCCGGGGGTGTGTGCAACCGGCCGGGTCTCAGGGGGTAGGGGCTTTTGATCCACCGTAATCCCTTTGATGTGGGGTGTTTCCCTTACAGTAGGAGCAATAAACTGCATCCGCAGGGCTAGGTGATGGCCTGGGATCGGTTCGGACAATGGGGCGCAGAGGAAGGGGGGGTTTATCAAAGAGAGGCATGACCATGTATGGGATGTCGGTCAGGTGTGGGATGTGGTTCCATGGCAGGGTCGTGCTGAATGAGAGGGTTTATGGCCCGTGTATGAGAGAGCAGGGGCGGCCGGCGCGCGGGGGATGCTCGCAGCGCTAGGGGAAAGCGCTGGCGATCGAGAATGAGCGGGGAGAGAGTGGGGTGCTTAAAATGGCGGCCGTGCATTCGCTGTGCGTGGCGCTGGGGAGTGGCAAGATGGCGCAGATAATGTTCAGTTTGCAAGCTAAATTTCCACAGTAACGGCCACCCGTGACCAAGGCTCGCGGACAGGAGCCGAAACATGCTGGCACTGTAACACCCTGCCATATCGTAATGAGTAAAAAAAGCACTTTTTGACTACCAACATCGGGAGTACAGCATTTTGTCTGCTTGCGGTGGAACAGTGTGTTTAAGATTTCTGCGCGTATCCGTTCCCAGTGATTTCTGCAGCAATAGGAATATTGACGACAGAACCCTATGTAGTGCATTCATGCCTTCTGAAATAATAAAGTCTAGGCAATTTTTAGGCCTAAGTGTGTTGCTCTCCACATTACTGTTGGCCGGAATATTCAGGACGATTGGTCCCTCGATGATGGTGGCTCTGCTACTCTCTGAGAGTTATTTGTCCGGCTCGGCCGGCCTGTCAAGTACTATTTCTCCTTCTGTGTTGCCAGCCCCTACTTTAGCCATCTTCCTAGAGTTGGTAATATTTATGGCCACATCTGGAAGGGAATTAGCAAATAAAATTGAAGAGCTGGCACATAGAAGTTCATTACTTGGTGTTTCGTTGGCTTTGTGAGTTTAGCAAAAGTCGCATATCAAATTGGTGCACTTAGCAAAGTTACTATTTGAGACTTTGCCTGCAATACTAGACTTCCCTGAGACACGAGCATAGCAGTTATCTAGCTCAGTTAGCTCAGCCACTTGATCAGCGGACCGCCTACTGATTTCCAATATCTCAGCTCAATCCTCTGATTCTATTCGTCAATATCTTTGACTTTGTCATTATCTTTATCTTTTGCTTTAATTATATATTTATTTTGTGGCTCCACTCGCTTTACCAATTAAACTGCCTCCCGGGTTGCCATTGCCCAAGTCGGTGTAGGAGCCGGGTTCAACTTCCTTGCTGGTCCTCTGGAAGAAGCTTGTTATTAGCTTGGGTGTTGTTTTGGGGGCTAGTTAATGCTGATGTCACTTTAAGTTGGCCCTTTTACCATTTGGAATAGTCATAAATAGTCTATTATACACTCTCAAAAAGCGCCTTGGTACCACCTGCTTCCCATTGACACGTCTGTTCCTGGTTGTCATTGCACCCCTCAATTTGACGGACGCCAATTCCACTTTAGGTGCTGTTAAGTACATAGAAAGGATGCGTCTGAAGTGATGAAGTGAGGAAGAACAAGCTATGAGCACCACCTACCTTCCTTTTAGGTATACTTGCACTAACCTTAAATTGTACACAAGGAAGTGCGCCTACCGCACTAATGTGTGCCGCTTATGAGACGACAGCTATCCGCCAGTAAGCAGGAGGTATGCTTCTCTTGAAGCAAGAAATGTCTTTTTAGATTCAATACAAATGGGACAATGAGAAGATAGCTATGCCAAGAGAAAAGGAGAGGGCGGGAACAAGTCACTAGTGTACAAACTCTCTTCTGTCCAACTATGCAGCTATCCAGTCGTACTGCAAACATTATGCGTCCTTGAGAGCTGGCCTTGGTATGCACCTTGCAGATAGCCACAACCCACAATACAACAGTACCAACCGTAAATTAGGTGGGAGAACAATGAAACTGCCAGGAAATTGGGTGGGACGTCGCAAGGTGCCAGGCAAGTGATGGAGTAACCGGTAAACTGGCCAGCTTCTCTAAGTAAGCAAGCTGCACCGAACTCATGCCACCCATCTCCGCTCACAAGTGCCTGTTCACTTACAGTCTAGCTACCACACCGCCCCAGATCTGTCCCGCTCTCCCCACTCTCTCTGATACTCTGTTGTATTGGTCCGAAGGTCGCAGTGCCACAGGGCCCAGAGCCACAGGCCAGCCAAGTACCCGAGTACCCAGATGACCCCGGAGAACTGGGAAGATTGAACGCCATTATGCGCAGTGGTCCAGGTGGTCCAGGGCTTGTTCCTCTCCACTCGCTTGTTGTTGGCTCACTGGTGGGCCCACCCTCATGCACTCTACGCCCGGCATCAGCAGTCCTTAACCAGTCAACAATGAAGCATTGAGGCCATAGTGAAGTCAGGACAAAGAACTTTACCTATCAGTGATTATACATGATATGCCATAATATACGACTTAACATACATTATACGGATATTGCAAGTCTCCAAGGAGTTCCGTGACTTTATAAATTAACTCAGCCTTTGACCTCGTTCCTCTATTTGAAGACCTGCACTATCCTTATAATGTATGGCAGGTTGTACTTTCTCCCACATATTATTCATGGGCACACCATCATTCTTCCTACAAACTGCTAAGTTCAAGATGACAGATTTGCTAAGACTTTGCACAGCCCTAAAGTCACACAAAGTGATGCAAAGCAGTACAAAGTCTGGAAAGGATATATTCACTTTCCAGCGTTAACAGTTTTTTGTGCTGGAAATGTGTCATTTTCTCAGTGTAAATTTTGCTTTGCACCCCTTTGCATCATGGCGATGTTACATGGGTGGTACTTGGGAAGATCAGCGCAAGCAACTATATATTTTAATGCAAAGCACCATCTGCTAAGATAGTAAGATTGCTATTTGCTTACAAAAAAACACTTCTTTGAAGTAGGCACTAAGTTGGAAAAATTGTTTATTTCCACAAACATTCCAGGTGTCCTGCAGTGTGTCAACATAAGCACGTGATTTGGTTATTTTGAAGTTTAGTATATGAGAAGTAGTTTTATTTTTGTTTCTTACTTACTTTTCTCATGGGGTGGATCATGTATATGTTAAGAGCTTGCTGTAAAGGGTTAACTTTACGTTTCCTTTTATTGAAACCCCAATAGAGTATTGTTTATAACAAAGAAAGTTGCAGCAAGTGTCCCAAACTTTCTATCTCCACCGTCCCTGGTGATCGTGTATTGAAGTATAGACATAGCCATGCTCTAACCAGGGCCACAACAGGATGCCTGTCATCTGGGGGCTGGAGGGTTGAATCTGCTTTCTAGCTGAGCAAACTTTTGAAAGCCCCTTCTACTGTCCCATCATTATAGATGCCCTTAAAAACAGTCCCAACTTCCAAGTGACCCATTTTGATCTGTGACACTTTAAGCACTTGGCGTTTTGTCAACAGCGCTTTGCAAGACTGGAATGCTAGGTCGAACCTATTATGAGAACCATTAAATACCAAATCCATGCCTCACAGCCTTCCCTTCCTTTTGGGGTAGGCTCACACTATAGAAATACCTTGTACATAAGCATATGGAAATACATCCAAGCATTAAACATCATGTGAACTCAAAAGACAGAGAAGGCTAAAGATGTAAAGGGTCATTTTCGGCTCCGGTCGTGCTAGGAAGAAATAGGGTACCTGCATGGATGACGTCACCAGGATAGTTGTGTGAGGTGGGGAGAGAGTCAAACGATCTCATATCTTATTGCAAAACTTAAGAAAAACTGGGAGACAACACACATAAAAAGGCAAACTGTAAACATGATGGTTAAAGAGAAAGAGGGCCAAAAAAAGCAACTTTCTTGTAAGATCCTGTCTGATTGCACTTCAGAGGTCGCTGCCTGTGGTTTCGCCAATAAATGGCCATCACTTTGGACACACTCCTAAACCTACTGTTAAAAAACGTGCTGCTGTCTTCTTCACCACAACACTTCCGCGATGGCGACTCTTCTTTCAAACACCACGTTATTAAAATCATGCGGACCTTTGCACGTTCCGACGTGCTCAACGTGCTGGAATTAAAATTCTCAGCAGTGGTTGCAGGACACCCAAGCTCTGTCGGTGTTGTATTCTAGACATGCTCCTTCACACGCATTTTCACGGTGTTACCCCGCACTCTCGCAGCTACAGACGAACATTTGGAACCACTGAGGTTTTTTTTTAAAGATTTATGTGGAGGGCTTCACTTCTCTCTCCCGAGTGAGAATGCAGATGACTGGCAGGCCTGCATTGTAAATGCCTGAGGTAACCATTAAGTTTCAAATGCAGTAGGATTATTGATTTTTTTCTCGGTGGCCACAAATTAGAAAAAGAAGTACTACTGAAAACCATGGGTCTCTTCACAAATTTTAATTAAAACATAAATAAATCATTTTAGTTGCCTTGGTTTCATTAAAAAAAAAGGAGGGAAATGGCATCCGTACAACTGCGTGTCAACGTTTTGTGACAAACGAGTCAGACTGAAAACCTAAAACAGACAGAAAAGTGAACTAAGGTTCCATGTAAACCTTCGACGGTAATTAAGGAAAGGCACACAGGTATAACATTTCATTCGGGGTCTCTTGAGATAACGAGTGAGTAGTGACTCGTATTCATAGAAAGCGATCGACGTTGTTAGCCCCTGGTGGCTCGTTTTAATGTAAACACTCCATGCTTTCCTTTAAAGACATGACGCAATTTGATTTTTTGCCATCAGCGCAAATCCAGAAGCAGCAACTTTAATTGGGTTGAAGGCCAAAATGTCGACTACAGAAACATCATGCGAGTAAAACATTGTGACCAAAATGTTGAGGACAAAGAGTAGCCAAGGTGCATGTATGTGGCAAGGTGGATGTATGCGGCAAGGTGGATGTATGTGGCAAGGTGCAAGTATGTGGAGTTAAGTAAGGCAAACCGTTACTTACCAATATGTACTTAAAATGTCTCGATATTTTGGTCACAATATTCTGGCGGCAATAATAAGATGAATCAGTGATTTAAATGGATGTTACTCTAAGGTTCTCAGTACCTGCACTACTTTAATTTGAAAAGGAGAGTACCAGCACTTCTCGTCTCTGGTGTAATACTTTGAATGCGAGAGTACCGGCACTTCTCAGTCGCAAACAGGTACTCTTGGTAATTGAGTACATGCACTTCTATAGTTCCATTTCAAGCACTGGATGGAAAGCCGGTTTCTCTGCCAATTTCTTCCCTCTTTCTCCATGGCTTCTAAAAGCTGAAAAGTTGCAAAGATGTGAAAAAGCTGGCGATGGCAGGGGGAACTGATTAGATAACTTTCATGGAGTTCACCAGTGATAAAACAACGATATTTATGGGAACATCAAGCTCCCCAGCTTGTCAAGACCAAACCACCAAGCCATAAACTGCTGACAATCATTCACCACAGTGCTCCACGACAAGGAGACATCACAGAACTCTCTGCAATCACAACACATCTTCCCATAAACAAAACAATGGCAATTAAAAATAAACGTGCAAACCAATGGGAAAATTATAACAAGAAACAATAAATATAACTGTTTTTAACACACTCATAAATGATAAGTGAATTATAAATGACAAATATAAATGGAATACTGTCAAATTACTGGAAACAGCACGAGGTTAGTCTCTCAGCCTTATAGGACATTTGTACATTGTCTTGCCATGAAGAACGTAAGGTGTCTCTACACTGTGAGACTTCAATTGTTCTTTTTAATTGAGTGGACGGTAATCAACATTTCCCATTATTCCACTATGCCACCACTGTTCACCTTTAAGTCTCACAGCACTTCCTGTATATATATATTAGGTCATAGAACTTAGATTAACACTTATAACTAACAGAGGCGCCATTACTGGAACCCACTCCCCAAAACTGCAATCAGTGTTTTTTCCAGAGCTCTTGACATCCTCCTTTCTCATCTCACATTTGCAATTAGCCTTCATTTTAGCCTCACTCCATGCCCTACCTGCTGAGTTATACTTTGAGCATAGATACCATCCCTCAGAGGACTCAACTCAGAACTCAGAACACCCCCTTCCTCTTATTGTTAATTCAAACAGGTTTTTCCAGTAGCTGCATGTGGAGTTGTTCTGTATGCCTACAACATCTGCCCCCCTTTCTACTCCTGTGGACACTTTGAACACACACATTACCAGCACTTTATTAATTCTATCCACTATGCCATTACTTTGTGGCTGATACTTTTATAATCCATCAGTATGTCACTGAAAACTTCTTTGCATTTATTTGACTGCACTTCATCCATGCCTTCTTCAACCAAAGACACTGCACCATCTCCCTAATTCTGGTCGTCATCATAATCTCAGCTTGGTGCCACCATCATAAAACATTACTGCACTGTTTAGCCACATAAACACTGTCTTTTGAAAGTAGCCCAGAAACCCCCCAAAAGATCTTTCCTACACCCTTCCCTGTTATGGCAGAAGGACTTTGTGGTGCCAATCATGTTCATATTCGTCGACTGAAGTGATCATGATTCTTGTTACTGAATCCACCAAAAAATGCTAATCTGTTACAGCTCAGATCCTGGGATCTTTGCACTGAATGCAAAACTCCACGAAAGTTGTGCAAATCAGTGACAAAAAAGTAGAAAGAATGGGACTGAGGTTTATCAAGTACCAGTTTCTGAATTCATACACGATGAACTAAGGCGAGCAGTTCCACACTATTCCACAAGATGCTGTTAATCTGAAACCTTGTGATAACAACTCATCATGAACAAGCACACATATCAATGTCAACAGCAACAATAGTGTTTACTGAGTGAATTAGGCACCCGTCTTCTGTTTACTGCTCAAAATTACAAGACAGCGTGGAGTAGTTGTGGGCTATGACTGAGGCAGACCTCATGTTAATCCTAATGTTGGACTGACACTAGGAATAAACAGCTGCCTCCTGGAGGAGCTTGCGGAATCAGTGTACGACAGTCCCACTGTTGATCCAAAGGTTGCAGGTAAGGGTGGCGCACATGGGGCAATCTGCATTGTTACCACTTCAAGATGGCCCTTTCATTAGGACAGAAAGTGACCAGGACCCATCTGGTTTCTAAGAACTATTGAGTAACAGAAAAGTATCCACACAGTTCACCTTTGAAGAGATATATAGTGAACCAAGTCTCAGGTTCAGATCATGGTACCATCAAGACATTAAGCGGGTTCATGTAATACTATGTCTCTGTGCAGCTGGTAGCAGGCACTTCTCACCAAATGTAAGTGATGACATTTGTAGTTTATGCCAGAGATCAAACAAGCACATTATTAAGCGGAGCTCCCCTGCATGCCAGAACCAAACTGACAAGCTGAGAACCCTGCTGATGATATCCCATCACAGGACTGCTCCCTGATAAGGTGACATCACAGAACAATGTCCAGTCACACTAGGGACATAAAGGGTTACGGCCTGAGAAGATTTTGATGGCAACACACAGTCAAATTGGCCTGGGCTATTTCACAGTACCAAGGGAAAATTAAACTTTTTTTAGAGGCACTTAAAGGAATATCTCAATTTTAGTAACAGCATACAGACACAAAATTATGAGCAATCTCTTTAATTGCTGCAAACCAACAGTAAGGAAATCATAACCTTTCCAACGTTTTGTACCAGCCAATAAACCCCAAATATAAAGGAACTAGCAGACGACATGGCCGCATGAGGTTATAACTAACATCCATTACAAAACTTTTTTTCAGTTCTCTTGTCAAACTTCAGATTCCATGCAAACTGGTGAACACAGACACCTCAGTTAGCTGCTCTCCAGTCGTATCAACTAATGTGGCCAACAATACCACCAACAACACTCATCTTCATCCTAAAAAAAATTACACAAGCATGTCTCCAAACTCTTCACACAAGGCAGTGCAGCAAGCAAAGTTCCTGCACTGCTTTGTATGAACAGGAGAGAGCTGAGCAGATCCACAGCTACTAAGATATGATACTCTTCATCTCTCTACCTGCACTCACTCACTCAGCGCTGCCTGGTGCCAACACAGGCACCCTTCTGCCATGATGCAAGGATACCTGCATTACTGTCATAATTGTTTTTCCCCTCAATTTTTCTTTACTGAATTTTATAAAGCATACATCAAAACTTAATAGTGATGTACTTGGTAGAGATCCTATTGATACAGTAAGAGTGCTAATAAAACACACAGTTTCAGTGATATAGTGGTCTCTCAGTGATATGCAATCAAACAAGATGTGTCATCACTATTAATGCACATTAATAACCATAAAACATGTTATAACCCCATTCTTACCCCTCCCCCATTAACTCAAAACTAACTAGCGTGAGGGTGTATATGGATGAAGTAAAGGACATGAGAGGATTGCAGGTCTACAGCAGTAGGAAAGGAGTGAGGACCTGGATGTATGCTGCTCGAAGGACTCAGTGCCCCATCCCCATTTTAGCCCTGGAAACCGTGGATTGATCAAGTACAAGTAGGACACGCAAAGAGTGGAGACCCCACATCTACTCAAAGTTCTTATAATTTTCTAGGAGGAAATTGGCCATCCGCTCCACGGTTACTGCTGGGACATCGAAGGGGCATCAGGTTTCTTCCAAGAGGCAGCCAGAGCTGTCTTGGCCTCCCTCTGACAGAACCGCAGACAAGAATAGTCCCCGGAGGTTTAATGCTTAAGGGTGTCATCGCGTAATCAATGAAGGGTGAATTCAGGGGTATTGGGGATTGGATATCCCAGATTATCTTTTATTTGGACTAAGATTTCAGACAAAAAGGGTTGAATAAAAGGGCAGTACCATCATATATGTCTGATGTCCCCAAGAAGCCCACAACCTCTCCAGCACAAGTCTGACAGTGGATAGATCTTTTTGAGTTCGTAGGGTATAGATAGCAATCAAACAGCACTTTGTAGTGTGTCTCCCGCATGCCTATTGAATGATTGAATCTGGGATGTCTCTACAGATCTTTTGCCACTTCTCTTCCGTGAACTTCTCCCCAGGAGTCCATTCCCAAAAACGTATTTGACGGGGGTCTATTCACGCGGATAGTGGTAAGCAGTAGCAAGTATAAAAAGGAGATACAACACTTCTGACTACCGGCCCTTCAGACAAACTTTCTAATCGGAGAGAGGTCTCTAGTGGCTACCAGGTGCATTTTAGGCTGGAGTACCCAATGTTTTAACTGGGTATAGCAATATTGCTCAGTATCTGGTAATTTAAAGTCTCAGGCTTTAGCTCATGTGTAAAGGTTGAGTTAACGTGGATAAGGGTGTAAGGCAAAGGAAACATCGCCTACCCCGCAGAGTGATCCACTTCATCCCACACTGTAAGGGTGGTCTTGGTCGGTGTTCTCAGAAAGGCATTAAGTGGTCTGCCTGGTTTTGGTTTCCATAGGACATTCCAGATGGATTCACCAATCACTGCTCTATCCATTTGCAGCTAGTGCTTATCTGCCTCCCTCAATGACTACTCTGATATCACCTGCAGTTGCGCCACTTTGTAGTATAATGTTGTCTGGTAGCACCAGGCCACCAGCATTTCTGGGTAGGATCAACATTATATAAGGGAGCCGGGCCCTGCGATCCTGCCAGATGAATGGGGGGACCAAGGTCCAGATTGTTGAGAAAAAGTCTTGGTCAAACGGAATGTGAACTCCTTGAAAGAGGTATAATAACCTTAGCAAGACTGTCATCTTAATCACATTGATATGACCTAGCCAGAATAAATATAAGGGTTCCCAATGCTTGAAACCTGCTTCAAGCTGTTGAAGAAGTACAGGGTAATTCACCCTGTGAAGATTGCTCACTTTAGGTGTGACCTTCATCCCGAGGTATGTAAGTTCTGTTTTTGTCCCAATGAAAAGGGGTGGAACTCGCCAGGGCCTCCATGTCAGTGGTAGTGAGAGTCAGGTTTAAAAGGAAGGATGTGTGGAGATTAATGCAAAAATCAGCCACTTCCTTGTATTTCACCAGTTCAGCTTGCTGGGCCATCAAGGACGTCTGGAGTGTAGTAAGAGAAAGCAGGCCGTCATCTGCAAACATTGATATTTTATGTTCCACTGAACCAAATGAAAGGCCCTGGATGGAGTCTGTCACCCTCACCGTAGCTGCCAGGAACTCAATACTTAACACAAATAGCAGCGGGGATAAAGGACACCTCTGCCACGTGCTGCGCTCCAAGTCAAAGAGTTCTGAGACAGCCCCATTTACCATTACTGGGGATTGTGGATGAGTATAGTTGGCTTAGATCATGTCTATCAATTTGTTCCTAAAGCCAAAATGTCTAAGATTTTGGAACAAGAAGGGCCAGTCCACCTGGTTAAAAGATTTTTCAGCATCAAGTGACAGTAGGACTTCTGGGATGTGTTTTTTGGCAGCTTTACCGACCAGGTGGACCACCCACCGCAAGTTGTCATGCGCCTGGCGTCCTTTAATAAAACCTGATTGATCCGGGTGGATCAGATCTGGCATGATATCTTCTAGTCTAGTGGCCAGGATTTTAGTATAAAGTTCAGCATCCAAATTCAATAAAGCAATAGGATGCATAAGCCTGGGGGTCCTTACTCGGTTTTGGTATGACTGATATCAATAGCTGTCTGGACTTCGTCTACCCTAATGGGACTATCCAGGTCATCATTTAGATCAATTGTCACATGGGAAGCTCCAACTTGGTAGGTAGTTTATCTTTGTTGACTCATCTGGGAGCTCAGAAGTGTACAGTTGCTTATAAAAATCTCAAAATGCCTGGGTTTTGTCCGCTTTCAATGTTGCCACTGTCCCAGGGCCTAGGCAGAGGTCACCATTATATTCTATTTCATGTTTAGCTTGAAGTTGTTGTGCTGAATGTGAACCCATCTTATTCCCCTATTCATATGTTGTTTTGTTGAAGCGTAGCAATGTCAACTCGGCTCTATTGGTGTAGATAGCATTAAGCTTCCTCCGTAAAGCTGTAACTTTCCCTTGCAATGGCAAAGTGTGGGATTCCTTATGGGCACGCTCAGCTGACTGTAATTCAGCTTCAAGGGCAAATCTATTCTGTGCCTTCTATTGAGCTAAGGTGGACTTCACTAAGATGCACTTCCCCCAAATTATTGCCTTGAAAGCTTCCCGAATAGTGGAAAGATTAGTGTTGCGCGGGTCTTTTAGTTTAAAAAAGTCTGTAAAAGTTTTACATAGCTCATCTCAGAAAAGGCGGTTCCATGTGAGGGATGCTGGAAAGAAGTACAGTCCGATCTTAGGCTGAGGGGGATTCCTTATGGGCACGCTCAGCTGATTGTAATTCAGCTCCAAGGGCAAATCTGTTGTGTTCCTTCTGCTGAGATAAGGTGGACATCACCGAGATGCACTTCTCCCAAATTACTGCCTTGAAGGTGTCTCAAGTAGTGGAAAGATTAGTGTTGCTGGGGTCTTTTAGTTTAAAAAGTTCTTTGAAAGCTCATCTCAGAAAAGGCGGTCCCACGTGAGGGACACCGGAAAGAAGTGCAGTCCGACCTCAGACGTTGGGGCGGTCCAATCTAGCGTAATCTCCACTGCAGCGTAATCAGAAAATGTAACACGGTGCAATCTAGCATCTGGAACAGATTGCGGTTAGGCTTGACTTAGACAAACATAGTCCAGCTGAGAATATGTGTGATGGGAGTGGGAGAAGAATGTATAGTCTCTGTCTGTGGGGTGAATAGTTCTCCAGGCATCAATTAGGCCTACATCAAGAATGGCTTGTTTCAGGGCCTAATTGTTTTTGTGCAGAACGGTATGCCATCCTGCACAAAAACAATTCTAAGAGGCAATTTCCCCTTTCTACATCTGCTTCAGAATGCACCACACACAGAAAGAGGAAGTAACCAGAAGACATTAACGTATTTCTTGCCGTTACGCCACGGTCAGTGTAGCATACCATTTTGGCGCAATCCCTGGTTTAATGATTTTAGTAAATCTGAGATTGCATCAAATTCCATGGGTGTATGCTCCACCCATGAAATGCCTAACACTACGAAATGTAACGCAACTCCTTCGGGTGTGCAAACTCTGAAGGCAAAGATTTATGGAGAGTAATCTGCAACTCTGTGTCAATAATAAAAGTTTAATTTTCCTTTCCTCTCAGAAAAAGCTTCCTTTTGGGACACTCCACAGAGATTTACATACTCTACAAGTTGAAAGCTTAGCTTGTATCAACATAAAACACGGACAAACTAATTGGGGAGAACCCAGATTTGGTAGATCTTGTAACAGGTTAAAGCCTGATTGATCTTTTTAAATCCTCTGCAACCCCCATTCTTCTGGCAGTTACTAAACTATAACAAACACATCTCATAGAATGAGCAGATGTTAAACAACATCATCTGCCAACCTGAAGATATCCTTGATCATCAAGCTAAAGATTCTGAAAAAACTTGTCTATGTTGCTTGGGGAAAATTATATTAAAAGTATCTAGTCTTCATGACTTCAACTGTCTGAATTCCTGTTAAGATAAAAAGGTAAGCCATAATTGAATGGAAACATTACACCTATGTCTAGTTTTGAAAAAAATTAGGATATACATTTTTTTGTTTTCGTAATTACCTTAATATGAAAGGGTCATATCAGAGAACACAAAAGCCACCAGGTCTGTTGATCTATGCAGTGCAAAAATGTCCTCAGGAAGGCCAGATTCCCTAAGAAAAATGTTGACAGGAAAGACATTACAAAGATAATGGTGCACTGCCCTAACAGCCCAAAGACAAGACACATTGAATGCCTAAAGTAAAGACTACTTCATTGAAACTACTTGAGAAGTTGAATTCCTATAGAGTGTTGTTTCATAAAGGCCACTACTGAATACCTGTGGTGGCAACAGGAGTTTCTTATTCCTTTTGCACTATACACTATACACTATGCCTGACCCTAATGGTCATTATCACCACACAGCCATCAACAGTCTATACACCGTGTGCAGGTCACCTCGCATGCACAGACACATCGGAAAGGGCAGGGAAAGGATAATAGGGTGGGGAAGAAGGAAATAACCACAACAATAGCAAACAATGTAAATATTATAAAAGTAAGGATATTAGATCTTCACCCTATCTCAAAACAAGTTATTCCAACCAATAATCTTTAAATCTGGTAGGTAAACCAACATTGCTTGAAGGGTGACCATCAAGTACACTTTGGTTATCCTCAGACACCTCACAGGATGACTTGTCTACATCACCGTGGGTTGTGGGTTGAGGTGGTGTCTCGTTATGAGTAGCTTGAGGAATGAGTGGGATTTTCTTTCAACACTTAGGGGTGTGGAGACACTCTGATAAGTGCCAGGAGCAAGAGCAGGTGGCACTTGGTGTGATGGAACTCACATCAGTCAAGGCGACTTCCACCAACACCCATTCTCAAGCTTCAAGGTAGAGCAGGTGGTTGTCACCCCCTTCAATGATTGCTGTATTTGTGATCGCCAACTTTGTTTTAAGGGTGTTTGACTCTGACAACATCCCTAACCATTATCTTGTTCTTTGATACAGACATTTTTGGCCACAATAATATTTAATTTTAGTTTGTTTGGTCTCAACAGCACATCTTATGTCACCCTCACTGGTATTCCAGCCTTTTCTTCCCTTTTTTGAGCCAGAGGGAATGTAATTTAGTAGAGGCAAGTCTACCTCTAAGTAACTCATATGGAGTTTTTCCTGTTACAGCATGAGGGGTGGTCTGATACGTCCAAAGACAGGTGCTTAAAGCATTTTTCACAGGTAAGTTTCCCCTTAGTGCTAATTATATGTTTTTTTATGATTCAGTTGTTTCGTTCAACTTGCACATTAATTTGGTGTGGTACAAATATGCCTTGTAATGGGTTGTGCCACATGACTGAAGGAATGTGAACATTTTAGCAGAAACAAACTGGGTACCATTGTCACTCACTAGTTCGGAGGGGAACCCTTCCCTGGAGAATATCTGTTAAAAGAATTTCAGGAAGCTACTAGTAGTAGGGGTTTCTAGGACATCTTAGTCAACCTATGTACTGTAATAGTCAACAATGACTATGGTGTAACGCATATCAAAGAAATATTTATGCATGGGTCCCGTTAGACCTGGAATCCTGTTTGTTCCCACTTTTGTAATGTAAATGGGAAGTCTTTGGCATAATTGGGATGCTGAAGTGGATGAGGCAGTTTGGTAGTTGTTAGTTGTCTGCAGTTGTTACAGTACATCATAATATCGAGTCACTATAACACACTCTGCCCAGACACGGCAGCCACATGGTATGATAAGAGTGCACATCCTGCCAACAATGCGCATGCAGGGCATTCTTAGACTGATAACTTGAAATGTCCCAGGGTTAAATAATCCTACTAAAAAACTTTGGCAGGTACTTGCCTATCTGGACCACCATCAGGTACAGATGGTACTGATGCAGGAAACACATCTTACACATTCCACTGATTTACACATGGGATCCAGATGGGTTGCAGTCCGGGTAGCCTCATCTTATTCGTCGTACTCTAGAGGAGCCCTCATTTTAATGTAAAAAAGGGCTTCAGTTTACACTCACGCACCCTGAATCAGATAAAGGTCGCTAAATACTGTTGCAAGGTAGTCTGTGTGTCACGGCAGTGCCTATTATTAATACATACAGGCCCAATATAGATGACCCTGAATTCTATGAACAACTAGCAAGTTGCCTCTATGCCCTGAAACCCACAACGGTCATCTGGGGTGGGGATCTAAACATTCCTAGACCTTTCACTGGACCGCTGTGCCTCGACTGACTGGCAGGGCAAGCACTCAGCCCGGGTCATCCGTGACACCCGCTCAAGACTTGCTTTGGCCTTAACGGTCTTGGCTTCAAATGGTTCGCCTCGTATCTCAAACACAGAACACAACAAATCAAAATCAATGATTGACTCTCTAACCACTCACCTGTCTCCCTAGGTGTCTCTATTCTCTCCTCCTCTCTCTTTAACCTCTTTATGGCACCCCTTACCCTCATTCTGAAGCAAGCTGGAATCAATTATCACCTCTATGCCAATGACACCCAACTTTACTATGAGATTAGGTGCCACTCTGACGTACTTCATCTTAACAATACACTGAGCAAGATCCAATCCTGGTTCTACTCCAATCATCTCAAACTTAACCCCCAAAAAATGGAAGTCATCCTCTTCTCTTCAAAAAACAACAGGCTCCCCATCGAATCCTGGATCTCTGACCTTAAGGCCCTCAACTGTTCGCTCTCTTTATCCAACTCTGTGAAATCACTTGGTATCATCATTGACAAAAACCTAACTCTTAATGACCACATAAAAAAACTCAGCTAAAGGAGCTCTCTTCGCTCTCCGTCATCTGAAGAAAATCAGACCCTTCATTCCTCCTGAAGACTTCAAATGGATTGTCCAATCATTAGTACTCTCCAAAATTGACTATGGTAACACTATCCTCACATGAACCCCTAAAGTGCATCTAGCCCCCCTCAGATCTGTGCTCCACTTAGCGGCCAGGCTGATCACTGACAATAAACATTTTGACAACATCTCCCCAGCCCTTAAGGCCCTGAACTGGCTACCCGTTGAAGGTAGATCCTCTTACAAGACAGCATGCATTACCCATAAAGCTCTCCACCAAAATACCCCGTTGTACCTCTCAAACAAATTCAAAATAGCGGGCTGCTCCAGACCGATGAGAAGCACTAATGCTCTCCTCCTCGTCCCCCCCTTGTCAAAAAAGAAAACCACTCAATCACGCTCCTTCTCCAGAAATGCACCGAAAATCTGGAATGCTCTCCTCAAGGATCTGCGATGTAACCCCTCCTACCTCAGCTTTAAAAAAGACCTCAAACTCCACCTTCTCAGCAAGTATTGGGGTCCATAAACCTTGCCTCTGACCTTTCACCCTGCTTCACCCGTCTTGATTTTCCTTTACCTCATTCACATCTCTCTCCTCTCCCCCCTCTTTTTATCTTTCACCCTGTTCACTCTCTCCCTACCCCCTTCTCTCCCCTCTCCTCCATCTACTACCCTTTCCACTTTTCCTCCTCTACCCCAATTTGGTTCTTCCCACCTATTCTTATCTAATTATACCTCACCCGAAGCCCAGCCAGAATCTTTTTTCTCACACCTTCACTCTTTACGTAACTTTTCCTGTGCTTCCTGCTACTGTTTAAAATAGCCCTCCGTGAGCGCCTTTTCATGTATATGGCTCTTTGCCCATTTTGTTGAAATAATTTGTTTTATATTACCTGTCTGAATGCCCTGCTATTGAATAACTGCTCTTTGTCCTGTAATCTTGTGTGCGCATGTAAAGCGCTCTGATACCTCCGGGTTGAGCCAGTGCTATAGAAAACCTGTCAAATAAATAAAATAAAATAAACACTATGGAGGAACACATCCTTGTAGATGCTTGGAGGGCGCAACATCCGAATGCTAGGAAGGGGCATACATCTCAGTCCACAGAACATGGTCCAGACTGGATTATTGGCTGGTGTCAAGTGGTGAGAGTGTGGATAGCAACCGTACTTCATCTACCCACCACACTATCGGATCATTCGCCTGTCCTGTTGGAGATGGTTATCCCCACACATAGAGCTACACAATTTAAGTGGAGGCTTCAGGTCTCAACCTTGCTAAAAACGGCTTCCTACCTTGATGAGATACCAATAGCGTGGCTCTTCCAGGGGCAGCGGGAATTCCGGGTACAACCACTCACATTGGAGGAAGTGGGGGAAGCCATACATTTGCTGCCAAAGAGCAAGGCATCAGGTAGTGATGGGATTCCTAGTGAATTCCATAAAGAATTCACAGACCTACTGGTGCAGCGCATGCACATGATGTATACAGAGGCCTATAAGATGCTAATACTGCCTTGACTTTACATGAAGCACCCATAATAACCCTATTAAAGCTGGGTAAGATCCCAGAATGATGTGAATCGGATAGACCGCTATCATTACTCAATATCGATACTAAAATACTGGCGAAAATTATGGCCACTAGACTCCAGTCACTCCTCCCAGCACTGCTATTACCAGATCAGTTGGGCTTTGTGCCTGATCGATCCACCTCACGCAATCTGTGTATGCTTTTTGCAGTTCTGCATGAATTAGACCCCTCACTCAAGGCGGCAGCCACACTATTAGATGCTGTAAAAGCCTTTGATTCAATACAGTGGGACTACATGTTCCCATCACTGCATCGTACGGGGATGCCCATGCGTTTTCACTGTGGATTGCTCATCCATGACAACACATCGAGCTTGATGAAGGTCTGTAGAGGAATGTTGCAAGGATGTCTGCTGTCGCTGATTTTATCTGCTATAGCACTGGAAGCCCTAGAGTGTAGGATACTTTAAAAACATGCAGAAGCGGCACTGGGATTTCACCAATGTCCACTTGCCATCTCTCTCTCTACACAGACAACATGTTGCTGTATGTCTTTAATCCAGACATACAACTAGCTCCCCTCATATGCGAATATATATGGCATGAGAGATACTTGGGTCTGAGTATAAACTGGGATAAATCAACAATATCTCCCCTGACACAATGCACTGAAGCACCTGCACTTGACATCCCCCTTGGAGTACGGAGTGGTGTGGAAAACCTTCCAATAATGCAAGGAAGGTCTGACTTTATGCAGTACACGGGGATCATCCCTGGACTATGCAATACAGCTATTAAGTACAAGTTCTCTCAGTTCTCAAAACAATGCGGTTTTGTTTCTTAACATCAAACCTTAGTGCCAGGATACAATGAAGCCTCTTAACACTATTGATTTTGCTTTCTCTTATCCCGCAGTTCCCGAGTGCCCTCACTGATCTCATGAGGTCCTGACTTTAATATTAAGGGGTGAGAAACATGATGTGTTTTGCAATAATCAATATAACAGTGTCTCAAGGTTTGCCATCAATGGTGGGGCCTACTTCGCGGTATTATCTACCTAGATAGCCATGGCTCATATACTTACCTGATGAATGAGCCTCTTTTCATAGAATCACACCAACCTGGATACTCTACCTAGGGGGACTGTATGAACGAGAAAGTAAACGTATTGATAAAGAACTACACTGGCACAATCTAATCATTGATCTTATACCTGTCTATGTATGTCTGTCACTACGCTGAAAAATCATTTTAATTATTCAAATCACTGTTATTATACATGCACCTATGCCAACCTATAGCGATAAAACTCACGCTAAGAGTAATGCGCACCAGGCACACCAATGGTTGACCCGTACAATATAACCTACCTAGTAAAGATACTAAAGTTAGTATACTTTTGTCCTATACGTTTCTTCTTTTCCGAAACGCTACCCCTTCTACAGAATTAGCGGCACCAGTTAGTTCAGGCCACCACTGATGCTAAAATTGAACTCCCTTTGGTCCTGAAGAAGCGCTTTGGATCTCCCTCTGAGGCCACATACAGCGCGAAACATTTGACCGTTATGTATGTTGATTAGGGACATATATCCAGCTACATAGGGACATAATATCCCCTAGAGCAGCACCACACACTTTGGTTTAACAATGACAGAGGGATCACCCTAATAAATAGTACCCACTCTCCCTCCAGTCATTTTTTAACACATCACTTTAGGCTTCACTGTCACTTACACCCACGCACCCAAACGGCTTCTCATCAAAAGATCTCCGATAAAGAGACCCTTTGGGGGCCCGTAGGGCATTGCAGAGTCGGCCCGACGAGGAGCAAAGCCCAAATGATGAAGCATGACATCCTTCGGGGTGTATGAGGGCATTAAGACGAGGACACATTGTCGCCCACAGATAGAGTAGCATGCGACAAAAGTCTTTCTTCCTCTACAGGGAACAGTGACACCCTTTATGTAGGAGTCACTTCTCGGGAGTAAGGGTAACTGGACCTAATAATCAGCTCCTAGTGTCCCCCCTCTCTATAAATTGGTTTATCTATTACAGACTCCGTGAAGTTTTGAAAGCCCTATACCCAAAATTGCTAGATGCACCACCCACACTGCGCTGTTACAAGCTGTGCTTACCTGTAGCTCATGCAATCAACTAATAACAAGTCTGTACAATACAGCACAGGTCAAATTATTAGAAAATTAGAATGCTGGGTTAGATCCTCCACTAAATCTGAAGGACTAGGGAATTTGCTGCTTTTTTTCCAGCCAACTAACAGCTAACTGCAACTTAAGAATCCTATATTTCAAATACCTACAGCAGTTATACTCCACTCCACTTCAATTGTACAGATATGGTCTAAGTGCGACTGCTCAGTGTATGCGCTAAGGCATGCCCAGTGCGGATTATATGCATTAGGACAAGTCATTTGCAATTGTGCATCGCTTTTGGACACACGTGACCCAGGCTTTATCAGATATGGTAATGGAACATGTGGACTGCACTCCACCCATCTGTCTCTTAGGACTTGTCAAATCCCTACAACCCTCCAATGTTAAACAAGTGGCGATAACTCTATTGCTGGCGAAATGGAGGGTGTCTCTGCAGTGGGGTAAAAAGTGACTCCTAAATTTGACTAATGGTAGTTGCTGTGGCGTGCTGCAGGGACCAATTGGACGTATATGCAGAAAAACTGCCGGTGGCATCGCGACCCAAGGATAAATGGACACTGTTTACAACATATCATATTAAACTCATCTGTGGACTAGCTGGAGTTCATTGAGCCACTCTGCAGTGGGACTCTAAAATGTACTTATGTCAAATGTTACTGAATGTAATGTGCTGAAGCATATGTGTTGGATATCACATGTGAAAGATATGATGATACTGTGTTTAAAGTGTTGCACAATTTGTACTGAAAAAACCCAATACAAATGATTTTTAAAAAAGAAGTATCTTACTTACGACTGTACTAAGATACATTCTCTTTATTTTTAAGCACTGTCCAGCACAAGTATGGTAAATGTTCATCAAGTGGGAGAGGATGTGGTCTAACGGCAAGAACGGTTGAACTCGAAGCTGGGGAACCGGGTTTGAGTCTCAGCAGGGACGTTTAACATCCTGCGATTCTGGGCAAATTACTTAATCTCCCCGTGCCTACCAAAATTAATGTGCCAGTCTGCAACGCAACTGGTGCCCATGTAAAGTGCTCTGATACCTAATACCTCCAGGTTGAGTTTGTGCTATATAAAATTTGACGAGGAAAAAACAAGTACGGTGAACACTATTCGTCTCTTTTATTAAAATACAGCGAGCACAGGAAAGCTAGAGTGTCTTTCTACACCACTTAACTGCTGTGAGTTCAAGTGTGTTATTGTATTATCTTTAGTGGTCTTAAATACCACTTTGAATTTAAGTCACCTTTATAAAAACTCAAGGGGTTCCCTCACTATACAGCTTATTATTTGATAATATCACTTTGTGCTTCATTGCACAATGTGTTTAATATATACAATCAATGTGTTTCACAGTACGATATTGATCACATACCATGTAACCGCTATGTGCTCATGCATCTTACGCAATTCATCTATATAAACCACGCATGCACATAACCTAGCTATTATCTCTAAAACACCACTTTTTGACTAAACTAAGTGTCTTTTTGAGACAGTATTATCCCTTTCCCATGTTCTTCTCAGGATTTATACATATGCTGAGTTAATCTGAAAGTATCACTTCATACTTAATAGTGGGATCACAAAAAATATCTTGGTGTAAGTATTGCACCTATTATCCAATAATCAAATAATCCATCTTATTTCAACCTGTAATTCATTTATATTTTTTGATGACTTTTTAGGTCTCCACATTGCGTGACTCTTCGCCAGTGCACATAACCAGTTCCAGCCTCTCATTATTCGGTTGACCTTATAGTGAGCAAATATCCTATGCAATACATATTTAAGAGATACTAATAGGTGCAATTTGGTGAGGGTCCTTATTATTATTCACCTTCTGTTAAAATTATCATATTAATAAACGTATCATTCACAACAACCTTAATAAATGTAATTATTCGAGGTTACTTAATTATAAAGCTGGTGATGGTGTTATGTCTTCACATTTCCTGGAGCATATTTTGCTCATTCCACTCCAAGTGTATGTTTTTAATATTTGATCATATTAGTCATGTTCCTTTTAAAATACAAAATTTTGGGGGGGCCCTTCATCTTCATGAAATTATACACAGTCCTGAAGATGGTTTCACAGATGCAAAACAATCAAGACCGAAACACCAACACATAACCCAACTTTCTATTAAGTTATTGTTAAACATCCATTCAGAGCCTAGTTTGTGCTGTATTAAGCAGGCTCCAGCTGTATATTTAAGAAGTGGGCTTTAAATAACTCAGAAAAGTACTGAAATGATAACTATCAATGTATTATGAGATTGATAGTCTGAACCCTTGTAATTTCAATATTGAATTTTTATATAAATTTGACAAAAACTATATACAACTGCATTTTGAGATTTATTTTCTTCATATAAGAAATATTGTACAACTTTAAATTAAGTTGCGATGTAATGCTAAGACATCTTGAATTATCAACACATTAATTTGTTAATTTGTTTTCTGAACAAATCCCTTGTTGGCATCCTTACCTATCTGACTTTAAATACCCAAGACCAGATGGGAATATTGTGCTGCCCTTTTGTTTTTAATAATATTTTTAGAAAGTGAACATTTGATGCCTGCTGCCTGTCTCTGGGTCACATGACTGGGTGTGGGTGAAAGTTGGGCTTTGTATATTCCTCCTAGACAGCCACACACAGTGAGGATCCTAGATGTGACTGGATGGGCCATCGCTGGCAGGGTGGGAGGGAGGAGCTGGGCCCAGCCCCACCATCGTTGGAATAGGCATTGTCCTGTCTCCACACAAAGGGCTCCATACACCCTGTAATTAGTCTGGAGCCTGGGTCAAGAAGGTGGGGCACCTGTGTAAATGAAAGGCATGCTTCTAAAAGCTTCTCCCCAATTCAAAGGCACAACTGGTTGTAAATTCAGACACTAACTATTCAGTACAGTTCTGGACCTGTGGAGACTCTGCCAGGAAGAAGTACTGCTGCGCTGCTGAAATGACTGCCACTCAGCTGGACTGCTGCTCTGCTGCCCTACTATGCTGACCTACTGCCTGCTGCCCTCTTGCCTTGCTGAGAAGGACTGGACCTGCATCTCTTGAATTTAGAACCCAGAGTAACTCTAAGGGCAAGTTCGCTAGCCTCCTGACCAGCAGCCTTGCACCTGCACCTGGACTCTTCCCTCTGTGCCAAGTGGTGCCACCCCAGTCCTGGACCCTTGGAATTGGGCTTAAGGTGCTCTGCCAGTCTCTGTGGATCCAGCAGAACTGAAACCCCCCAGCAAAACCGAGGCATCGGCAATACTGAGAGGATCAGAACTGCCTCAAAGACTCACATCACATTACAGCCAGCTGCCGCATCAGGATCGTCACTGCCCGATGCACCTTTGACACAAGCCCTCACATCCCTCATCGATGGCAGCTACGACAATGATGACAGATTCCACATCGCAGCCTCTCAGCACCTCGAAACTGAAGGCTTGCCCCGACTGCGCAATGCATCCATGATTCCGGACTTCGCATCGTAAGTCCTCATCGACGGGATCTTTAACACTGATGCATCAGGATGTCATACCATAGCCTTGTCACATCTCGGAACCGACGCATTTCTTCAGTTGCGCTACACATCTTTGACACAGTTCCTCGCCACGCTCAACAACAAACCAGGATTTAAGGTACTCTGTTCAGTGGGCCTACGGCGGTCCATATAGCCAGCCAGCACTCCATCGCTGTCGGCCTGAACTTTAAAATTGAACATCTCAGTTTTACTGATTTCTTTTCCATTTTAGTCTTGTTTCATTTATTAAAAATGACTCTCTTTTTCTAACTCTGCTGTGGGCTCATTTTGTGGTGTGCTCTCACTGTGTTATTGTTTGAAGTGTTGCACAAATTACTTCACACATTGCCTCTGAGTTAAGCCTGCCTGCTCATTGACAAGCTACCCGAGGGTTGAGCACAGGTTAATTTAAGGTTGCTTGTGACTTCACTCTGAGAAGTGTAGACAGAGGGAGCCAACTGGATTTAGAAGGGGGTAGAACTGACAAGTGCCTCTGCAGTAGAGGGCCATTGTCCACGTTCTAATGCCTAAGCAGCGAAGTCAATCAAGGTATTGATTAGTCTCCCCTGGCTTTAGGCTGGCGGCGGGTTGTGTTGGACCTGGCCCGCTCTGCAGGGTCATTCCCAGAATTTTTGCCTTCACTCCTCCATTTGTGCTGAATTTGTTTTTGTTGGCCTTCGGACTCTGTGCACTTTACCACTGCTAACCACTACTAAAGTGCTTGTGCTCTCCCTCCTAAACATGGTAACATTGGATCACCTCCAATTGGCATATTTAATTTACTTGTAAATTCCTAGTAAAGTATCATTATGTGTGCCCAGGGCCTGTGAATTAAATACTACTAATGGGCCTGCAGCACTGATTGTGCCACCCACTTATGTAGCCCTTTAAACATATCTCAGGCCTTCCATTGCAGTCTGTGTGCGCAGTTTTACCTGCCATGTCGACCTAGCAAAATAAACCTTTTGCCATGCCCAAACTTCCCCTTTTTATATATGTAAGTCACCCTAGGGTGGGCCCTGGACAGCCCAGAGGGTAGAATACAGTATATTTAAAAGGCAGGGCATGTACTTTTAAGTTTCACATGACCTGGTGGTTAAAGATTCTTACTTTCGTTTTTCACTACTGCGAGGCCTACTTCTCCCATTGACTAACCCTGGGGTTACCTTATTACATTTAATATGCAGTAATTTTCAAATGCGAGCTGGTACCCAGTTCAAGTTTGGTGTCTGTGGATTTGTAATGAAAATTCAACTTATGGTGAAGTCTAATTTTAAATTGCAATTTTGAAAATGCCACTTTTAGAAAGTTGCTATGCAAGAAATATGAAATATGTTAAAGCAGAATGCACTCCTTTCCTTAAATAGATTATTGTTATGTATCAATGAGTGCGTGCGAATGGGTACTGTGAACCATCCTGGTCACGGATGTTTAATAAATGATCCAAAAGGCACGTGTTTTACGCGCCAACCAGTCGCACTGCGAAGTAAGGGAGTTGACCCTAACAGTAAACAAATATACATGTCGTTCTCTATATTAAACCAATGGTACACCAATTTTATGTCCAAAATCCATCCAAACTTTTGATGCAATCATTCAAAATCACTGCGAGGAAAGCGAAATTCCTCAATAGTACTTTATTTTATCATTTTCACCTGCCTTCAGCGTGCCTATCCGGGCTTCAACTTGAGCATGTAGAGGGGAACAGTTCATATTCAGTAACCTCACATAGATCCACCCAATGTATTTTGGCCTCTTTTTAGGCCTTCGTCAGGGGTAACTGAAAAGAAAATGATAGAAACAAACATCTAAACCATCTGTTCAAACCCAAGTTGCATTTAACACCTGCATACTTATACCATTAAATCATCACGTGATCATTCATTACACAAACACGCCAAGCATCTAAAAAACATGCCCATCTGAACTTTCTCTTGCTTCTCCTTGCCCAATGAGAGAACCAACCTAAAGCAAGTGTTCCAAGAAATGAACAGAGCTGCAACCATTTAAAAAGATTTTTTGATAAAGAAAACCCTTTCTTATGAGTGCACACAGTCTTTGCCTTTACAAAACCGAAAACCCTTCCCGCATCCCCGTTACCGGCATGAGTCCTAATGTCAAACACCCTTTCCCATACCATGATATTAACCAATCTACCTTAAAAGCCACGGTCGGTAACCTTGTCACCTACTCTGCCTTCTCTCCGTCTGCCATAAATGCGTGTCCTCTCATCATTACGTTTTCACATAAAACTGCTAAACTCACCCACCTGAATACTCTCTTTTTATAGCCAATCAAAACGATCCGATCCAAACCCCGAGACTCAATCCCAATCTCTACTGCGAGCCTTAAAGTGATATTATGTTACCATTCTGTATAATCGTGCCCACCCTAGAACACTGCAAAACCAAGAAACTAATAATTGCCACCTGTAAATGAATACACCTTGTTGCACTAACAATATAATACAATCAGTGTGTTCCTGTGAACAAAAAAACATCCGTAATCATTTCGAAATACATCCACAAGTTTCAACTGAAAAAATAAAGTAAATGTCAAAATGAATCCACAATATGAACAGGATTTAAATGTCCCTCATGATGAGTGTTCATTTTCGTTTCGTCGATTTTCATATGAGACTACATGAGGTCCCTTCTGAGTGTTCCCTTTGTTCACGCTGTCTTCGGAGTGCTGATTCATTCGTTGCCATTCCGTCCTTTGTATACTTTAATCATAGTTATTACCAGTTTAATCTGCCATGTCGACCTAGCAAAATAAACCTTTTGCCAGGCCCAAACTTCCCCATTTTATAAATGTAAGTCACTCTAGGATGGGCCCTGGACAGCCCAGAGGGCAGGGTACAGTATATTTAAATGGCAGGGCATGTACTTTTAAGTTTCACATGACCTGGTAGTGAAAGATTCTTACATTCATTTTTCACTACTGCGAGGCCTACTTCTACCATAGACGAACCCTGGGGTTACCTTATTACATTTAATACGCTGTAATTTTCAAATGCGAGCTGGTACCCAGTTCAAGTTTGGTGTCTGTGGATTTGTAATAAAAAATCTAACTTATGGTGAAGTCTAATTTTAAATTGCAATTTTGAAAATGCCTCTTTTAGAAAGTTGGCATTTTCCTGCCTTTCCCTTTTAGTGCCTGTAGCCTGTACCTGGGCCACATGACTGGGTGTAGCTGACTGTGGAGCTTTATGTATTCCTCCTAGACAGCCACACATAATAGTGAGCTTAGGAGTGCCTGGATGGGCTATCAGTGGGTGCAAACCCACTTATGCTTGAATAGGCTGTGTCCTGCCTCCACACAAAGGGCTGCATACCCCCTGTAGTAGGAACTAGTCCCCTGTAGTGCTAACCTGCTGCCCTATTGCCTGAGTGAGAATTACTGGACCTGCATCTTTTGAACCCACAGTGACTCTAAGGGCTTGTAGGCTGGCCTCCTGATCTGACGCCTCACGGACATGACAGGCTTCCTACAACCTTGCACCTGGACTCGGCGGCCGTCTGTGAGTCTACCCTGCCAAGTGGTGCCACACTAGTCCTGGACCCTTGGAAATGGGCTTAAGGTGCTCTGCCAGCCTCTGTGGATCCAGCTGAACTGATGCATCTCCTTTGCTGCGAGCAGAACAAGCACATCACTGCTGATGTGTGGATCGGTACCGCTGCAAAGACCCGCATCTCATTGCAACCCGTTGATGCATCAGAACTGCTGCTGCACAACAGATCGTCAGTGCAGGCCCTCGCATTCCTCATCGACTGCAGCTTTGGTATGCCGGACTCCCGATCTCAGCCTCGCAGCTCAACGCACCCTTGCCTCCAGACTTTGGATCGCAAGTCCTAGTTGGAGGGATCTTCTACGGTGATGAATCAGAACCTCGAACAGCAGCCTCGCTGCATCTGAAAACTGACGGATCGCTTTGTCTGTGAGATGCATCTTCAATGCAGATCCTCGCCACTCTACATAAACCAGTATGTAAAGTACTCTGTTCAGCAGACCTAACTGGGGTCTCTAAAGCCAGCCCATGCTCCATTGCGGTCGGCCAGAACTTGTGACTTTGTCCTGGTCCAGTACGACCAGATATTCACAGTTGGCGCTTTACGCCTTTAGGCGCTCTTGTTACTGAAATCTTTCAAATGTAATATCTTTGGTTCTAATGATTCGATTTTTGCTGTTTTGGGCTTGTTTTCTTTATTAGAAATTACTCTATTTGTCTAACTCTGTTGTGGGCTCTTTTGTGGTGTCTTTTCACTGTGTTACTCTTTGAAGTGTTGCGCAACTTCTTAAAGCAAAAGACACACAATTGACGGACGGAATGCAGAACAAATCAAAACATTCACCCCCAGTCAAGAGATCTGGGTTAAATCCATCATTCTTTTTCTCACCATGCCACCCCAGTTTAGACCTGGCCATATGCAAATCAGTCTTGGCCCTGTGCCTCATGGGAACAGTCCAGCCCGAACTGCCAAGCCAGGTCCTCCCTGGACTGGAAACAAGCATCATGGGACCGGTTTCAGAAACAAGCATCCTAGGACTGGTTTCCACAACTTCTTAACCCAGACTTAACCCAGAGTTAAGCCTGACTGCTCTGTACTAAGCTACCTGAGGGTTGGACAAAGGTTAATTTCAGATTGCTTTTGACTTCACCGTGAGAAGGATTGTGGTTGCCCAACCAATAACCCACTTTCTCACAGAATGATTGAATTAATCTCAACCAGTGGCAATCGATCACGGCCACTGGAGAAGGGTCAACACTGATTTGCACATGGCTTGGTCCAAACTGAGGTGGCATGGTGGGGAAAATAACGATGGATTAGGATGCGGCCCAGGGTAATTACCAGTGACTAAGATTATTTCAAGCATTCCACCCATTACTTTTTTTGTATACTTTAGTGTGTCGCCCTAAGTGTGACGGGTATGTCCAACTGTGAGTCCTGTGCACACTGTAACACTGAAATAAAGCTATACTTGGGTAATGATCCCTAACTAGGGAAAAACGGTCCTCGGTTGCTTGTGTTCCAGTTTAGGGAGGACCTGGTCTGGCAGTTTGGGCTGAACTGTTCCCATTGTAGTGCTAGAGAAAAATACAGGATGGTCCTGGTAGCTCCTCTATATCTATCTAAAAGGGATACACTCTGTGCCTCTGGCTAAGACACAACCATACCCTTGGTGAACCTGCATCAAACCTGCCTATGAAGGATCAGCCAATCACAAGGTTTAAGCAGGTAAATTGAGATCTGACTCCACAAACTGAGACTGGAAATAGCGAGGTGCACACACTCCTGGCCAGACAATATTCTTTACAAGCTTGTTGATGTGCCACTAAGAGCAATATCTAAAAGACACAGTGCAGACGTTTCCAGAGAGCAGGACTGTGCCGAAACAGAAGCAGGATATTTCCTTGAATTGTCTGAATGAAGGAAGAACAAACTCTGGCATCAGGAGGAAGACGCATTACAGAAGGGTTGCGATTGTTGCAGAATCAAAATCAAAGACATCAACTGCCACCAGGGGCCTAGCAGCAGCACCACCACCACCGCCACCTGATTTGAGTCAAAATGAGGGAAGTCAAACATGAGGTAACACCAGTGAAATAGAAGAGCATGCTTCTCTAGCTCACTCCTCTCCCCTCCCCACCCTCCCCCAGAGGTGAAAGATGAAGGGCTGCATCACAGAATTGCTAGAGTTCCAAGCTACTCTGCACAAGGTCGCTATAGCCTCCTGTGAGAGCCAGGAATTTTGGGGTGTTGGGAAAATTCTGTTCATCCTATCCACAGCCTAAATGTCATGCTCTGATTTCAAAGCTGACGGCAATAGGAGCCCATGGCCCAGACAGAGAGGAAACCTGCAAAAGCTGCCTGTAACAAGAAGCATGGTAGGGGAAGGGGAGTTAAAGGACACACCTCCTGGGGTGGGCGTTGGAGGGACTGTAGTTAGTATAAGATTTGCAAACCATACGTTCACCTGTAGGCATCCTGGCACTGAATAACAGCTGTTTATGGTACCCTGCTCCTGGAGCTTATTTTATTTACTTTGGGAGTTGAAAGGCTGAGTGGCACAACAGAAATTGAACCTGTGACCATGGGGTCAATCACAGATCCCTGCAGTGGGTGCATTAGCCTACTGAGTTTTCAGACCCATTTGAAGCTCTCCAAGTGTTGTTTGGCAAATGGGTGTCAGTGTGTCTGTCTCAGGGGGTGCGCCCTCCTCTGATAGTGAGCAAGGAGGGGAACTGGGAAGAGAATGCGACCAGAATGACTCGCTGCTCTTCTTCGTCGTCTTCATATGCATCATCCTACGTAACAGCACTGGATTTTTTGTTTTTTACATAAGCACATCTATTCATCTATAAGGCTGCATAGCAATATCGATCCCGAGGAACGTGCAGAAAATGATAATAGAGATAAAAGTTAGACACTCGTTTACAATGCGCCATCAATAATCTGTAGCGCTTTATAGCCCAAACACCAAGTCTCTGGAGCGCCTAAGTGCAGGTTATTGCATACGTCGGGCCGCAACTTGGCTTATTGAGAAAAGACAGACGTGGCGAGGAGTCACTGTGGGTTAAAGAGCGCGCGGCCCTGCCTCAGAGCGGGAACAGGAAGATGGCGCTCACCCGGGCCGAGCATCTGCCGAGCACATATGGAGAGCGAAAGCTCAGCAGATTTCTTGCAACGCTGCATTTTAGTGAGCCCCATCTCCAGTCGACATTAACATGTAAATGGAGGTGATCTTCTCACGTTTTACAGGAAACCCACCAGTGCCACAAATGTAAACTATTTAATTGCTTGTTCCTAATTCAAGCCATGAATAGGTGGCAGCGGTCAATTTCTAAAAGAGCTACTTGACGATCATTTTAATTGAGTTGTTTTCTCCTCTGTGTTTGTGTGGCACGAACTTGACATCACTGTAGGTGTCTTAAGCTGTGATTGCTCGCATGCGCCATTACTCGAACCATATTATTTTTCTTTCATTTCACACATTGTAATCACACTCGAGTTTGACAATGATATTTGAAATTAAAGCGCTCCAATACCTTCGTGTCGATTTCGCGCTATGTAAAAACTGCAAAAGAACAAAAACTGGATTCTTAGTGATCAGGGCTAACAACCGACAGAAGGCCAGTAACACCTGCTGCCTGAATGCTGCTTAATTTCCTGTCAGTGAAGTACTGTTTAATGTACATTTACGTGCCTTTGTGAAGTGCCTCGAAACATCCAACTCTCTATTAGTAAAAGTGCAAAGTGGGCGCAGTGCCTTGTACTAAATGCATGTGAATATTCCGTGAATATTCACGTTTTATTCCCACTCTATATGTTTAGGCCCAATCACAAAGGCATACACATGTTCTAGAATAGCACTATTAAGAGTACTTTTTATCTACTCCAGAATACCTTTGTGATCACGGCCCGTTTAATTTGCCTGAAGAAGCAAAAAAGGCAAACAATAACACAAGTTACCAGTAGAAACGCTTCGGCATAGAAGAGAGACATGGCAGAAATAAAGGCCAAAAGTACTGGATAAAGAACAGCACAATAGGCAGAACGTTTATATGGAAACGTGTGGAGAAACTCAAAATGCGTTACTGAGCACATCTGAAATGCAACACCTGTAACTCCACATCAAAGGGAGGACTCTAGTACACACAAAATCCACAACAACATAGATTGCAGACTCCCTCCTATCCAATGCTTAATTTGTGCCCGGACTGCAAGAGTGTATGGGAGAATAGCGTCAACCGAACATGTTACTACATGTAGTCATTCGTGAGAGGGGTGACCATTGAACATGTCACCACATGTAGTCATTCGTGAGAGGGGCCTGTCTCCCCTTCAAAGCTGAGTACTGCCAGACCCAAAGGTGCTAGATGAACATTGCTCTGGGCAAGCGACCAGGCCATTTTTCAAATAATGTTACAAGTATACAGAGCATTACAACGTAAAATGTGTGCATAGAGTATTTGCATGTGTTACTTCCATGAAACACACTGTAGCTGTTTTTTGGAGGGGAGGGACGGTGGTGTTAAAGTGCACTCCCTAAAATGTTGATGGACATATAGAACATGGATTGGCGAGACACTACTTGTCAGGCCTAGCCAGATAGCAATTTGAGCACTGTTAACTCTGAGGTGAGATCAATGTTTGGTATGCAAACAGCAAGCAAGAGCAGTTCTAGATCTCCAAGGGTTGTCCCTGGTTATGGTCCATTATTCACGTAATTTAAATGACATTTAAATAAACTTCTTCATGTAAATAAAGCTACCAGCTTTGTTTCTGCAGGCCGATGTAAACTTCTGGCCATTGATGAAAAATAAGGAATAGTCAAGTAAACTCTGTGGGTTTCTGTGAATGGAAACATCACTTCTCCAGCCAATTGTCCTCACATACAGAGGTATGAGGTTGTCGTAACTCAGGGCTGCCAATGCAGTGGCTGCGTGCAACTAGATCTTTTTTCATCCTCTGCCATATTGCTTTCTGAGGCCCTGTCATACCACCCTCTTTGTGCCTTCTCTGATTCTGTCCATAGTCTGCCATTCCTGCCCAATGTCCAGCAGTGCTTTTTGACTCTCTGTCGTGCTCTTGACTCCTGCTATTGCACCTGTTCTTCCTCGAGTCTTTGTCAGCCACCATCATCCCCCTTTCTACCAATTAGGCCTGCGCTTTACTAACTGTTCCTATTGTTCTTGCTAATTGGTATTTGTGTAATGCACAACGTGCCATTAGTGTGCCTTCATCTCTTCTGGTCCCTCGAGCATCACATACAAACATCTGCCCATGCACCGGCATCCAGAGGGTACAGCTATAGCTTCCTTCAGATGGCCTGCGCTCCCACGTCTATTAATTGCTGTTATGTTGCTTAGTTACAGGGAATATTAGGCTAGCTAGCATTTATGGAATACATTAGTGTATATTCTGTTCTAGATTGTTTATTTCGGATTAAAAATCCATAAAACATACAAAAAGATAAAATAGCATCTCATAAATATACAACTTTAAGACATGCGTATGTATTCTCATAAAACACTTAAAATATTTAAAATGGTCAATTACATCCCAATCTAATTATACACAGAAGTTCATGTATTGGATTCCACAGGTTAACATTCCAAACAGTCTTATCTAATGTCTGCTTTAAAAATATAAATCAAGACTAGCAGCATCCCAATTAGCATATTTTGCACTATATGAATCCGATACCTAATACAATATCCACCTTAGAAGCCTGAGTCGTCTTTTAACGCTCTATCTGCTGGTTCCGAATCATCCATACTGCATGCAAATATTTTGCTAGACAGACGTGTGTCTGTTTTTAATACCCTAAATGCTAGGCCCAGTGCTCTTATACCTAGTAATCTACAAAGGGGGATGATCCATTTTCTCCTTGTGGCTTTATAACCCACACAAAAAATAATATGTGGCTTAGTGATTCAGAAGCAGTACCACAGACAGGACAGATAGTATTAGGGTTCTTGGGGTTTACCCATCTAGCTGTATATTCTTGTGTGGGCAAGGTCCCATATCTGAACTTTCGATATAACTTTCTTTGGATTGAGCTATGGTACAACTGACAGCGAACGCTGTGCTTCAACTGTTGCTCTAAGTGCAAGTGGGGTTTGGGTGGAAGCCGAGCACAGCGAGGTCTGCCCCCCGGGCAGATTGGGAGGGGGAGGGGCTGGCCGGCGAGCGGCCATTTTGGGTACTTTGGGCTACATTGGGACTAGCCCAGTTGTAGCCCAATTTTCAGTTATTACCCCAAATGTATATAGGGCTTTTTCGCGCTTTCCCAGCCACCATTTTAGGTTTGGTGACCTGGTGGCTGGGAGCGCTGTGCAGAGTAGGTTTTTTGCCAGTTTTTTTTTTTTAGTTTTTAAGGCAGTTTTGTTGGCGCTACTGGTTAGTGGCGAATTCTGTTGGAAGATGGCTGGTGAGGACTATCGTGTGTTGGAGGCGGTGAGGCTGTTGAGTGAGGCCGGCCGGCTCGATATGCTGCTGCCGGAGGCCTCCTCTGTCACGCGCCCGTTGAGGCGCGCGTCGCCCGGGGTGTCAGCCGCCGTCGTGGCTTGTTCGCCCCCCGGAGTTCGAGTAAGGTGAAGGTGAGTCTTCGGGCCGCGCAGATGCCAGGAGCGTGGCCCCGGCGGGTGTCGCGGGGTTTAGGGAGGGTGCGGGAGTGGCAGGTGCATCTGGTGTATGCAGCGGTTTCACCCGGCAGGGGAGCGCGTCCCGCGTCTCCCCGCCACGGTTGCTTTTGGTTGGGGGGGCTCATATGCCAGGGGAGTGACCCCGGGGACGGAGTACAATGGTTTTCAGCGGGGCAGCGTGGCTGTGGTAGGTGCTGCCCAGGTACCCGAGAAGGCGGGGAGCGGAGGGGCCTCAGTGAAGGTGGCATGTGAAAGCAGGAAGGCCCGGCGGGGGAGCGCGTTGCGCGTCTCCCCGCCGCGGTCACAGGAGGAAAGTGGCCGTTCTTATGTGAGGAGAGTGGCCTCACAAGGTGCTGCGATGGGGACACAGCATGAGGGGAAGGCGGGAGGGGCTGTGGCTTTGAGGTGGGAAGGAGAGCAGACAGAAGGGGGGATTAAGGACTGACAGGGTGCTGAGAGAGGCAGTGGGTTGTCTGGGTTTACTCAGGGGAAAGCCTATGGGGAGGAGGGGTGCAGAGGCAGAGGATACAATAGGTGAACTGGGGGGTGGCGGGTTTTTCGCAGTGGGGGCGGGGAGATGGTGCAGCAGAGGGGGGTTTCTCCTTTGTTAATTGATTCAGAGGGGAGTGAGAGGGATTGGGATGGCCCGGACATTTTTTCTTCGTGGGCGGAAGGGGTTTTGGGGGCGCGGGAGGAGGATGGGCTGGAGGGTTGCCGTCATGTGGGGTCCGATGTTCTGGGGGGAGGGGTGGAGGCTTCTTCAGTGAGGGGTGCAAGTGGGGGTGTGCAAGGGGGTTGGTGCATGCTCAGGGGGACGAGAAGGCCGGGCCGAGGGGGATGGGTGGGCAGGGTGCGGCGTTTTTCGAATGGAGTGATGGGGAGGGGGATTATGGAGACGTGGAAGGGTTGGTGGATCTTAGTGCGGTGGGGCGGGCGTGGGTGGCTAGCACATTAGGTGGTGGTAGGAAGCGGAGTTGGGATGGGAGGGAGAAGAGAGAGGGGCCCAGCACACGAGATCAGGCTTTTCTTTTGCAGGCATCAGAGCGACACGGGGTACCAGACTTGGCAGGGCTGGGAGCGGCCCGTTGGCGCCAAGGAGAAGGGAGGGTGGAGCCTCGGGCGGCGTACCCAGTACCGGGGGTGGATCCCGTCGTGGCTGGCACAAGTAGGCCCAGGGCAGGCTCACCGGCCCCACCACCCACTGGGCCTCAACGGTCCGGGGGACAATGCCGAAGGAGTAGCGACGAAGGAGATGTGTTGTGTGTTGATAGAAGGGTGCATTCTGTGCCCCCGGCGGGGATAGCCGGTGGTGCTAGGCAGGAAGAGCTGGATTTCGATGAGGATAGTATCGAGGAGGGAGAGTTGCGGAATGGTGAAGGCGAGGGGGGGAGAGTAATGCTAATGCAAGGCCCAAGGGTTGGACAACGCTGGGATGAGCGGTCGGCCCCTTTGCCAGGACGTATAGTGGAGAGACGGGCGGTGTCCTTGGTGCCAGGTAAAAAGGCACCCCGCTTGCGTCTTGTAATGGTGTCGGTTGGTGTGGGTGGGCCTGACAGGGAAGGGAGGGTGGGGGGTAGGTTGAGTAAGGGTACATATGTGGTGGATGTAGAGGTAGGAATGGAGGACCCAGGTAATGGGTCCATGGAGGGTGCAGGTAAGGCGTATGTAAGCACGGGGGACAGCATGACGGATAAGAAGGTGACGGTAGAGATTCCAACAGGGGAGGTGGAGACTAAATTAGAGAGTAAAGAGTTGAAAATTATACGGTTGCCCCACATGGGCTTCACCAATCCATTGGGAGCTAATTTGATGTTGTCTACCAAGGAACGTATATGGAAGAGGGAATATGTTGAGATGCTTAAATACCTCCACAGGGAAGTTCGGGCAAAGGAAGGGTCTAAAGAGGAGGAATTTGAGTTGGCAAAACGGACGAAGGTGCCTTTGATGATTGAGAATTGGACAGCGGCGTTTCTTATATATGCCAGCGTGTACTGTGAAAAATACCCTGAAAGGTCTGTGGCCATGTTCAAGTACATGGACGTGATTAGGAAGGCACAGATTACTGGGGGCGGGTATGCATGGGAGTATACTGACTTGGAGGCTGCTGAACGTTTGAGGGTGGGGTTTCTGGAAGGTTTCAGACTGGGGTATGACAGACCTAGGACAAGACGGTGGGCAGACAATTTGAAATCGGCAAAGAAGCACTCTGGGGTAGTGCAAGAAAAGCTGGATAAGGAAGTGCGTGAGGGCCGCATGACGGGACTCTTTGAGAATTGGCCTCTAAAAAATGTGATTGTGTCACCCATTGGAGTGGTGCCTAAAAAGGAACAAGGACAGTTTCCCCTAATACAACATTTGTCGTGGCCTGAAGGAGGTTCGGTGAATGATTTCATCGACGAGCGGGAGGCCACTGTATCATATTCATCTGTTGACGTAGCCATGTCACTGGTAGTAACCGCGGGCCCAACGGCGATGATGGCAAAGTGCTACATAAAGTTGGCTTTCTGGCTGCTTCCAGTCCACCCAGATGACTGGGATCTTTTGGGTATCCAGTTTAGCTGTTCTATGTCCTGCGCACTTTTTGAGTGTTTCAGCACGTTCCTACAATGGTTGTTTATGGAACAGACAGGTCACCAAGGAGTTACATACTACCTGGATGACTTTATCTTTGTTGGCAACTCAGGCTCCGCGGACTGCCATGAGGCTCTGGACAGTTTCAATGAGATCATGAGGGTACTGGGCGTGCCGTTGGCACCGGAAAAGACTATGGGGCCCTGCACGGCTCTGTCCTTTTTAGGTATTGAATTGGACTCGCAATTGATGGAGGCACGCCTTCCGGCAGACAAAAGTCAGCAAATGTTGGGGCTGCTGGCAATAATGTTGGCAAAACATAAGGTCACGGTGAAGTAGATCCAGGTGTTGCTGGGCTACCTTAATTTTGCGTGTAAGGTGGTGAGAGTAGGGAGGACTTTTTGTAGGCGACTGGACAGGGCACTCGCGGAACAGAGGCCTCCGCATCATCATGCACGTTTGTCAGCTGGGGTGCGGGAGGACTTGAGAATGTGGCAGTTTTTCTTACAAAACTTCAATTGCATCCCCTTGATGAGGGAGGGCGACATGCTTTGGGATGTCCAAATATTTTTGGATGCAGCGGGGAGGGCAGGCTTTGGTTTGTATTGGCAAGGGAGGTGGTGTGCGGAGCAGTGGCCTCCAGATTGGGTGGATGGGGGCAGAAGCATAGCCTTTTTGGAGTTCTTCCCTTTGGTGGTGGCGATCACCTTATGGGGTGACCAGCTGGCGCATAATTCAGAATTGACAACATGGCGGTAGTTCAAATTGTGAACCGCCAGTCTGCCCGGGATGAACAGGTCTTGAAACTTGTTGGGATGCTTACGGCATGATATCGCCTTTCGCGCGGTGCTTGTGGCGGGTGTGGACAATGACATAGCGGATGCTTTGTCTCGTTCACAGTGGGGGAGATTCCGTGGGTTTGCCAAGGACGCGGACGGGACTCCGACCAGAAGGCCGCAGCATTTGTGGTACGTAGGCAACACAGGATGTTGCCGCTGGTTTTAGGTTCTCTGGGGCGATCCATGAAAGCAGCGTACAGGACAGCATGGGTGGAATTTTTGCGCTCAGGCGCTCTGCTGCCGGACTTTCCTGAGTCTAGACAGGAAGATGTGATTCAGTTTATTTTGGATTTGATTGAGAGGGGTTTGTCTAGGGTTACAATAGTGGGCAAGCTGGCAGGGATTGCCTTAGTCGGGAAATTGTTGTGGGGTTATGCACCCTCCGATGGGAGAACTTGGGACGCGCATGTTAGAAGGTTGGGCCCAGGAATGCGGCCGCGCAACCAGGGTTCGGAATCCTCTGTCTTGGGAGCTTTTAGAGAGGGTGCTTGGGATTTTGCCTGGGATATGTTATGACGATGTGGAGGTTTCTCTTTTCTCCACACTGATGTCCAGGATGTTTATCGGGGACTTTCGGGTTTCTGAACTGTTGGGAACCACAGCTGAACAGGGGCATTTATGGAGGGAGGTGTCTTTTTGTAGGGACAGGATCAGCATTTGTCTGAGAAAGTCTTAGACGGATCAGAGGGGAGGGGAAAATGGGTTTCTTTGCAAATGGGAGAGTCTCAGCTGGCTTGCCCTTACTGGTGGGGTTTGAGGTGGAGGTCCTTGACGGTGGATATGGTTGGCTTAGTTTTTTAGGCATGGGAACGGTCGAGGTGTTAAAGCCTCGCAGCTTTTGGTGGTGCTGAGGAAGGCGCTGGGCGGGCTGGGGATTGAGGGGAAGGGATTTGGGACGTATTCGTTTTGAATTGGGGCAGCATCTGAGGCGAGCAATCGAGGCTAGGGGCGAGGGGACATCATGAGCTTGGGTAGGTGGTCCTCTGACTACTACCAGCGTTATGTGCGCAGCGCATCTGGGGGGTTGTAGCGCGGTTGTTCCTTTTTTCATTTTGTTCATTCATGTTTCTCGTTTCAGGTTCGGTGATGGGTTCCCTCACCAGGGAGATGTCTGTTTGGATTGTCGGCCATTCCTTTGTGAAGTGGGCGCAAATCCAGGCCCGCACCAGCTCTTTTGGGGAAAGCCTGGGTTTTAATAAAGAGATGTTTACAGTTTGTTGGAGGGGAAGGGCTGGTATGCGGTGGAAGGAGTTGATGCAAGTTCTCAATGGGATTTTGGTGGCTGGTAGGTGCCTCGATGTCTTGGTGCTTCATTTAGGGGAGAATGATATGGTGAGGGAAACTGGCCTAGTGTTAATGAGATGTATGAAGCGGGATTTGGCTTTGATCAAGGGGCAGTGGTCCGGTTGTGCTGTCGTCTGGGCGGAATTTGTCGTCTGGAGAGGGGCGGTGAACCTGGGGGTGGTAGAAAAGGCCAGGCGTAAACTTAATACATAAATGATGCAATTTTGTCGTCAGTTGGGTATTTTCAGGATTCCGCACAGGGATATTAGGTATGACACGCCGGATTTTTTCAGAGGTGATGGGGACCATTTATCCAGGCTGGGCTTGGACTTGTATTTATTGAAACTGAGGGAAATTCTGGCAAGACTGTTGGGCGTTCATAGACGTTGGGGGGGGTTTCCTAGGAGGCAGGGGGCAGAAAAAGGGGGGAGGCGGCGTTTCCACCTACCCTCCCGCCTTTTCCTGGGTAGTGGGGTTGTTGAAAGTTGGCCAGGATTGGTTGTAGTTTTTAGTTAAATGTTGGTAGTTTGTGATCAGGAGCAGGGAAAGGGTAACCAGGTAGGCTAAGTTTAGATTAGAGGTTGGTTAGTTACAGTTGCACAAAGGCAGGTAGGCATTTGGGTCATGGGAGGTTAGGATTTATAAATGCTATATTGTGTAGGATTGTGTAATATTATTGTTATGGAATGTTATGTTGTATTTTGCGGGGTGGGGGATCTGATGTGCGGATCGTTGGAGTGGGGGGGGGACAAGGGGTCAGGAAATTCATGTATAGCGAGGGTTTCGTTTTGGAAGGCAGTTGCCAAGGTTATAAATTGTGATATGCACCTGTTTCAATAAAGCGGCCTTTTACACACACAAAAAACTGGTCTCGTGCTGGCTTGCCCCCCTCCCTCCCAAGGGGGGTTCGGGGGGCAGCCGAGCACAGCGAGGTGTGCCCACCGGGCAGATTGTGAGGGGGAGGGGCCGGCCGGCGAGCGGCCATTTTGGGTACTTTGGGCTACATTGGGACTAGCCCAATTGTAGCCCATTTTTCAGTTATTAGCCCAAATGTATATAGGGCTTTTTCGTGCTTTCCCAGCCACCATTTTAGGTTTGGTGACCTGGTGTCTGGAAGCGCTGCGCAGAGTAGGTTTATTGTCCCCACCCTCCCTCCCTAGTTTTTTCGGTTTTTGGGGGTGTTTTTTTCCCATTTTTTGGGGGTTTTCCGGCGGCGGTTGTTGGAACAGGTACATAGGGGCTTGATAAGTTGTATATTTTGTTGCTTGGAACAGGTGCTGGCGGGGTTGTTGAAAGTTGGCCAGGATTGGCTGTAGTTTTTAGTTAAATGTTGGTAGTTTGTGAGCAGGAGCAGGGGAAGGGTAACCAGGTAGGCTAAGTTTAGATTAGAGGTTGGTTAGTTAAAGTTGCACAAAGGCAGGTAGGGATTTGGGTCATGGAAGGTTAGGATTTGTAAATGCTATATTGTGTAGGATTGTGTAATATTATTGTTATGGAATGTTATGTTGTATTTTGCGGGGTGGGGGATCTGATGTGGGGATCGTAGGGGTGGGGGGGAACAAGGGGTCAGGAAATTCATGTATAGTGAGGTTTTAGTTTTGGAAGGCAGTTGCCAAGGTTATAAATTGTGATATGCACCTGTTTCAATAAAGCGGCCTTTTACACAAACAAAAAACTGGTCTCGTGCTGGCTTGCCCCCCTCCCTCCCAATGCCTTACTGTCATCCACTTGTGCTTTGTGGAACACGTCGAGTGCTTTCATTGCTGCATCAGAGTTGCATGTGGACCGCACAGCTGTGACGGAAAAGGGCTGGAATTGAAGGCTTATTTCACTAATTACATCGATGAAGTGAAAGAATCAGGAAATATGGCTCCGGAACAGAAGAAAAGGATTTTACTACATTCCTTAGGCCAGGTGTATTGAAAGTGTATGACCAAATGGACAGAGTGCTGGTCTCTGGTAATATGAATGTGTACGACTTAGCACTGTTGAAATTAGATAATTACTTAGCTCCTACATTTTGCATAGGCATAACAAGATTTCAGTGTTTCCAACGGAAAGAGTAAGGCAGAATCTGTAGAGAATTATGTTTCAGAGCTAAACAATTTGTGTTGGATTGAAAAATGTGGTAATTTGCATGATGCCTTGATTCGAGATCAAATTTTTATGCACGCATGCAATCCAGCCATTCAGGAGCGACTCTTGGTGAATGGTGACGCATCTTTGGAGGTTGTTCCCGTCATCGTACGCTAGGTGGAGATTTGAAGTAGAGGTGCAGTTGCTCTTAAACAAGATGCGCAAGCATCTGAGGTTGTAGGGAAAGTGAATACAAGTGTGGATAAGAAAGTTGTTTAAAAATGTAGTCATGACAAAGCCGAACGCCAAGACCAGGCAAGATGTTACAGATGTTGAAAATCTGATCATTTAGCGTACAGTAAAAATTGTCCAGCAGCCAAACAAAAATGCAGTAATTGTGGCATTCTAAGACACTATGTTAAAGTTTGTAGAAAAAGGAAAACTCGTGTTAAATACATGAGTGATCTGGGAGTGGGTAGTGATAATGGAGGAGATGATGAGGATGGCAATACTTCAGTCGGTAACCTTGTCATGAATGTGAGGAACAATCTTGTGTTAAAAACCAATGTGATTTATGTAAAAACAAAGTGTTTGATGGTGACTGGTGGGCTGAAAGTCAAAAGGTTCACAGATTGTGGTTCACCATGCACAATTATCAATGAGGAACTATGGAGAACGTCCTTTGTGCAGAAGGTGGGAGAACAATTATTTAAGCCTGACATACATCCTGAGGGTTACAGTGGGGGAAAAAATCAATATGTTGGGTTACAGATGGTTTACTTTCAAATTTAAAAATGGGGAAACTAGAGTAAAATTGTATCTTGTCAGAATGGTCCACCTGTATTGGGATGGTTCGATCAGAAAATATTGCATATTATTCTGGATCCTAATATTGAGGAGCAAGATTTAGTGATGGACGAAGGCATGACTATATGTAACAGAATGTTAAAACAATTTCCCTCTGTGTTCAGGAAACAGCTTGGTAATCTGCAGGGATTTGAGCACAAGATTATTCTAAAGTATGTTATATACCTGTCATGGTGAGAGCCGAAGTTCCCACAGAATTAGACAAGTTGTTTGCTTCTCAAGTAATTGAAGGACCACGTTCTACAGGAAGTACGACTGTACGTAATGAATGGGTGGCCTACAAAGGAGTCATTTCACACACTGGTCAGACCTGATTGGAAAGTGAGGTCAGAATTGACAGTTAACGAAGGCATTTTGTCTAGAGGAGACAGGATTATTCCTCCGGAAGAGTTATGTGGAATGATTGTGGAACTGTTCCATGAAGGGCATTCTGGCATTATCGGAACCAAATCTAACCTTTAGAATTTATTTTGGTGGCCTAAGATGGACATGGCTGCAGAAAGAGTGGTGAGAGAGTGTGGTGCATGCTCCACTATGGATAAGTCATTGCATACTTTGTGTCCTCCTTGAGTGATGGGTTTCTTCCAAAGGAACCATCGGAGACCATGGCTATTGACATTATGGGTCCTGTGGGTGATCCACAAAAGTATCTGATTGTGATAATGGAATGTTAGTATACCGACCCCCAGGCCCAGGTATGGGTTTCACTGATAAAATCCAGTCTGTTATGGAATCCTGCGTGACTCATGCCAGCTTTACGCTGGATAGGGGACTTCAACTATCACCTTGAACTGTCCTCCAACAAGAACTTGGGGCAGTTGGTTGACATCATGAACAGGTTCAATTTACACCAACTAATAGATGCTCCCACTCACATGGCAAGCCATACGCTAGACGGAGACTTCACCAACAATGCAGACCTAGTCATTGACAAGCTTCTGCCACTCCCATGGTCGGATCACAAGGCCATTTTCTTCTCAGTCACAACCACAGGCAACAAAATAGATAGCACCAGAGTAAATAAAACAATCAAATACAGGCCCTGGAAGCATACCAAAGTGGCAGCACTATGTGAGGCTCTATCTCAATCAGCTCCTTTGCATGAGAGCAACTTAGATTGAGCTACCATTAGCTTCACACGCCGGCTTGATGCGGCTTGTTCTAAAGTGGTGCCCGAAAAGAGCTCTAGGAAAAATCCTTCAGTTCTCACCAGCACTAAAAGCAGGATAGCTTAAATGCAGGCTGCAGGAGCGTATATGGAGGAGAGATTATGGGTCTGAGGAAAAAGACAAATGCAAGAAATGTCTCCTGGAGTATAAACAGCTAATTAAAGCAGAAAAGATTAAATACTTCTCAGAAAAGATCAGGCTCGCTGCAAACTCCACTAGGGAACTTTTCAAAATGGTCAAAAACCTGTCCAATTGGAATAACAGCAACGTCTTTGTACCGGATATACCTTTCTGCAACAAGCTGGCGGAGTTCTTTCAACATAAGGTCAACACTATCTTTCAAGCGTTTCTCTAAATTCATGTAGATCCGACCTTTCCCTTCATCAGACTGAGGCCATTACCTCAGTGACATCCTTAGGGGACGGAGCTCCTCCACTATTTGTAGAGTTCTCTCCTCTCTCACGGAAGAGAATTATCAGCCTTATGAGTGCCATTAAATCTGGTGCCCCTTCGGATCCTTGTACCCCCTGATTTTTAACAAAGTGGCCAGCACGGTGGTTGGACCACTTAGAGTCCTATTGAATGAGGTGCTCAGCTCTGAGCACTACCAAAGTTGCTGGAAAGAAGCCTCTATTCTTCCCCTGGTGAAGAAACCCTCCCTGGACCCAAAGCTTGTGGAAAGCTACAGGCCTATCTCTCGACTTCCCTTCCATGCTAAACTTCTAGAAAAGGCCATGAACGAAGAAATTCTAGCATTCCTGGACACGCATCAGCCTCGCTTCAGGCCACATTACAAATTTGCCTCCCAAATTCAAGTGCTGACATCAGATATAATAGGGGTCCCTGAAACTAAACGATAGAGCAAATAAATGAATATAGTCAAAATTGGAACTATATTATAGCCAATGTCCAGCCGGGCATGGCAACTTTAATAAGTAGAAATTCTTGACAGTAAACAAGGAAATGTAAGTAGAAATTCGGTGGGACACAAGCCTGTATCCTATGACTTACATACCAAGTAGACAGAAAATGACAAAACACATTCAGGCAATTACAGTGATGTTTCTTTGAGAAATAATGAATAGCGAAACATCTGATATTCAGATTGCCACCTTCACATTATATTACATACAGCAATATTTAAGGTGTAGGGTGGGCAACAGAGTCGACGGCGTTTCGATCCTTATGAGAGAGATACAGGATCATCATCAGGACTAAATTAGTTAAATTGCCCTTATTTAGAATGCCTCAAGTTGCCATGGAGGCAACGGAGAAGATGCCGATTCACGATAAGGTAACGTTGAGTTAAGGATGCGAGTTTACGGTAGGACAATGCCTACGGACAATTCTTCCGGGAGGAAGGACACGGATTGGTCTCAATCAACTTGCAGAAATGGGTTCCGTGACCATGCAGTGTGTACGGACGATGCCGGATCAACTGTCATTATGTAATATAATGTGAAGGTGGCAATCTGAATATCAGATGTTTCGCTATTCATTATTTCTCAAAGAAACATCACTGTAATTGCCTGAATGTGTTTTGTCATTTTCTGTCTACTTGGTATGTAAGTCATAGGATACAGGCTTGTGTCCCACCGAATTTCTACTTACATTTCCTTGTTTACTGTCAAGAATTTCTACTTATTAAAGTTGCCATGCCCGGCTGGACATTGGCTATAATATAGTTCCAATTTTGACTATATTCATTTATTTGCTCTATCGTTTAGTTTCAGGGACCCCTGTTTCCTGCAATACGTATCTACCCAAGGTCCCTGTCTAATTCCTTTGGGTGCCCTTGTTGCTCCTTTAATAAAGACATCAGATATAATGTCAGCTATGATTCACCTCCTGAAAAATGTCCATGCAACTGGCGAGCAAATCAGTTCTAATGAGGAAGACAACTTAAATTTGTGGGTGATATTGAAGGAGACTCGTACCTCTTTGAACGACATAAGAAATTGTCTTAGGGATCACCAAGACAAATTTGATGACAGACCTTGAAGAGATAATCTAATGATGTGGCTCATGGGGGAAATGCTTAGGAGAGATAATGTAGTAGGTTTCAGCACCAACATTTCTGCCAGGTGTTCCAAGTGCACAGTTGCTTTGTGTGAGAAAGTGCCCTCTTTCTTGCATGGTATGCCCCCACTTTCTGTTCTGCTGAATTGCTGATGTACTTTGACTGAGTGTGCCCTGGGCTGCTGCCAATCAGGTACCCAGGGCCTGTGTTCCTTCCCTAAAACTGCATTGAAGCCTAAACCCAATTAGCATCCCTGGCCACATGTCAGCCCCTGGTAAATGGTACCATAGGTACCCAGGGCACTGTGACCAGAGAAGGCCCCTAAGGACGGCAGCACTTATTGTGCCACCCTTAGAGGCCCTGTACCCTGACACACACACACTGCCTTTGCAAGCTGAGTGTCTGGGTGCAGAACAAAACAAAGAGACGACATGGCACACATCCCTGCGTGCCATGCCCACAAACCACTGCCCTGGCATACATTAGTCACCCCTCTGGGAAGTTTGGTATCAAACTTCTCAGCACATTAAACCCACACTGATGCCAGTGTGGGATTTAATGTAAAATGCACAGCATAGGGCATCTTAGACATGCCTCCTGAAACTCGACCAACTCCCAGTGACCTGACTGAGTGTCTGCGCAGGCTGCCACCACCAGACATGTTTCTGGACCCCTGGGTCGAGAGCTTGCTGCTCTCGGGGGCCTTAAACAATGCACATCCTGGGACGAGGTGCCTAGCCTCCTCCCCCAGAATGGGCAGAGTTCACGAAGGAGAAGCTTCAAAGGCATGCCGCCTTTGTGAGCTTCTCCAGACCACTTGCTGTACTCAGCAACTGGTCCCCACTGGTTTTACCCCCCACTTTGGGCGGGAGAACCGGTGGGAAAAACAAAGTGAGGAAGAGAGGTGTGCCCACCTCTGCCAACTCCACCCCTAAGGTGGGGGAGGCGAGGTGAAGCACAACCTCGAGTCCTCGCCATCTTGAGGATGGGGGGACCCAGCCAACCAGGACCTAATCTCCCACTGGAGAGTGGCAGAATAGGTCCATTGGTCCCTGCCCTTTACCTACCTGTAATGCCCCTAAATACATTTAGTATCTAGGGGCACCCTGAACCTTCCTTCCTCAGATCCAGCAACCACAAGAAAAGAAGAAGAAGGACAAGAAGCCGTGCACAGCTAACAAGAGGACGACGCCCACTGACTTGGCCCCAGCCCTACAGGCGTGTCTACCCTCGAACATGCTCCTGCAAAATCCCGGCATGTCCAGCGGCCAGCAACCTCAAAAGCCCCGGAGGACCTGCCTGCATTCACTCTCCAAGCTTTTTCCCCCTTGAACACCGGATGTGTTTGAACTGCAGCTTCTGGTGCCAGCCAGAAGCCGCGAATCCAGGACACTCTGCACCCGCCAAGCGCAGCTGTGTTTGAGTGAACAAACACCACGACGAGGTCCCCCTGGTGATCCTGACCCGAGATCCGGCGACCCCTGACCTGCCTAAAGCCTCCAGACGACGCCTGCAGCCTCAATCCAGGAGACAACCCCACTGCCACCAGAGCGGGTAAGAAAATCCGATGTCTAAAGGCACCCCTGCACCCAATGCCCCACGGCCTTGTGTCCCCAACCCAGTGGTGCCTAACCATCCCTCTACATCCCAACTTACCCCTCGAAGTGGTGGTCACTCCTGGAAGATCTTCGTCCCCGAGCCTGCAGTGTTTCTTTGTCCCGGAGAATCTCCATTGAAATCAACAGGGCACCCGACTTCAAAACTGCACCCTGCACCCGGCTGCCCTAGCACCGCTGAGGGTGTCTCTTTGGTGCTAACTTGGTCCCCAACGTGCCCTGAGCTTAACCCTAGGAGCTTTGCTTCCACAACCCTGTGGCCTGCTTGCCAGCAGCCACCAACCAGAGTCCCCCTATACACCTTAGGATAACATTGGGCCTCAACACTCTGCACCTAGCTGCCCAAGTGCCGCTGAAGGTGCAACAACAGTGCATCACTGACCCTGGGAGACCCCTGAGTCTAACCCCAGAACCCTAACTCAAAAGACTGATTACTTACCTTGAAACCGATAACTATTTTTTCCTCATAGGATAACATTGACACTTTTTCTCTCAAAAAGTTTCTAAGTGTCGACTTTTGAAAACTGCAAATATTCCTTAAAAATCAGCCGATTAACCAAAACGCATTTTTTCAACTGTTTTCAGGAAATGTCCCAGTGCTGAATCCAGGATCCAGCACTGAGTAAGAAAAAGGAACGATAACATAACTTACCTGCTAAGTGAATTTCCTCCTATAGGATAACATTGGTGATTCTATGTGAAAAAGATTCTAAGTGTCAACTTTTGAAATACAATAATAGTCCTTAAAAATCATACCTTTAACCAAAAAGCATTTACTCACCTGTTTTCAGGAAATGTCCCAGGGCTGAATCTAGGATCCAGTCCTGTGGTTAGAAAAGTAATCTGAAAAGTTATTAACTGCATTTTACTTAAAAAGCCCATTCAATTGAATGTCCTATACCTGCAATGTGTTGCAAACTGCTTTCTTAAACCTGTAATCAAAACCAGTACCAGTTATACTGCAATTCTGAACTGTGTTCAAACAAGTCAATTACTACTGCAAAGTATTTATATGCTTACCTGTACCAGGCTTGCTTGGTTCTAGAAATAAAACAACAGTATATTTTGTTATACAAAACAATTGGCATAGAGTTCAGTTCTTGAGTGTGTGAGACCATTTGTTGACTGAGTGTGTACATCAAATGCTTTACACTGTCCTCTGATACTGCCTTACTGCTCGACCAAGCTATCACTTTAGAGAGTAAGGTTCTATCTAACTTTAACCTCTGCTAAACCTCTGGAGACTCTTGGACTCTATACCCACTGTACCTCACTTTGGTGCTTCTATACCCACTGTACCTCACTTTGGTGCAGTATATATAGAGCCAGTTTCTTAGAGTTTGAAATTGGCATAGTGCAAGCACATAGGGTTGGTACTCTATGGGACTCATTGAAAAAGTGGCCCAGGGACATCCTGGTTAAACTGTCGTGCTCTACAGTAGAAGACAACACTCTGAGAGAAAGCAGAAAGGCAGGCTTCATAATGTTCAAAAACTGCACAATTCAGATTTTCCTAGATCTTTCACAGAGCACCCTCATTAAGGGAAGGGCCTTGATACCATTAACATCAGAACTCAGGAAGAAGCATAGTAAATACTGAGGCATTTTCTCATTTGCACCGTGGTTCAACAAGATTCAAAGAACCACATAATATGATCTCTAGATTACAGTGAGTTGGTGCTGGATCTTCCTGAGAGAGACCTGAATGACATTAAATGTGGAAAAGTCCACCTCTGCCACTGTGGTGGAGGGATAATGGGAAGAGCCTGCAGCAGTTGGAGACAATGCAACAAGTAGCAAATGAACCGCTAACGCTGCTAACATGACCAATGGATGATTTAGTGAACAATACATCTTTCTGATCATGTATCCAAACTGGTTGCTTGCATATGGGGGTAATTTTGAAACTCCTCACTAAGGATATTTAAGGTCGGGGAGGCTGGGGAAGATATAGGCTACAGGTGCGGACTCGTCATTACACCTGGTGTGGTTTAACTTCCAATTCTGAGACTCCCTTGGTTGTGCCCTCTGGGATTTTATTTTTATTTATTGGTTGTTGGGTAATAAAGGGCTTGTAGAAATGGAGCACACTCACCTATGTTGTAGGCTAACATGTACCACCGTAGAGGGCTCTCCTAATGGTGAGGTCTTTGCAACACAGTCAATAGACAGTAGTTCGAGGAATATTAGGGGGCTCAACTCTACCATTAAGAGACTTACAATATGCAAAGCCCTTACCTTTCAGTGACCAGACATTATATCCCTTCAAATAACCCATTTGGTCTCTAACAATACAGACTAATGACACACAAACATCATCCGACTCACTTTCATATTACATCAAACAGGACAATATGTGTGGATACTGCTAGCATTACATAGAGATTTAGCATTTGGTGCCCACTAGTGATGGACATTAAGGGAGGGTGGTACATAGTAATTATTGGGAAAATCAATGAAACACCAGACACATTTGTAGCCTCACAAATGCCTAATGTACATTAGGAAGAATTCCTAAACACAATGGAGAAATTTACTAAACAACAGATGGGGAGATGTATTCTGGGTGGAAGGTTTCAACATGGTTCGAGAAACACTCACAAAATGCACATTCACACAGTGGTATGCTACACCCATTTTTAATGCTGTTTCAGACATGGCTAGCTTTGAGTTTCGGAAACATAGCAGCCATAGGAAAACTATACCTTCTATTCACAGTCCATTAATGTACTGTAAGTTCATCTGAGGGTCTGACTCAGTTCTACGACAAATGGGGAAAATAGATATATGAACGATTGCACTGGCATACCATGCTTCAATAACATGATACTTTGGAGTACGAGACACTTGGGGAGAAGGGGGGCCACGAGGTTCGACTCTAGTATATTGAACGATATGAAACAACGAATACAAAAATGTGACATGATTGTCAAATGAAACAATAAAGTCAACATTGGAATGTTGGGAGCTCCATTGAAAACAATGGAGTGCTCCGGGCTTATAATGGCTGGTATAAGCCCGGAGCTCCAACATTCCAATGTGTCTTTGTTCACAGCTCTGGCTGTGAACAAAGACTTCAGAGAGCCTGAGGGGATTTCAATTCCCTCGCGCTCCCTGAAGGCTTCGTTTTGTAAGAACATTCTGCCCTCTAGTGGCAGAATGTTCTAATAGCCTTATAGCCCTTCGTAGCAGGGCTATACCGCTATTAAAGTCCCGCTGCGTTTAGTTAAAGTCCCTCGCCTTCGGCTCGGGCCTTTAACGCTGCAGCGGGCCTTTAATAGCCGGTATAGCCCGCTACGGCGGGCTATAAGGCTATAATATAAGACTATTTTGAGACTAAAAATTCAGAGTTTCCATCTGTAATGGTTTAGGATGCCTTTAAGGCTGACATTAGGGGGCAATGCTTTGCCATTAGGGCATATCAGAAGCAAAACTGGACCATAGTTCAAGAAAACCTGGAAAGTGATGTAAAAATGCAGAACATGACTACAGATAGAAGGGTACACTTACCTAATTGACAGAACTAAGGGGCCAGCTCAACATGCTACTTACAGAGAGATCAGAAAGGGCATTCCTTCAACTGAAGCAACACTTTTATGATAACATCAATAAAATAAATAACATTTTGGAAGCTAAACTTTGCATGGCCAATGGTTCGGATGACTACATTTGAAAATGAGAAGCAATGAGCCTTCACTTGTTTTATTCCGCTAAATTATGTACAGAAAACCTTATAAATATTTCTGTTCTGCATACATAGGACCCCAAGAAAGGAAGCCATAGAAGAACATATAAGAGAAGCAGAAGTACGGAGACTGAATACAAATCTACAGGTCAATAATAAGGGTTTCTCTTTCATGCGGAGTTCTGGCCAAATTCTGCCACTTGTCGCATAGTGGAATTTTACTTCTGCAAGGCTCAAGAATATGTGAGCTGACAAGAGCAAGCGAGATTTGGCATCCCCTATGGTGATTTTCTAACGCGTGAGGTTGCTGGTGTTCGCGGTCATAGGGCCCCCAGTTGAGTAGTTTTTCTGCAGCTTGAGTAGATTTTCAACTGCAGTGTGGCAAGATCGCTTTGAATGGCCGCGTGCTTTACTCAATGCATGGTACCGTTTGGGCTTTTCAGCGCTGTACGGGCTATCGCCACTAAATTGTAGCGCGAGCAGAGCGAGCTGCATATTTTCCACCCGTTGGTGGGATTCTGTGAAATGTCATGAGTTTTTTTGTAACTCCTCGAAGTGAAACTTCATGAGTTCCAACCACTCCTAGTCAATAAAGCACTGCAACCAGACAGAATCACCAGAGTTTTCTTCAAGCATTATTTAACAAAACAAGCCTCTCCCTTCTTGCTAAGGTGTATAAAACTGTCTAGCTATAGGAGCTATTACTCCACTCCCCCACTATCAGAGAAGTGGACATTTCATTATTTCACAAATCAGGTTGAACTATCGATGCTTGCTCCTCCTATAGGCTCATCCCTCTCCTTGCTTAATGTGGATCTCAAAATATTCACGAAGATACTGGCCAATTAGATAAAAGAATATATTCCTCACTGGATCCACCTGGACGAGTCTGGCTTTGATAAAGTGACAATATTGGCAGAATACTGCATTTAGAAGGAAAATCTGACAAAAGGAGGCTTGCCATTGTGATCCTCTCACCAGACACAAAAAAGGGTGTGACAGTATGATATAAGCATTTGTTCATCATATTTCATAAAATATTGGTCTAGGCTCAGTTATGCAAAAGTTTATCTCGGTAGCATATAACACACTCAGGGCCAGAGTGGTGGCCAATTGTGGGAGATTGGTGTTCTTTCCAATGCCCATATGTTAGCCAGACCAGGCAGGGGTGTTCTCTCTCCTCTCTTTCTTTTGCCCTGACTATGGAACATTTAGATATAAAAATTAGGGATGATGACGAAATAGAGGGAATGCCTTTTAAATCAACACAAAATTAATCTATTTGCAAATTATATATTACTGACACTATGCGACCCAGAGAGCTGTATCCCCAAGAGCTTGTACAGTCAAAAATAACATGAAGAAAATTCCAGGTTGAAACTTAAATCTGGCTAAATCAGAAAAGATTGAAGTGGGGCTGGGATAAAAAACAAGAAAAACACTAGTGTCTCACCATTTAAATGAGAGAAAGACAACATTACAGTTATTTAAGTATGCATTATCCCCATTATGCATTATATATTTTACAAAGATAATCACCCGACGTTTAGAAGAAATTAGAAGGGATTCACAGAGGTGGACACTTCTATTTATCTCGTAGCACGGTAAGGTTGCAGCTCTAAAGATAAATATACTGCCCTCCTGCTTTGTTTGTTTCAGGCACTCCCAGTAGAATTCCCCAAGCATGGCTTTGACTAACTCAATGTTGCTTACAAGGTCTTTATTTGAGGTCAGTGATTTCTAGGAAGATTAAGCCCGTAGGGAGGAGAGGGATTTGGTGATGGTCCCGCCAAACTGGAGTGTTGGGCCTAACTATCAAGGATTGCTATTTCTTTGTAACCCAATTGAGGAGAGCATTTGAATGGTCACTGCAGATAAAAGAAAAACTCTGGCTACATATGCAAAATATTCTTCTCAACATATCACTTTGGGTTCCCTGCTGATTATCCCCTCGTCGTAAGCCTGAAGTGGTTTATGTTTTGCAAATGAAACACCCCTTTATGACAAATTGTAATAGACTATCTCAAAACCCATCCCTCTTCCTCTACACTCCAATATATCATAATTCAGATTTCACTCTTGCGCTATCGGTAAACAATTCTATTAAATGGATGGAAGGATATTGCAGCCTGTTAAGTAATGTGATTCATAGGGGAAGATAACATCTTTTAATACATGTAAAAGCTAATTAGGCATTGATGAAGCTGAGTGGTTGACATAGTGGGCTATACCCTTTCAGGGAATAGCTTTTGATGTACCTATTTTGTCCAAAGGTTTATTTTTGTAATGTTCCACACATGAGGATTTTTAAAGAGTAGAGCTGTTTCAAAGAGGCCAATTGATTTAATACCTCTGCCCCTATCTGCCACTGGAGATATCTCATTTGGGAATCCCAGTGATCCGATTCTTCGATCAAAGGGTCAAGAAATTGCACAAGATTTACGTTTGTCATGAAGATGGTCTCATTGATGTGATGCACCCAAGACCAAAATGTTGACAACCAATCCATTCTTCTCCCTAGTGATTATTGAATTAATTTATCTTTGAGTGCTGGATTGCCATACATTGATAACTAGGATATGTTCTCATATCTGATGTATATGGTTTCTTTCGTCAATGTTTGTTGAGTTTTCTTGTTGTTATTTCTGTACCCTTATTTTTCTTATTTATGATATTTGAAATATATTTTTCTACTACAGTTCACCCGGTTGTTGTAATTGATTTACTAATTTATTTTGTTGAATTCAGCTTGAGTTAATCCACTGAGTGTCATTAGATGTCACTTCATATGTATATAGAACTACTCAAAATCATTTTGTATTTGAATAAATACCTTGTAGGCATCTTTACCTTTCTATTTATTTCTCAACACTGGCACTTATTTCTGACAGGCCATCACTTAGTGGCACTGTCTATATATTTTTGAAGAAAAGCAGCAGTGCATTTCAAAATTCAATATAGACTGAAATTAAAATAACATATCGGTCAGGGCATTTTTACAGCTTTAACGACATAGAATGATACAAATTGTCACATTTGTTTCATGTTTAATTGTTAGTAGGTAGCAGAGGCACTGGCATTTTTCAACACTGGTAGGGTATGCAAGGTGCAGTGGCCTCCTGTGAAATATCTTTGGCCCTGGCACTTATTTTGTTACAAGTTAAGCACTGAGTCCCATATGTTAAAATCACTGATTGGTATTAGTGAGGTGTATGGTCAGCTTGGGCATTTTTTGTAATGTGGAATTGTATCCTGGCAGCTGATATATTGTTGAGCTGATGAATGTGTAATTGGAGCTGATAGCAAGTCTTGCTAATTTCTTGTTGCCAAACTTTCAAATGATGAGTTGGAAGGATTGGAATATTATGTGTAACACATACCAGTATAATAAATCAGGGCAAACCCTTCCTGTCTTTTTTGCCTCTGTCTGAATTTGTGGATCATTTTAGATGCTAGAGGAATTAGATAGTTTAAAAAAAATACTGATGATTAATCACCTAACCATGTGTCAGAGTGCCACAGTAATCGACAAGCAACGTCAGAAATAAGTCTATATGTCAAAATTATCTTTGTGAGTTAATTGGGTATGTGAATAAGCTTCAGTTTGGGTATGTGTGCTCTCAAATGCTTTTATTCAGATGAAGACAACTGGATTGTGTATTTGGTAGTTATGGGATATCTGGTGATGTGGTTTGAAGAAGCTCACACTTTAACTCAACAGTTTTCATTTCAAATGTGACCCATATGTGGATGTCTGGTGGTTATTCTGAGTTTGCTCAGTGCGGTGACTTCGATTTAAATTGGTTTTGGGTTGGTTTAGCAGAAGCATGTTTTTTGATGGGCTGTTAGGAGGATTTTGGAACTCTGTCATTGGAACAAATTTGTTGACTGGTTCCGCTGATGGCTGAAAGACGTGTTGAAGTGATGGTGATTCTATTGCTGCTGTATAGAGGGGACAGTGTATTTCATGTTTTTGGTAGAATATTGAAAGTAAGAGTTAGACCTGGCACCGTTGGCGTGGTTTTCCCCAAACGTTTTGCCTTCAGAACTCCTGTTTTTGCAGACTTCATTTTGCTGGCCTTAGGACTCTACTCACTTTAACACTGCAATCCTTTTTATGTGGTGTCTTCACTTTATTACTGTTTGAGGTTTTGCACAAATACTTTACACATTGCCTCTAAGGTAAGCCTGACTGATCTGTGCCAAGCTACCAGGGGGTTAAGAACAGGTTAATTTGGGGTTGGCTTGTGCCTCAACCTGATGAGGATTGTGGTTGCTGCTTGACCAGTGCTCACACCCCAGTCAACCAACAACCCAATTTCTCACCATAAGTTTGGCATCTTGGTGATTTTTGTTGAATTGGGTTTATTGAACATTGTAGCAGGAAGTGGTTAGAATTGCATTGGAGGTACCCTTATAATGCCCCATACTTGATGACAAAAGTATGGAAAGAAAGTGGGTGTTGTCAGGACTGCTGAGTTTCTTTGGTGTTATAGGGCCCTATGTAGAGTTTTGCATCCAGGGTACTTTGCCTGATCATACACTTTCAACTTACAGCAATACTGACTGCTTAGAGAATATCCCTCCAGGTTCTAGGGAGAGAAGACCAACACTCACCTTTATACCTAGTCCTTGGGCTTCCAAGAACTCTTGTATTCCGAGACAGGATGCGTCTCGAACTTGGCTAGCCATGTGTCTGATACAGACAAGCCTTAAAAAAGTTGTCCTTTGATGAAACACGTGTCGGCTGTTTCTTTCGGATTAATACTGACCTGCGTGCAAGAAATTTGGGATGATTTGAAAATAATACATTTTGGATCTGCAACATTGACTGACCAATAAATACATATTGTCCTAGTGCTCTGGATCTTGTGATTACAGTAACATATGGAAATCTTGTTTCATATATGCCTCCACTAGCTAGGTGGCTGAGTGTTTGTCCATTGCAGCACACTTTTTGGATGTGCGAGCAGCTTTGTATCACCACTGCCACTTTCTATATTTAGCATGTCCCATACTTGATGACAAAAGCATGGAAAGAAAGTGGGTGTTGTCAGGACTGGTGAGTTTCTTTGGTATTATAGGGCCTTATTTAGAGTTTTGAGCCCAGGGTACTTTGTCAAAATACGGGATATCCACCATGTTTTGATCAAGTGCACTGCCCGCCAAACTCTAAATCCGGTCCATGGTGTTTTTTGTGGTGGTCTGTTGATGGGTTTTGGAATTTTGGGCCTAATATGCTTTCCCAATGTGCAGTGTAAAATGGTCAGTGTAAATTGTCTACTCCTGCTTGGGGTTCCGAAATAAACTCCAGGGCACAGGCATCGCAGAGAAAGAAAAGTATCTGGGGCTACGCCAAACACGTACGAATCACAAATTGGAATGTTCTAATCCATGTAATTTCCGAGGAAGCAGCCTGTCTGGTTTTAAAGGAAGCACCCTGCTTGATTATTAAATTAGTCCAATGATAGGTAGCAAAACCTCCAATAAATTTAATGTATTATGTTATGAGTAAAACTCAATTAAATCCGACAATTTCCTTCACTGTACAATAACAGACATTAGAATTATGCTCCACCATTTCCTCATTAACAGCTATAGAAAATATAGTGTAAAAAGTGTACTCGTACCTACCTAGTTTTATCCTTTGAATGAAAATTATTGCTGTGACCAGGCACAGCAGAAAGACAAACGGCACAGCTGCATGGTTTTTCAACCTACTTAAAATTCCAATCAACTACGCTGTAAAGTGTACTTTGCAAAAAAGGTTAATGGGCCCATATATTTAAAGGCCTGCACTGTGCGAAGATTGCCAAATTTGGAATGCATTTTATAAGCATTTATTGATTTTGCTTATTTTTAGCTGCAGGACTTTATTAAATAGACTCCACCTTTTTTCTGAATCCTTTGAATGTTTTCTCCATCCTATTAATTCTCCTTGATTGTCAGGGCAATGTAACAGTTTATGAAGTAGGGAACACTTGGTGTTAAAATAAAATAAAATAAAAAGGAGTTAGGCCCACAATGTACGGTAAGTTCACAACAGGGCACTATGAGGCAAAGGGCAGGCAGGTAATCTCGCATGGGCAAAGGTTATAGCTGAAGAGTGAAAGGCTAATTAAAGGAGGAGGGCAAAAAAGAGTCAGCCACACAGTTACCATGAGAATCCTTGTCACCAAGGACACAATATCCTATTCAGGTGCTTCATTCTACAAAACAGTATGGCCTGCAACAACATTCCAATTGATTCAGTAGAGATGAACCAAGATGACAACTCCCAGTCTGCATTGGGGTGTTAAATAAAAGCTCACTAGTGAAGCATTGTGTCTCCGTGAGATAGTCTCAGGAGGTAGCATCTGATTTTAGAGACTACTCGAAAGAAGTACCATTATTATTATTTATTCTTATCATTCTTATTCATATCATTGCTATTATTATTATTAATAATATACTAATAAGAATAAAAATATCACATTTTTATATAGCGCTTCATCACTTGCCACCAAAGTTGCTAACACTACCTTTAGGGATACATTTATTCAATTTAATTGTACTCAGTTTACCAACAACAGAAGGCTGAGTCTGCTTTACTGGAATTTGGCCTGCAGATCACTTGGGCCTCGTTTACAAGGCCATTGTGCCGCCGGTGCGTCACTTTTTCTGACACACCAGTGGCGCAGTGTGCCTGCGTATATTTACAAGCCCAAGTAATGTCACCCTGCGTGACTTTTCATGGCCTTGAGAATATGGGGCCCTTCACGCATTACTCTGCATGAAAGGGGCGTTCCATGGGTGTTGCTGTGGGTGTTCGCATGAAACATACATGGTACCTGACACATTCCCAGATTAACAACGTTATTAAAAAGCTGGCAATGCGTCAGTATCCTATGCCTCCCAGGGGAGGCGTAGAAGTGGCATAATGAGGGGAAATACTTTTATTTCTCCTAGTTTTTTCCTCTTTATATAGGTGCTACAAAGAAAGAGGAAAATGCCATAAATTATTGTTTTTGTGCAGGAAGGTGTCACTTCCTGCAAAAAAACAATCATTCCCGCAATGCAGGCACCCTTGCAACATGACACAAGGGTGCCTGCGCTGTCGCATGGCAGCCAATTGTGCGTTGGCGCAGGGGAAAGCACATGGATGCGTCGTATTGTTGTTAATACGATGCATCCCTGTACATTCAAAATGATGCAGCATGGCACAACAAAATGGCTTGCGGCGCCGTGTTGCATCATTTTTTGGGAAATGAGGCCCTGGATATTTCATCAGTGCTTATTCAACTCACTGAGCCATCCTTTCATTAGGCTCTCTTATCCTGATTGGGTTCGTATTAGTCTGGACACGTCACGGCTATGTTGTCGACCAAAGCATGAACAAACCAAGTTAAGAATTGCAACATGCCAACAGTTTCATACAGTAACTAATGAGAGAAACAGATCTAGATTTTTGCCAAATCACTAAGTGGACCAGCAGGGTAAGATGCTGCACTAAGAGATGCTACAATACACAGCACCACCTTGTCTTTTGGCACTTCTCTGGTGACAATCATTAAATTGTCTGTAGTAGGTAGTAGCACAGTCCTTCCTGAATAGGAGCACACCAAAGAAATCAGCTATCCTGTAAGTGTGGAAATATGGATTTTTCTGGTCAGTTATGTCCTCTATCTTGGACCCCAACGGTTCTATGTGCATGTTACAAGTACATGTATGTTCCCTCCAGTTCCAGTTATGAAGACGCAAATACATGTGCGTCCACCGTTAACATGTCCTCTGTTGATCCGCCATGAATGGGCCGGATATTCCATTCCTAAGTACGAAAGGCCACCGCCTTTATATGGTTCACTTATGCCATTTTACAGTCCAGGCAAGTAGGCCCTGATTCTGTCATCGAACTCTTCTTGCCTTCTGCCTCTGAAAGCTCCAGTCTGAGCCTGCAACCGTGACCATGAACTTTGTCTCATTCTCTGCGCGGCTCACGAAGCCTGACATCAGCTTGCTGCCTGCCAAGAACCGTATTTCACCTTCGAAATTATCTGCTCCGTTCCCTGCCCGATGCATTCCTGTCTAGTAGTTTAAGTAAACATTCTTCCAGCTACCGAGCAAAGGCTCGGCTTCTCTGTCCTCATGCAAGTAATTCATAGCCCTGTTACCATGGAAGGTTTCTGCCCCTTGCATCTCATATAGACACTTAGACACTTAGACGCTTGTGCACGCACACACAGTCAGTATAGAATAGATTTTGTCCAAGAGACTTCCCTTTGTGGATAACATAGTTCTTTAAACATGGGATGTTAGATATGATTTGGGATTAGGTTGACTTGACCCTCCAGACTTCTTGTCTCCACATGTAGAGCTAAATGTCAAGTCCCCTTCACCCCCTAGTTGCACGTCAATCACACGTCATGCTGCTGCGCACGCATCTATGCCAAGTATAATCTTATAGATCCACCTATATATGACATCATAACCAATTATGTTCCTTTTTACTCCTCATTACACCCATTTTCGGTTACGCATGTGAATCGTCACCTTCCTTATCAATTGTTACGCCTCCCGCATCTATTTCATTGTAATGTATGTTCTATAAAAGTCATTTCTTGTCAATAATGTATGTACTTCACTTCCTGAACCTTCGTGGTGACGGAACTTGGAGCAACCGATTATAATCGATCATTGGAATAAAGCCCATTCCGAACCTCTAATACCACGGATTCTGCCTCTTATTTACTGAGCTGTTTTATTATGTTTCCGTACCAAATTAAGTCCCGGTAATTAAATTATTTACCACATGAATGGCGCCCGAACAGGGACACTTTCTCATCTCACGCGCCGGCGGTGAGTTGCAGGCCCGGTGTCCTGCCACAGCTGGACGGACAATAACGCGTACCAGCAGGATTTCCTGTATCTCCCTCCGGTCAAGCGGGGGCGACTGAGGCTGCGATCAACACCCAGACGAGGCGGTGAGAAGTGCGAAGTATCCCGACCAGAGCCTAGCTGAGAGAGCAAGATCCGAGGTATACAGAGGCCCACCAGTTTCCGAAGTCCCAAGTCGAGTCCAGTCTCCGCAGTGTTCGAGTCGAGTCCAGTCCGGTTCAAGTTCAGTCCAGTTTCCGAGGCCTTCCGTTTCCGAGCTACCCGGTGAGTACCATTACTGGGGAGGCTTTCTGACGTGCACATAGTTTGTGCCGGTCAAGACGGGTTTGGGTACACAAATCCGATCTGCACTGTTTCAGCAGTGTATCTGTACTGTTTAGCAGTATATCAAGTATATAATTCAGTTAATGTCGAGTATTATGTTTAGTGATTTAAGTTTTCCTTAGATCATCATCATTATTGATTGTTCAGGTAAATGTTAAATGTTAAATGTTTTAAGTACGTTCTGCATATTGTGGTATGAATGACTGTTCGTTATCGTGGTTACTGTATTAAGTTTTGTTTTAAATCAAGTATCAGATTAGTTCTCAATATGCCGCTCTTTTCAAAATTAAGACAGATCACAACAAGAAAAGGGGTACTCGAAGAAGCCGTTCCTATTCCTCCTAGGGACACTCCAGGGTACTTCATGTATCATAAACATGGCTTAGACGCTATATTATTTCTTGATTTATGGGTAGACTACACCAAGGAATTACCAGAAAGTCAGAGGTGGCCCGCAGCGGGGACCTGGGATGCAGAGTGCATCGTGAAAGTAGAGGAAGAATTATGGAAAAAGAAAGCTAGACAATCACAGAAAGACGCCATTGAATTATGGCGTAAAGAATCACATAGACGAACAGAAAAAGCACGTAGACAGGAAGAGAAGAGTAAAGAGAATTCTAATGAAGTCCGAGAAAATCTATTAATTAAAGAAGGTGCACGAGTGAAATCAGAACAAGTAGACAGACAAAGAAATGCCCTTATGAATGGTATGTATCCCCTTCTGGCCGAAGGATTACCTAAGGCTACTCCAGAGATACCGAAAGACTTGCCAACCCCATTATTTCCAATAAAGGTACATCCTAAGGGGCATCCTAGAACCGCAGAAGATGTTTTTCTTTCCTCATATTTAGATGACGCAGCTCCCGAGTATGCAAATTCCGCCCCACATAGACCACCTGCCAGGGAGGTTCAACGCCAAGATCCAGTACCCGTATCGTTACAGCAACAAGTTCTGACACAAGTTCCGGCAAGCACATCTGTTTCTGCATCTGTTCCTACAGCTACTTCTATAGCTGTATCCACGCCTATAGTTGCTGTATCACGTTCAACGAATCCTTTCACACCCGATACCCCAGATGGGGCTACCGGAGGTGCTACCAATATCTTTTCTACACCACCTAGAATAAATAAACTTACTTTTCAAGAGTCAGCACATTCACGTACCCCCAAACTCATAAATGCCCGTACGCTTAAGGAACTTCTTATAGATTGTAGATATGACCCTGTGCCCGGAAAAGAGGACGAAATGACCCTAGCATCATTACGTATCAGACGAGCCGCAGTGTATTTAGGGAAATTACCAGGAATGACTGCACATCTAGATAATATATATCATTTTGTCCAAACCGGGCGAGATTCTGAATGTATTAACAGAGCTATGGAATACCAGAAAGTGGAAATACAGGGGGAACTGTTGCGTTTCCTCATAAATTGTGTGATCAGAAATCAAGACCGACCGGGGGTAGACCCGGAAGCAATGCAGACTCTTACCAGATGGAGCCAGAATATATCAGAAGGGAGACATGATAAGCAAAACTGTATAATAGCCATGTGCCGAAAGATCCGTAAAGAAATAGAACGCCTACACGAAGAAAGATTAGCGGTAGATCAGTTCGAACAAAGCGAGGAAGAAGCATCAGGACTGCCCACAGGACAGTCAGAAACTATAGCCTATGTAGGTAGAAGAAGATCTTGTAATAGTACTAGATGTCTTACTGATCCGATACGTCCGATATGTCCAGACAATAACAGGAGTTTCCCAACACCCATAGTCCATATAAGGTCTAACGAGCATTCATTCCAAGCAGCAGATAAATTACTCCGAGAACGAAGGGGTTATCATTTTCTCGATTCTATGGATGAACAAGAATTAGCCAGGTCAGCTGTTCATTGGGTTGACAGTCCCGGGAAGTATAGTGATGACACAGTAGCACGCACATTTTTGAATCTCACCCCAGATGAACAGCGTTTAGCTGGGATTTATATGATTCAACAACTCCTTATACTATATCAGAGTCAGCATTCGGACCCTGGTCCCTTACCTGATATATTGACTGAATTACTCATGAATAGATGGAGAGGTTCAGGTACTAAATTAATTAAAGAAATACTAGAATCAAGAAAGCAATACATTCTTTTTGTATGTTCAGAACATGTTTCACTACCCATTAAGGAAAGAACCACGTATTATATGGACAGACAGAATCCTCTACGAGAAGTACACCCAATAAAGGGCGAGGACAATGAGTTTAAACGCGTATTTGTATACACGCCCATATCAAAAATAGAATTGTTAGAAATGAAGTGGTACCCAGTCATGACAAAGATCCAGCGGGTTTTCACCGAGAAATTAAAGACATGTTACTCATGGGAGAGTATACCTATCCCGACATTATGACAATATTAAAGGTATTAATGCCTGCTGGCATTTATGAGAAACTCAGGGAAAAAGAGTGGGAGGTAGGAGACCAAAAAATAGAATGGTCAGTATTAGAAGCAGAAGAAAAGGCCCGAACTGCAGGAGCAGGACTTGGGGATAAAACTAAAGCACTACCAGGTTTATTAGTACAGGTACTGCCACGTTTATTAACTACGAAAAAGGAAGATTGGGGTACAATTTCAGCCTGTAAACAGAAGCAAGATGAAGACACTAGTGATTACTATGCCCGATTTGAAAAATGTTTTGGTATAAATAGTGGCATAAAAGCAAGTAGCGAATCATACCCACATCTGTTTGTAACAAAATTAGTAGAAAATGCCCTGCCCCAAGTAAAGAATAGAGTATTAAAATTCGAGAGTACCTGGCAAGGTAACACTCCATCACAAATGTTACAAATGTTACAGTACCATCACAATAGAATTAGAGAGGAACAAGAACATGAACACAGACGCATGAAAGACACAAAAACGAAAATGCTAGTTTCTCAGACAGTTCCAGCTGAAGGACATAAAAAGGGTATGACACATTCCGGTGATTCAGCAGGACCTGTAAAAGGGACATGCAATTATTGTAAAAAGCCAGGTCATTACGTGCACGATTGTCCAGTTTTGAAACATAATATCGCCATAGGTAATACAAAAGAAAGACCACGGCCACCTAGACAGGATCAGAATGAACAAGGAGCTCCGCAGCACGCACAGTCCATGCCAGCTCCACCACAGTCTGTACAGTTTGTGCCAGCTGCACCAGCGCTGCCCGTTGCTGCCACACAAACCACGACACGACAACTGTACCAGACCGCACAGTACGACTATCCTGATTACCAACGATACGCATGAACCAGCCTAGAGAGGGAAGTTGACTTACCCCTTATCGAGATCCCTGTAGATCAAGAAGGACCTTATGTACATAGTGAATTGTTAGGCCAAGACAGAAAATTTTTACTCGATACAGGGGCAAGTCGAACGACCATAAAACGTAGTGAAGTTCCAGGGGCACCCCTCTCAGGCTCTCAGAATATCTCCCTTGGTTTTTCAGGAAAACCTATTGTTAATGAAGTGTCACAACCTCTTCCACTTACGATAGGACCTTTGACCCGAACTACAGATTTATTGCTTACTAAATCATGTCCAGAAAACCTGTTAGGAATAAAAACACTGAAGGCTCTAGGAGCCATAATATGTTGTTCTCCGGAAGGAGTAAGATTGTTTTTACGTGATTTTAAAGGTCACTATGTATCTAGAGACATGGATCCCCGACTGCAGACTTTACCTACACATCTATGGGCACAAGGCCCTACTGATGTTGGTTGCATGAATATTACACCATATCGAGTCACACTAAAGGCAGGAGTGGTACTACCACGAATGCGACAATACAAGTTACCACCAGATGCTGTAGTGGCTTTACTGCAGATCATTGACGAGCTCATTGCCCAAGGAGTAGTTGTGGAAACAGACTCCAATGTATGTAATTCACCGATAATTCCGATTCTTAAACGAACAGATCCGAAGGCACCACCAGTATATCGATTGGTTATTGATCTGCGCGAATTAAACAAGTGCATTGTGCCGCAATTCCCTGTGGTCCCCGATATCTTGTCATTATTGGCAGCCATTGATTCCGAAGCAACATTCTTTACTGTAATTGATCTTAAAAATGCCTTTTTCAGCGTCCCAATAGATCCGGAAAGCCAATATTTGTTCGGATTTAGTTTAAATGGACGTAGCTTCAAATTCTCACGCGCACCTCAAGGATTTACAGAAAGCCCCAGCATCTATAGCCAAGCACTGAAACGAGAACTCGACAGCATCCACATGCCAGTTAACACTGCCTTGCTTCAATATGTCGATGATCTGCTGATCACCGCCCGAAGCGAACCTGAATGTGAAAAAGCATCACTGACAGTTTTACAATTTCTAACCGAAAAGGGGCACAAGGTGTCCCCTTCTAAGCTGCAATTCTGTGTCCAGCGAGTTATTTACCTTGGTCACTCGCTGTCCAAGGAGGGAAGGCAGCTTACACCCGACCGCATTCAGTTAATAGCTAACATGCAAATACCCAAGACACAAAAGGAGGTGCGGGCTTTCATAGGCCTCACTTCATACTGTAGACAGTGGATCCCTCAATATGCATTTCTAGCAAAATCGCTCATTCAGTTGACAACACAGGAGGCAGCCACATCGACTGTTCTCCCTTGGACTCAGGAACATACACAAGCTTTTGAAAGCCTAAAGAAAGCTTTATGTCAAGCACCTGTTTTAGCAACGCCATGTTACAAAAAACAGTTTACACTCTTTGTTACAGAGCGCGAAGGTACTGCCTTGTCAGTACTCACACAGGAACAAGCAGGAGCACACAAACCATGTGCTTATTTTTCTAGTACATTAGATCCAGTAGCTCAGGCTCTTCCTGCGTGCCTGAAATCAGTGGCAGCGACAGCTTTAGCAATACGACAAAGTGATGCCATAGTGTTAGGACATCCATTGACAGTTCAAGTACCACATGCGGTAGAGGTTCTTGTAAATAGAACGCAAACACAACACTTGACTATAGCGCGACTTACAGGGTACGAACTTACATTGTTCCAGCCACATATAGAAATCAGACGCTGTAACACATTGAATCCTGCCACACTTTTGCCAGTAATCGGAACAGACCCACTAGCCCATGACTGTATTGAAGTTATTACTATAACGACGAAACCCAGACAAGACTTAACCGATGTCCCATTGTCAGATCCAGACCTGACATTGTATGTAGATGGTTCATGTATGAGAACAAATACAGGAGAGTTAGTGGCTGCTTACGCAGTCACAACAGATACTGAAGTCATTGAAACAAATCATATAAATACTTTGTCAGCTCAAGCCGCAGAGCTCATCGCTCTGACACAAGCCTGTATTCAAGCCACAAGTAAAAAAGTCAACATATACACTGATTCACGTTATGCATTCGGAGTTGTACATGACTTCGGCGTGCTGTGGCGAGAGAGAGGTTATTTAACTTCCCACGGTGCCCACATTCAACACGGACCCCTCATTCATGCTTTATTAGATGCGATACATCTACCGACTGCAATATCAATTATGAAATGTAAAGCTCATACGAAAGTCACTGATATCATTTCTCAAGGTAATGATCTAGCCGACAGAACAGCTAAACAGACTGCTCAAACACAAACATCCGACATGACAAAGATAATAGTCCCGACGCCGACACATTGTATGACAGTTAAAGATCCTACTTTTGACGTAATTGACATCCAGACACATGCTACACCAGATGAAATAAAGAAATGGACCGAATTAGGAGGGATCCAAACGGATCAAGGATGGATTATGAAGGAAAAGTCTGTGTGGTTCCTTCCTGATTCAATGGTCCAAGTTATAATTAACACTATACATAGTCCAGCGCATCTAGGAGAGAAAGCTATGCTAGATAGCATTCAACACATTTGGTTCAATAAACATTTACGAACAGCAGCCAAACAAAAGGTCCGTACCTGTCTGATCTGTTGCCAGTTCAACCCAGGAAAAAGCGTTCCCGTAGAACAGGGTGGATTTCATCCTCCTGATCACCCTTTTGAAGTCCTCCAGATGGATTATATCCAGATGGAACGATGTCGAGGATTCAAATATGTTCTCGTAGTTGTGTGTGCTCTTTCCCGTTGGACGGAGGCATACCCGGTTTCAGATTACACTGCCCCGACTACTGCCAAACAGTTGGTTCGAGAATTCTTCCCACGATACGGTTTACCACGTGTTGTTCACTCAGATAACGGCCAGCCGTTCTCATCCGAATTAATGAAACACGTTTCACTTTTGTTAGGCTATCAGTGGAAATTCCACTGTGTCCGACACCCTGAGGCAGCAGGTCTCGTAGAAAGACATAATCAGACTCTGAAAATAAGATTATCCAAAATATGCAGAGAAAAAGGTGTCGACTGGGTAGTAGCATTACCAGTTGCACTCTTTTACACAAGAATGGTAGCACACTCTCGAACAGGGCTATCCCCGTATGAAGTGATCTTCGGCAGACCACCAAATATGTGGGGGACGCCTATGCCACGAAAAATAACTGATATTGACTGTAATATGCTGACAGATTACTTGGCTTCCTTGATGTCTGCACTACAATCTTGTCGTTCACAGGTAGCTGCAGCCTTTCCCGACAACACTGAGGTGAAACCCCTTGACGTAGTTCCGGGGGACCTTGTTCTTGTGAGGAATTTCGACCGAAAGACTCAGCTGGAGCCCAGGTGGAAAGCACCCAAATTGGTCCTGCTCACCACAAGGACAGCCGTGAAGATCGAAGGCAGAAAAGGATGGATTCATTCAAGTCATATCAAGAAATTTCATGGACTCCCTACGGATGTGAATAGCCCACCTCGTGTGTCTTCACCCATTGACTCAAAACTACCTTTGGCTGAGGCCAACAGTCAGGAACTTTATAAATTAAAGCTCAGGCCCAATCAGTCGAGCAATTTGATTGTTTAAGTCCTCTCCAAGGTGAAGCGGTTGAATTGTCTCTGACATGTATCCCTTGGACCTGAATAGAGAAAACACCCGAAAAATGTTGAAACGACAGGCGTACTGTAAATCACTGCGTAGCCATTGCATAATGACGTTATTAATTTTGTTTTTCTTGAGTCTTTTAATAATTACTGCAAGTATATTGTTGCACATATATTATCCTGTTTCTAGACATGTTTACAATGTTACTGCTGAACATTCTTTTAGTGAATTACCTCCGCCTGAATTGTCATACAGATTTGCGCTGCGCAATAACACTTTTATTAGTATGTTACATCATTCCCATCAGGTTAGCAATGCTACAAATTGTTGGATATGTGGTCGACTCCCTCCCTATCAGAATTATAAAGGAATTTTACCTCTTTTTCCATACCCGTTCACACACAACGGCTCCTGTGGAGCATGGTTTAGCCTAATTAATTCTCTGGATTCGAATTCTGCAGTTTATCAAGATAACTGGGTATGGGGACATTTGAATTTAGTTTTGCTTAAGGTCTGCTACCCCAACAAGGAGGGACTTCCCCAGAGAACAGGAACTGATCTAGAAAATGAAGTATATGGATTAGGTAATTTTACGCTTAATCTTATGATCCTAAATGTCGAATCCGAAGCTACTCCAATTTTGCCCGCTATGTCAATATTTCCAGTAAAAGGTGAATTATGTGTAAGAAAGAATGGTTCCATTCATATGGGCCATAGTAGATGCACCACTGTAGTAAAATTTAGTGATCAAGGCAAGTCCACATTTAGAGCTTCCCGCCATTCCTATTTCATATGTGGTCAGACGGCATATGTACGTTTGCCTCTAGATTGGGATGGTACTTGCTACATTGGATTCCTTTTGCCACCTGTTTTTCTAGCTCCCCCTGATTATCACAGAAACACTCATTTAGTAAATAATAGAGTAAGGAGAGATCTCCCGATAGTCGATTACACTGAAACAGCATGGGAAAAATACACCGATTTCAATAAAGGTCTCTTTCCCTATATAGGTACCGTTACTAATAGTAAACTGATACGTAGATTGACTAGAACCCTTGAAGCAGTAGTGAACGAAACTATTTCCGCCTTAGGCAATTTAACAGAAGAGCAGTCTGCTATGCGGATTGTTGTGCTTCAAAATCGTCTTGTCCTTGACGTCATCCTGGCTGATAGGGGCGGAGCTTGTAGGGTCATCGGATCAAGCTGTTGCATTTTCATACCAGAAAATTCGCCATCTGTATATAAGGCCATAACTCGCCTTCATAAGATTGTAAGCCAGATACACCAGAACCCAGGCACCTGGACTTGGTCCGGTTGGTTTTGGAGTATATTATCTACCTTTGGATGGAAGGTCCTATCTTTCCTAGGTATTGGCCTTCTCATACTATTCAGTTGCTGTCTATGTCTGCAATGTGGACCAGCGATTTGTGGTCTGTGTGCCACATCGTGCATTCCACATCAAGATTTTCATTCAAGATCCCGGAAGAAGAAAGAAGAACAAATGATGCTATATGAACAGATCAATGGATTAATGAAGATTGATATCTCTTGACGGGCAAGTAGGGGACAAGGAGGGAATGTGGAAATATGGATTTTTCTGGTCAGTTATGTCCCCTATCTTGGACCCCAACGGTTCTATGTGCATGTTACAAGTACATGTATGTTCCCTCCAGTTCCAGTTATGAAGACGCAAATACATGTGCGTCCACCGTTAACATGTCCTCTGTTGATCCGCCATGAATGGGCCGGATATTCCATTCCTAAGTACGAAAGGCCACCGCCTTTATATGGTTCACTTATGCCATTTTACAGTCCAGGCAAGTAGGCCCTGATTCTGTCATCGAACTCTTCTTGCCTTCTGCCTCTGAAAGCTCCAGTCTGAGCCTGCAACCGTGACCATGAACTTTGTCTCATTCTCTGCGCGGCTCACGAAGCCTGACATCAGCTTGCTGCCTGCCAAGAACCGTATTTCACCTTCGAAATTATCTGCTCCGTTCCCTGCCCGATGCATTCCTGTCTAGTAGTTTAAGTAAACATTCTTCCAGCTACCGAGCAAAGGCTCGGCTTCTCTGTCCTCATGCAAGTAATTCATAGCCCTGTTACCATGGAAGGTTTCTGCCCCTTGCATCTCATATAGACACTTAGACACTTAGACGCTTGTGCACGCACACACAGTCAGTATAGAATAGATTTTGTCCAAGAGACTTCCCTTTGTGGATAACATAGTTCTTTAAACATGGGATGTTAGATATGATTTGGGATTAGGTTGACTTGACCCTCCAGACTTCTTGTCTCCACATGTAGAGCTAAATGTCAAGTCCCCTTCACCCCCTAGTTGCACGTCAATCACACGTCATGCTGCTGCGCACGCATCTATGCCAAGTATAATCTTATAGATCCACCTATATATGACATCATAACCAATTATGTTCCTTTTTACTCCTCATTACACCCATTTTCGGTTACGCATGTGAATCGTCACCTTCCTTATCAATTGTTACGCCTCCCGCATCTATTTCATTGTAATGTATGTTCTATAAAAGTCATTTCTTGTCAATAATGTATGTACTTCACTTCCTGAACCTTCGTGGTGACGGAACTTGGAGCAACCGATTATAATCGATCATTGGAATAAAGCCCATTCCGAACCTCTAATACCACGGATTCTGCCTCTTATTTACTGAGCTGTTTTATTATGTTTCCGTACCAAATTAAGTCCCGGTAATTAAATTATTTACCACATAAGAGGGAAATACAAAATAACTCTTCATTGGCTTCTACAAACTGTGATTTTCCTCGTTGTTGCATTTGCCAGTCTGACACTCAGCGCTGTTGACTATGCACTGGACAACCACCTGTCCACGTACACTGGTCTAGGTCCTATTCCAGATACTATTTTGGCTTAGTGCCGTATGCCCCATACTTTTTTGCCAATCAATAGTTCTAGTCACCACAACAAATGGCACACACACACAGCTCAGCTTCCAACAACCAAAAAAACAGATCTACACCTGGTGAGGCTGCCAAACAACGCATTCAGAATGTAGAGCACTGATGCATACCAGGAAGCTGTCCGACATTATATTTTAGACGCCAGGAGGGCAATGCAATCTCCGGGATAATTGATAGCCAAATATCCAGAATGTTCGATATCATGTCATGCTTCTTCTGCACCATGAAGGAATTGCACTGTGGCATGCAGTTTTTTTCTTTAATACCGTCAGGTTCTTAGGTTGTTTTGTAGAACTATCCGAAGGCTGAGTTTAGTTCCACTGCTAGCCTTCTCAGAAAGCCAAAAAGTGCTTCCACGTCTTAACTTATGATGCTGTGTCTTTTATTTAATGCTTTCACTTCAATCAATTTCACCACACTTTTTACACAGCACCTTGGTCATGCAGACGGGCTGCATCAGATGCCCCATACAATAGCTATAACTGATCCTGCTCCTACTATTTTCTTAGGCCTCATGCAAAGCTGACTATATTATCCAGTGACAGCACCACTGCCTGAGATAAGAGAAGACACACCTTATTTATCTACCCAGGCACAAATATGTAGCAATAACATGCTTACACAAGAAACTGTGTGACATGCCTGAAGTCAATACATTTTCTCTGCACTGTAGAACAGATCACTTCCACAACAAGAAAAAGAAGAAGGATGGTGAGAAGGCAGTCTGTATGCTTGAGTGCAGAGTGGTGCATAAAATCTCCTGTTTAATGTTGGAAGAGTAGGGATTCACCAGCACTGATAAAGTTAAGATTGCTCAGACCTTGCCCCCCCAGGGTCTATGGTAGGAATGAGAAAGGACAGACGGCCTTTGGTGCCATTTCACATTAACAAAACACAGGTCCTGTGGGTAGACTACTCCAGTACAGTTGAGTTATTTAGCTGCAAAGACATCATTACAGGCACCACTAAATGTTCCCTGGTTTCTCCAACTCTACTTTTCCTTTATTTTCACTGTACTCTTTAGTATGGTGTCCAAGCTTTTAAACAAGACCAACAGATCTTTCTAGGCTACTGAGACAAGCCTGGTTTATGCCATTACTGCTCGTGGCCAATCCTCGGGAATTTGTTTGGTCGTGAGTAAACACCCCTTGGAAGGCGACAATGCAGAAGTAAAGGATTATGACTAGATTCTTCAACTGATAGCAGTGAGGTTTTGCTCATTAGCATGTGCACTGCTATCATGTGCTAAGCCTTTTCAATATGGAGCTAATGAAGCTGACATTTTGAAACTGAGAAGAAAAATAATCTTGAAGGACCTGGTTGATAACTTATCACGGAGAGAGAGTAAGTAAACACTGACAGCAAAATGTAGATCCTAGAGTTGGGACCATATTTTAAGAACTAAAGGTCAATTCAGAAGAAATTCACTCAAAGTTCCCCCAGTCCTTGCTTTTAGTTGCTTCTTCAGTTTGAAAGTTGGAACAACAGTTATGGACCTCATGTCCTTTGGCCAAAATGTGATAAATATATTCTTGAGGTTGTTAGGCCCAGTCTAAGCTAAAGTTGATTTGTCTCTTGATCTTCATGCATGTGATAGTGAAATTACTCAAAACGACATTCTACTTAAGGGAACCTATCCTCAACTCTATCTTCTTGACACATTTAAGCACAACATTTATCCACACCACTTTGAGCATCACTAAGAGTCTCGCTCATAAACCTTTACTCCTCCTACCTAGTCTACCTTTCACTCACACACTCTTCCATTCACTCATAATGGACAAGACTTACATGTAATGGACAACCTCCATTCAAATAAGGCATAGATACTACAACCTACAACCATTCAGATAAGGAAAAAGTCCTCCAACACCACTAATGGTAGAAGTGTGATAAACGTATTCAATTAACCTAACGTTAAGATAGGAACTTAACATAACAACCTTCGTCTCTGGCCCGACGGTTAGTATTGACCAAAACCAGTGATGCTTGCGGTTGCCATGTTCAGAAAACGGCCTTAAATATTTTTTTTAAAGTTGATTCTTTGATAGCATTCAAGAGAATTATGTACTTATTGATCCAAGTGACAATGGGAAACCTAAACACTGCTTGAATCTCATCACTTAAAGTTAGGGGCAGATGAAATTTCTTCTCTTTGTAATGTGTACAAATATTTCAATCCATTTGGCACATTGTTCTCCTATATCCTGTAATTTCGAAGCAATTTCTAGGCAATTGCACAGTAATTTCCTAGTAATTGCAGGCAATTAAAATAAAGTGATACCAAACATCATCCCAGTGTAAGGCACTTGACACAGAGCATTTCTGGTTTTCATCTCTTGAATGCATGCAATTGTCATTGTGACTTCACATAAATAGGCCGCACTTTGAGATAGATGAATAATATTTGCTGAAATGATTAAAATCCAAACAGCAGTACTGCAGGTATAGGGTAGATCTTGATGATAGAGAAAATGACTATTCTTTGCACAGGCAATAGGCATTTCGTTGATGTGAAATTTATGCAAAACTACTCCAGGCAATTTCAAGTTACTGTGGAATGTACTTTTTATAGCAATAACAATTACCGGGAAAAAATGACGGGTGTGAACCTACAAATCTGTAGCCATGTGTGCTGAAGATGCTTGCTTTGCTGTCTAGTAAAGAAAACAATACCTCGCGAATCCCTTCTCAGTACAGGATCAGTGCATTCACTTTCCCTTCCCAGATTTAGATACATGCAGTTTCTAACCCTATTGCATTTTTTATTAGTAATCATACATGTAGTAATAATGATAAAAAGTGTGGGCTGTGTGTTTCTTCAGTATACATTCCTTTATAGCAGTTAACCTAGCAAAATTCCGTATAACAATATAACGAAAATACAGTGGCAGCCAGCTCCATGATGCTGCCTCTAAAAACTATTTTTGGAAATTTAAGAGTAGGGCTATAAAAAACGGATTGCATAAAGTTCCCTAATGGTGGTAATATGCACGTAATTCATTGCTATTCAGCATCATAATACACATTGTAAGCATGTGCTATTTCTGCTCTGTTTTTTTTGTGGCAATCACATTTTTGTGCATCACCCTTTTAGGTCTAGTTAGTAAAAGGAAATGGCATTGAATGTTAATTGTTAGACTGTTGCTGAATAAAAAGCAAATCTTTAAACTAAACTAAACGACTTGGTTTTTTTCAGTGAGGCTGGACACAGAGTCATCCTGACAGTGGCCAGTGCACAAACTGGCATAAATTTAAAAAAATGATCGCAAGAAATTATAGTTACTTCTAAGCTCTAGGGGCAATGCCAGGCTGTCCTATAAAAAGCAGATGCTTTCTAGCATTTCCTAAGTTCGGAGGCCACTATATTCTCTCATATATTTAGGCTCAAACAGTCAATAGGACCTTTATTTTGCACACTCTTTGTGCAGTCAGATTCCAAATGCCCCTGGCAATCGTTAATGAAACAATAAAGTCAATTGTCCACTTTTTATTATGACCACCAAACGGTTCCGTGGGGCCTCTTATACAAAATGTGCTGACCGAGTAGCGGAGCACTGAGTGAGTTTCTGTGCATGTTTTGTTTTTGTGGTTCTCCTCTGTGTGGTTCTCTTTGTTATTCTACCATTTGTGGTAAAGTTTGAGGCATGGTGAGTTAACATCTCCCTGTATTCGTGTAAGTTAACAAGATGGACTCACACAGAATCTGAAAGATCATACCAAATAGATATAGAAAAAATGATCTTCGTGTAGTTTCCAAGCCTTGTCATGTGTGGCCCATTCGGTCATACCTTGCTTTTAGCCAAAGTTGTATTGTATGGTATATAGTTTCACTTTTAACTATGAACCCCGAAATTCCATTATGCACGATCAATCAAAAAGCAGGATGGCTGAAGGTGTCCCACATCTTATGGGCCACTTGATCTTCAATCCTAACCACAATGTGTTCTCCGAGAATAGCTGCTGGTTGTCCTCTAGGTCACTGGAAGACATTGCACAATGCACTGCTGTTTCTCACAGTCTGCCAGAGCACCTGGCTGGTTGCTAGCATGCAACTCAGCATCATCCTCTCATGGACACCACTATCTATTCTTTACCGCATGAAGCTGACAGAGAACATGCTATGTGAGGGAACTCTATGGGACATGACAGGAAAGTGACTCAAAGAGGTGTGGCCTCTGTTTGTCACTGTAATGAGTACGATAATATCAACATAAAATATTGCATCCTCTATATTGGTTATAGTGCTCTGTGTTTTTGTATTGTAAGGCATGGACATCCCATGGAGAGCGTGCCCAGGTTGCAAAGGGAGTGGGGGGGTCACATTGCTAGATAAGTGTATGCCTCCATTTTTCTTTGTGATTATTTCTCTCTGATGGGACTGTGTAGTTCACCATTATTTAGGAACCATAAAAAGATTGCAAAAAAAATGAAAATCTACTAAGGGCCAGGGCAGTAGATTGCACATGGATGACTGCAAGCACATCACGGCACAGCACAGCACGTGGCACAGTCAATGGTGTGCCCTACCTTTCCACTTTTATGCACTTACAGTTTTCAAACTCAAAGATTCTGCATTAAAATTAGAAATTCAATAGCCTCACGCCATTCTCTGGCAATAGATGAACTTGTTCCATATGTTCCACCTGATTCTGAGAGTTGAGATGTTTGTTTGTGTTTCAGTTGGTATATAGGGACAATAGAGCATAGTTTGTATAGAGCAAAGCCTTTTGCAACCAACTTTGAAGCCTTAGGATCAATTATTTACGCAAACAAGAAGCCTGAAATAGAGAAGGCGGCAGTAAAACTGATCTGGGTTTAATCCATCATCATTCTTTATGAACCCGAAACCGGTCCCAGGATGCTTGTTTCCGGCCCAGGGAAGACATGGCTTGGAAGTTCGGGCTGGACTGGTCCCATGAGGCACAGGGTCAGACGGATTTGCATATGGCCATGACTGAACTGGGGTGGCGGAGTGAGCTAAAGAATTATGATGGATTAAACCCAGATCAGTTTACTGGGGGTGAGTGCTTGCAATATTCAACACTCCGTCCATCATCCCCTTTGGTTTTGCTTTGTTCGCCCTAAGTTGGCAGGGTATGCCCAGACGTGGGTCCCTTGCTCACTTTGGCACTGGATTCACGATAGCCTGGCTGATGAGGGTTATGAACCCAAAACCGGTCCCAGGATGCTTGTTTCCAGTCCAGGGAAGACATGACTTGGCAGTTCGGGCTGGACTGTTCCCATGAGGCACAGGGTCAGACGGATTTCCATATGGCCATGTCTGAACTGGGGTGGCGGAGTGAGCTAAAGAATGATGATGGATTAAACCCAGATCAGTTGACTGGGGTTGAGTGCTTGCAATGTTCAACACTCCGTCCATCATCCCCTTTGGTTTTGCTTTGTTCGCCCTAAGTTGGCAGGGTATGCCCAGACGTGGGTCCCTTGCTCAATTTGCCACTGGATTCAAGATAGCCTGGCTGATGAGGGTTATGAACCCGAAACCGGTCCCAGGATGCTTGTTTCCGGTCCAGGGAAGACATGGCTTGGCAGTTTGGGCTGGACTGCTCCCATGAGGCACAGGGTCAGACGGATTTGCATATGGCCATGTCTGAACTGGGGTGGCGGAGTGAGCTAAAGAATGATGATGGATTAAACCCAGATCAGTTGACTGGGGGTGAGTGCTTGCAATGTTCAACACTCCGTCCATCATCCCCTTTGGTTTTGCTTTGAAACTGGAGGGTTCATTCTGCCCAAATGTGGAGGCACATCTATCCTATTTCGAGTGAGGCGGATGGTATCAGGTTTTTCTTTTTTTTTACATTTTATTTTCCCTCGTCGTCGTCCCCCTGCTCTTACCTGCAGCGGACGTCACTGATCGGTATACTCAGGGACTGCCATAGGCGGCAAAAGCTCTAGCTACGCCACTGTTTGCATGGCTCTCTCAGGTGTTGTCTCTGGTAGCAGCATGGGTATACACAGAGGCTCTCCAGCAATAAAATGACCCATTAATCAGAGAAAGAACATGGAGCATTTTAGAACTGATCAAAAGCACACAATATTCACTATAAATAGAAAGTAAGCATGGGTACTTACCTGCTTCAAAAAGGCAGGTCACAGTCAGCCTGAGCTCAGATGGGGTGAAGCTGGTAAGTCCAAAGCTCAGGAAACAAATCAAGTTTCATCTGAGCAGGGAAGGGTAAAGAGGAAAACACAGCAATGAGTTAAAACCAAAACAGAGGTCAGAATACTAAGGCATTGTAAAAGGAAAAAATAATAAAGGTGGAGAAAAGGAAGTGGTGAACAAACTACTGAAAAGCAGAGAGCCAATACAAAATGGAAAATTGCCAGCCAGCTTCCTAAAACCACCATATTATTTAAATATTGCTGCTACCTATCATGGCACAGAAAGCCCACCCCTTCACCTATGCAGGCTTGCTACTCATAGCACCCTGCCCACCACAGCTCAGTCTAGCACAATCGTAAAGGAATATGCTTTACTGGTGTTCTCGTAGCCATCCTCAAACCCCATATAACTTGCTGAATCCTGACAGTGATCCCCCCACCCGCCTAATGAATTACCCCTTCCTGGTGCTGGTTTCTCTAGGAATTTCTTATGGAAGGAAGCCATTAACCTTAGGGTGTGGACTGAAGTACCGGGTTTTTAGAACCCAGCGGTGCAGGGGAACACACCCTAAGACTTCGGATTCTTCCTGTTTCAGACCCACAGAAACACAGAGTCTTCTAGGTGAAATCAAAGAACGTCTTTATTGGCTGCAGACCAATCACAGATATCCGAGAAGTACAACACGATGTATGTTCTCAGGAGACTGCTCCCGAACCCAAAACCAGTCTTTACTTATATACACAAAATTACGCTTTGGGGGCAACACCGCCCCTGTTTTACAAGTGGTCATTCCCATATTTTAGTTTCAAAGGAACAGCAGAGCCATAATGACAATCCCACATTTCAGTTCATTAAGCATGCAGTTATTGTACCCAGCAAGGCTCAGAACCCTCATCAGATAACAGCAGACCCCAATAAAACGGGCACCTCCTGCTCGTAAAACAAGCCATAAAGTAGGAAACAGAGTCAGGTGTGAAAACAGCTTAGTCAGGGATAGTGTGCGAACAGGGGCTTTATGATGGGTCGAACCCTGATGCTAATCACATTAGGCCGCGAGAAAGGAACCGGCCGGACAGGATTGACCTCGGGCAGCGGAATCGGCTTGCACAGGTCAGAGAGGAGTCACAGAAGGTGTACGTGTCCTTTAAGCCTAGGCATGGCCTTAGAGCGCAGCCTATGTGAGGGCAACCACAAAATGGCTACTACTGTAAAATGGAACCCATGGATACAATATGTAGTACCGTATACACGGTGAATTCATCAGTGAAACATGACGAAAACACTCATACATACCGCGTTGCTCATGTGCGATTCGCTGATACCAAACTTGGCATGGTGGGACCATGCCACCTACACGTTCCGATTTTTACAGTACCACAGACCCTCCTTTTGCCCTTACATAGGCAAGAACTATACTAATCTGAGTCCAAGTCTACATTCATGAAGTCATGGAGATGTTGCTGTAGCATCATCCTATTGCTTAGCTCGTCCTTCGATATAGGTTTCCTTACACAAGATGTAACACAGAGGCTACACATTACAGGGGCACACTGTATACATAAACAGAACAGGAAAAGAATGGCTAAGATCATTCCAATGACTATTAAAATCTTCCATCCCCAAGCTGATATCAGTCCCCAGAACCACCCCATCAGCGACCAATCTCCTTTATCTACGTGAATGGATTCGGAAATCTTATGCAGTTTGGAAATGGCCTGGTAGACTGTCGGAGCGTTATCCAGTATGAAAATACAACAGCTTGATTGGATGACCTTGCATACCCCACCACGGTCTGCAAGTATGACGTCTAGAACCATACGGTTCTGCAACGTCATCAGGCGATCCGCTTGAAGCTCAGCTGTCAAGTTACCAAGGGCACCAGCTGTTACATTAACAGTGGTTTCAACTACACGAGTCAGTTGTCTCAGGTTCCGACTATTGACCATTGGTCCCCAAAACGGCAGGAAACCCAGGAAAAAATCTCCCGCTTCCTGACCGTCAGTATCTTCCTTACTAACAACGCCTCTCACAACTCTGGTCTTGTGATAATCAGAGGCGGCAGTATATGTTGGCGGTAGCAAATTCGCAACATAGCATGTGCCTGAGAAATCAGGGGGCAACCATGTATATGCTCGATCATTGCAGACAAAGTATGTACCCTTGGCAGCCAAAAACGCAGGGGAAAACAGTGATGGAAAAGTGTATGTCTCAGTACAGTTACTCTTCCCTAGTTGAGCTCTTGGATTCTGACCATTACCTTGTAGACAGAACCGACCTATGTGGGGTACGACCCAAATCGGAGATGAACTTTTGAGCTGTTTTTCACCCAAACTGATGCTATACCCAGTCGCGTTCCAACCTACATAAGCTCGCAACTCATCCTTGGGAATAGATGTATATGCATCGATATCTCTACTCATATCTGCAACTCCTTTCATCAAGGCTTTATTATTCGAGTTAGGTCTAATGGAACGTGGTGGTCGCTGGGAGTAGGTTTCAAGCGCAAAAAGAAACATGGTCTGGAATGCCCATGATGAACCATTATAGCTGAATGGCAGTACTAGATATGGGATGCCCTTATTAATGGTGTGCGGCATCAGACCACACACCCAGCAGTTCGTTGTATTCATAACTAGTTGGTGCTGGTGCAGGAGTTGAATGAACGAATTGTTTACAAATTCAGCACGTCTAGCTTGTTCGTGTTCTGGCAGAGGGTGGAAAGAGTGTTGGGAAACAGTAGGAAGGGGTGTGGGCTGTACAGTGGGTGCAAATGACACTTGGAAAGACAATAATACGCAACCTACAGAAAACATCATTATGCTAGAGAGTACAAACAGACATATTACTACAAAACATTTGCTATTCATTATTTTACATATTCTGCTCTCTAAATTAATTTCCTCGGTGGGCTTCTTCATCCTGAAAAACTCCATCCTCTAATCGTGCTGCTCGCGGCAGATGAGTATCTTCTGCTAAGGAGTACACCTGTCAGTTCAGGGAACGCCCTAGTCCAACCAGAACCGGTGACCTAACGTCTTCGGCTTGTACCCCAAAGTCTTGGCACCGCGACCCTGCAGCTGAACCCGGATGGTGGTTCGAAAAACAAAAAGTCAAAAAGTTTCTCAGATGAGAGAGCTGCACTTTTGAAAATATCAAAGGAAAATAATTTTTATTTGTCCATAGTTCTTGGCCTCAAATTATACCTGTTTCTGCCAGGTACTGTCTGGTCTTGAAACAAGAGTTCAGGCTCTGTGGTATCCAATCGAATTGATGGCGATATAGCTTCCTGCAGAATGTCGTCACTTTCTCGCTCTGTATTTGTCCCCTTTACACGTGCATTGCTAAAAGGCACAAAACGAGGCACAGTCTCAGCCTCGGAGTCAGCGATCCCCTCCTGGGCCCACCGGTCATATGGTAGGGGTAAAGGGATCCTCTTACAGTGGATGCCGTGAATCCAATTCTTTTTCCCTTTCACTCGAACTGCTGATCTTGTCGATAGCAGGACTAGGTGGGGGCCGATCCAACGGGGCTCATCATTCTTTGTACGTTGAAATTTTTTAATTAGCACCCACGTTCCAGGATTAATAGGGTGTCCTGGAGCTTCAGAGGCCTGGGGCAGAGTATTGTGAACCTGTTGGTGTAAGACACGCAATTTAGCCGTCAATTCATACAGGTAATCAAGCAGTACTGGATATTCGATTTCACTGAACTTTGTTGGCCTTGCCCCTCCCCATACATTGGCCGGACGGCCAAACACTATCTCATATGGACTAAGTCCCACTCGCGAATGTACAGTCATTCTTGTTGACAGGAGTGCTAAGGGCAGAGCGTCAGGCCATTTAAGACCGGAGCTCGCCTGAATTTTGGCCAACTTAAGCTTCAAGGTGCCATTGTAGCACTCTACTAGTACAGCTGATTGGGGGTGATTTGCAGCGTGAAACTTTTGCTTAATGCCCAGTCCCTCACACACATTCTTCATCACTCGGCCTACAAATTCACTCCCGTTATCACTCCATACCATCCTTGGCCTTCCGAACCTAGGGAAAAATTCTTTAACTAGGGCTTTAGCTGTGGATAAGGTAGTATTGTCTTTTAGGGGATATGCTTCTATCCATTTTGAAAAGGCACAAACAACAACCAGTACATATTTCAAATTGTTGCATCTTTCCATGTGGATGAAGTCTAGTTGCAGAACTTCAAAAGGATATGATGGAGGCGCAAAATGACCAGGTGGAGTTGGGGTTCCCCTACCAGGATTGTGTTTCAGATATACCATGCAATTTTTGACTACATTCTCTGCACATTTAGGGATTCCAGCATTCTGCCATACTGGAGCCAACAACTTACAAATCCCTTTCACACTGATATGTGCCATTCCATGCGCCATCGTAACCACTGGAAGCACATATGCATCAGGTAACAACCATCGCTGGTGTTCTGACAAATCAATCCAACAACCGTTTTCATCTAATTTACCCTTACTCTCTTTCCACATACTTAATTCTTTCTCTGTGGCTTCAGCATGAAGGGTCTTCACACTCTCTATCGTGTCTACACACATTCCAACATCACCAACCCATCTTGCGGGGCCTGCAACATACATTCGGGTTGTCACATCTTTTGCTGTTTCTTCCGCGGTTTCGTCAGCAAATGCATTACCACGCCCAACATCATCGGTAACCTTCTTGTGTGCGCTGCATTTCACAATCGCAACTTGTAATGGCAAGGTCAGTGACTCAAGGAGATCATTCACTAACTCACCATTCTGAATCTTAGCTCCATGCGAAGTCAGGAACCCACGTTCTTTCCACAAACGCCCAAAACTATGGGCCACACCAAAAGCGTACTGACTGTCAGTATATATGTTCACTTTCATTCCTTTCGACAACACGCATGCTCTTGTGAGTGCAATTAATTCTGCTGCTTGAGCCGAATTATGTGGTATGCGTGCAGTTTCAACAATCGTGTGCAGAGTCGTGACAGCATACGCAGCAATCGTATCACCATTCGGAAGCTTGAAGCATGAACCATCCACCCATAAGGTACCATCACATTCAACCAGGGGAGTATCTTTAAGAACCACTCTCCCTTTTGTTTCTTCTTCTGTTCTGAACAGACAATCATGTTGTTCAACCTCATCTGTGTCTACTGAAATTGGCAATAATGTGGCTGGATTCAACGTATTGCACCTCTTTATGTGTACATGACTCGCTAGCAGCGTCAACTCGTAACTTGACAATCGAGCATTAGTTAAATACTGTGTCTTGGTCCTATTTAACAATGTGTCCACTGCATGAGGAACCATTACAATCAATGTGTTATTCATCACTAGTCCAGCAGACTGTCGAATAGACGCAGCTGCTGCCGCTGTAGCTCTTAAGCAACTTGGCAATGCCCTCGCTACAGGGTCCAAAGTCGATGAAAAATACGCACATGGGCGCGGTCTGTCTCCAAAAGGCTGTGTCAGTACTGACAACGCACAACCGTCCCTTTCATAAACATACAGAGTAAAAGGCTTACTATAGTCGGGAGTACCCAACACAGGAGCTGAACATAATGCCTCTCGTAATTCCACAAAACCTTTCTGACACTCTTCAGACCATGGGACAGGATTTGGTATATCTTTGTATGTTAATGCTAGCAATGGTTTTGCCAATAAAGAAAAACTCGGGATCCAGTGCCTACAATATGAAGTGATGCCCAGGAAAGCACGCACTTCTCTCTTTGTCTTTGGCACGCTTAATTGTGCAATGGCTTGGATTCTTTCTGGGGTCAGCTTCCTTCCCTCCTTCGAGAAGAGATGACCTAAATAGGTCACCTCTTGTCGACAATATTGCAGCTTAGAGAGAGACACTTTGTGATGGAAGGTAGACAAATGACGCAACAATGATGATGTAGCTTGTTTACAAATCTCCTCAGTATCTGCGGCGATTAGTAAATCGTCAACATACTGGATAAGGGTAGCACCTTTAGGTAAAACAAGGGCATCAAGTTGTGCTTTTAAAGCCTGACTGTATATTGATGGGCTTTCACAGTAGCCCTGTGGAGCACGTTTAAAACGGAAGCTTCGACCTCCTAAACAAAAGCCAAAAATATCTCTGCTCTCCTCTGCAATCGGGATACTAAAGAAAGCATTCTTTAAATCAATTACTGAGAACCAAGCAGCGGAAGCTGGGATCATAGTCAACAAGGCGGTTATATCAGGGACCACTGGAAACTGTGGTACAACAACCTTATTGACCTCTCTAAGATCGATCACAAATCTGTAAACAGGTGGCTGAGAAGGGTCAGTACGTTTTAAAACAGGCAGAACCGGACTATTACAAACGTTGCCTCTTGTCTCTTCAATGACATCCTTCTCAATTAAATCATAGATAATTGCTAACAACGCTTTTTCACCTTCCTTAGAGATCTTGTACTAGGGAATGCAGGGCAATTTAACATTGGCTTTTAAAGTGACAACATACGGCGGTATTTCCAAAAGGCCCACATCATTAGGGCCATTGGCCCAAAGGGCATCAGGAAGAGACGACAATTCAGCTGGTAGTTCAGTCTTTGACAAATACATGGGAGAAATCACTTCCTTACCCAGCGTAAGTTGTACTCTTGAGGGAGAACAATATAATGTCGCATGTAATCTCTTCAACAGGTCCAATCCTAACAAGTTTTCATTACATCCTGTCGTTAGGATGAGGGGTGCTTTCAGCTCACAAGGTCCAACAGAAAGGGCCATAGGACTTGAGATCGGGTTCCTAACCGGGGCGCCAGAAAAACCTACGGAAACATTCATTTCGCCAGACAAAGGAGTTTGGAGCGCATAATAGAACTCTTTGCAGCACCAGTGCCCAGCAGAAAGGGCTCTGTTATACCCGCTGTAGTCACCTTAACATACGGTCCGCTCTGGTCCACTGGCACTGAAACAACTCCCTCTCTCTGTCTACGGCTGTCCTAGTAATAATTCCCTTCCGTAATTATCATCTTCTGCATAGTAGTCATTATTATAGTACTGCGCTGTCTTGCCAGTCGCATTGGCTTGCTGATCAAAACTATTCATCGTATTTTGAGGCGGAAGAGGACGCGCGTTCTGGGGAACATTCCCACGTCCTCTACCTCTTGGGGCTTGCTGGCCACCTCTACCTCTTGCGCCATAAGCATTATTTGTGCGTTGCAACAATCTGAGACAATTATTTTTAAAGTGACCCTCCTCCTTGCAATACGAACATTGATTGGGACCGATAGGGACACGTGGTTGATAATACCCATACATTTGCTGATTATTCTGAAACTGTTGGGGTTGCTGATAGATACCCTGGGTTTGCCTATAATTATTCTGACCTACACGTGGCGGATAAGCCTGCTGTAAAAGAACCTTCGTTTTCAACTCTTTCGTTTTCTTATCTGTTCTATCCTTCTCATCTTTATCCCTATTTTCATAATACTGTGCAGTAGCCAGTATTTGTGCTGAAGAGGAAACGGCCCAAGAACTCTCCGAATCTTTTAATTTCGTACACAACTCTGGAAGTAAATTATGCACAAATTTATCAACAACTAACCGTTGGCCCCCTTCTGTACTCATGTCCTGACCACTGTGGTCGATAAATGTTTCTTCAAACCTAGTGAAGAAATCGGACACTGTTTCATCTTTCTTCTGTTTGCACGCGGATAATTTATCCCAATTTACATGTATTGTGGGCATTAAAGTTTTCATATAATTAATTATTCTACCAGGGAGTTCTGCTACCACGGGCTCAGGCTTAGCACCACCGACCTGTCTATTGTCCGCATTAAGGATATTGGCCCATGTGTCACCTAACTCTGCAGCATGATCTGCATTACGAATCAATCCCCACAAAGGCTGTGGAACAACATTTCCGAACAACATATCTATGTTTGCCAGGTTCATGACACATGATTCTGCAGTCTGCGATAACTCCTTATAATATCCTGCAGGGTTCTTACGGGGGTCAGGCAATGTCTGTTTAAGGGCTAATACTTCAGATCGTTTCCAGGGAACATGTACCCAAACACGCTGAAAATGTGGCAGAACAGGTGGAACAGCATTCGCATCACCAGGTCTCCAAACTGTAGGAACCTCACGCATCGGATATTGTCGCGCTTTTACCTGTTTCCCTTCAGGGAATTCCTGTCCAAACAACGATTGCTGACAATCCCCATTCCTGAAAGACAGCAGTGTCGCAACTGCTTTCTCAACATCAGAACCCACAATCGTACCTTTTCCAAATTCAAATCGCACTTGACACAATTCTTGCGGACTGGAGTCTACATCATTATCTTCCAATTACTCACATAGAATTTCACACATTTTCTCAAAAATGTACTGCTGTTGTAGCGCTTCCCACTGATGAAAAACATTAACAACAGATTCTACATCATACCTAGAAGGATAAACAATCCATCTACGTGCCATGCGGTCCAGTTCTTCTTTCTCTCTAGAACCAGGTATTTGACTACGTAACTGCCTACACTGTGGACCAGGGGTCGTAGTAGACGACCCAAAGAGGGGTGATGTAAGACTAGTGACTGCACTAGCTATTCGCTGTCGTGCAGAAGGAGAAGTCGAGGCAAGAACCGGGGGATAAACAGAGGGAAGGAAAACGGGTGCAGATACAGATACAGGGGTAGCAGTAGGTAGGGCACCAAGAGAGGCAGCTGATGTGCTAGGAAAAGTCGCAAGGGGCGCAGAAGTGGTAGGTAGCAAAATCGGCGGCCCTTGGGAAGGCTGTGCTACCGGGACAGGAGCCGGCTGAGGAGGAGCTGGCGGCTGCGGGAAAGCTTGCTGCGCATTAGCTGGAGGCTGCACATTTACGGGCTGTGGAGGCGCTGTAGCATTTTGCGCATAAGGGGGTGGCGAACTTAGCAAATGGGACATTAGGGAATCTTTCTCTTTCTCTTTTGACTCATCTTGTTGAAGGGGTGGCAAAACTGGGTAACATTTATCAATGGCTAGTTTGCGTTGCCTATGCAACTGCTCATCCATTCGGTCCTCTTCATTATCCTTAAACTGCAAAGCTGCTTGCATGATCAACATACCTCTCTCTCTTTTATGTTTCTTTGCTAATTTAATTTCTTTTTGTTTGGCTTCCTTTCGCCATAGGTGGAAGGAATCAAACATCGCCGGCCAGGCTTTCTTCTTGAACAATTTAACTTCTAAATTATCTAGGATCTCTGTGTCGAAACTACCATTTTGGTGCCATTTTAAAACACCATCCTTTCTGGTGTATCGGACCCATACTTCATTATACGTAATGGGGCCCACGCCATGTTTCACATAAAGCTCATAAGTTGGAGTTCCAATTGGAGGAACCGGACACAAATCCTCCAATCAGGAGTCCCTTTTACAACCAAAACAAAACAAATTTCCAAATATACTAGAACCAGGCATCTTTGCTCACTAGTCTAGTTTCAAACTTCAAAGGATTATCGAATACGATAGTCTCGTGAATACACGAGTCCTCTGGCTTTGGCACTTGCAAGACCCAAATCAAAGCGATCCCGAAGGATACCAAAATCCCGAAGGATACCAAACAAACTGGGAGACGCTCCACTTATACTTAACTGAGGTATCGATGACTTCACCAGAAGACTCTCTCAATTGTTTCGCTCTACCAAATCGTCAAGGGTCCAAAACAGGGCGATTAATCAGGGCAGCAGTCCTTCGTAGCCGCCGGGACGCGGAGAACCTCGCAGAAAAGACTTTCGGACCACGTCGACATGCAGGGGTCGATGAAGTGGCGTCCTTCCTCCAGAATTTCCACACGAAGCTCCTCACGAACCTCTGGCTTGGACCGGTACCACTGAAATCGCCCCGAGTTGGGCGCCAACTGAAGTACCGGGTTTTTAGAACCCAGCGGTGCAGGGGAACACACCCTAAGACTTCGGATTCTTCCTGTTTCAGACCCACAGAAACACAGAGTCTTCTAGGTGAAATCAAAGAACGTCTTTATTGGCTGCAGACCAATCACAGATATCCGAGAAGTACAACACGATGTATGTTCTCAGGAGACTGCTCCCGAACCAAAAAACAGTCTTTACTTATATACACAAAATTACGCTTTGGGGGCAACACCGCCCCTGTTTTACAAGTGGTCATTCACATATTTTAGTTTCAAAGGAACAGCAGAGCCATAATGACAATCCCACATTTCAGTTCAATAAGCATGCAGTTATTGTACCCAGCAAGGCTCAGAACCCTCATCAGATAACAGCAGACCCCAATAAAACGGGCACCTCCTGCTCGTAAAACAAGCCATAAAGTAGGAAACAGAGTCAGGTGTGAAAACAGCTTAGTCAGGGATCGTGTGCGAACAGGGGCTTTATGATGGGTCGAGCCCTGATGCTAATCACATTAGGCCGCGAGAAAGGAACCGGCCAGACAGGATTGACCTCGGGCAGCGGAGTCGGCTTGCACAGGTCAGAGAGGAGTCACAGAAGGTGTACGTGTCCTTTAAGCCTAGGCATGGCCTTAGTGCGCAGCCTATGTGAGGGCAACCACAAAATGGCTACTACTGTAAAATGGAACCCATGGATACAATATGTAGTATCGTTTACACGGTGAATTCATCAGTGAAACATGACGAAAACACTCATACATACCGCGTTGCTCATGTGCGGTTCGCTGATACCAAACTTGGCATGGTGGGACCATGCCACCTACACGGTTCCGATTTTTACAGTACCACAGGACAACATTTGCTGGTTCCCGAGACCACACAGAAGGCACATACCTTTTCGATGCTATCAGGCACTGTGACTGACTTTTCACTTCCCTTGGGTCTACTAGAAACTTCACCTTAAATTCTTTGGACCCATGATGTCATGACTAGTGGAGGAAGAGCTGTTGCTTTGGATACTGCTTGCTTCACCCTGGAGACGTGAAAAAAGGGAGGGGGGGACGAAGGATACATTTTTCCTTTTGAGAGTGCTAAGACTACTGGTCCAGAGACTTTCAGCCAGGTTATTGGAAGTGGGCCTACAAATGTGGTATACATTTGGAATGGAAACCAGGTAAGGTCAAACATTAGGTTGACACTTAAAATTAAATCCCCTGCTTTGTATTTTGGTGATCTGAAAATCTGTTGTAATCCGCTTTCACCTGTCTTAAGTGAAGGAAAGTGCTTGCATATATAGTAGAGATTGCTGATAGTACAGCTCCAACTGAGAGGACTGAGGTTTGAGGAGAGATGTTTGAAAAATGTTGTGGGTTAAAGCCAAAAATAAAAGAGTGGAGAATGACCAACAGTAGAATGCAATGAGTTAGTGTATGCTAGTTCAGCGAAGGGTAACCAGGTGATCCACTGCTCTTTTTGGTTCAAGGTATAGCAGCAGAGAAATTGATCTTAAGATTGGTTGATTTGTGACTGGGTGATTTAAAATTAACTGTATCAAAACAATGAATTATCATATTCCAGAATTTGATAATAAATAGGGAACATCGGTTAGTGACCATCTCCAATGGTAACCCGTGTAATCTGGCAATCTATTTCATAAATATCACGGGCAACTGTGTAGGTGTTTTGTGCAACGGAATGAAATGTGTATATTTGTTAATAAAAAGGTTCACAACAACGATGAGAACAGTTTACTTTCGTGATGGTGGTAAATCAGTTGTGAAGTCTGTTAAAATCTTCTTCCAGGATTGATTCCGCATTGAGAGGGGAAGACCAGACATACTTTGAAAACAGTTCTTCATTTCATCACAAATGTAACACTGCTGAACATATCATTGAAAACCTTGTCTTAAAGAGGAGCACTAAAAATGTCTTCTTACTAAATCTAACAATTTACTTTCACCAAAATGGCTTCACTCCGGGAGTCTTGGCATCAAAACAAAGCTTAATTCTGAAAAACCTGCACTGGGAAGAAATAGTTTTCCATTATGGAAAAATAAGTCTTCAGAAACAGTTTACTTGGGGATCTACTTAAAACCAGTCATCCGGATCAAATTTCTTAAACTCAGCTTTAAGTGAGTCTAAAAAAAACTCTAACTCAGTGTCATTGGTTGTTTGGATGTCCAAGATACATGGTGCTTCAGTTGTTAGATTTAAAGGTTCTAGCTGTCTTGACAGCGCATCAGCTTTGCCAATCCTCTTTCCATATCTATAGGTTATTGGTGCAGGACTTGGGAGAAAAATAACATTGAGCGAGCAAGCGAGGCTAGAACCATTCATTGATTTTAAAAATGTTTTGAAAGGTTTTAAGATTTATCCAAAGAGGTATGAGATATGCTGTTCCTTCTAATTATGATGACACTAGGGCACAAGCTTCTTTAATTGTCATCAGTTCTTTATCGTAAATCGTGTAATTCTGTTCAGTAGATGTTGATGTATGAGAAAACAAAGCAATTGGATGGACAGCTTTAGTGATGGGATCTCTCTGATCCAGAGTTATACCTAAAGCAACATACATGGCATGTGTCTTATAAAATGAAGTGCAGATTATGATCTGCACGCTTCAGAATAATAGTTGTTGTGAAAACCTTTTTAACAGGTAAAGCTCTTTGCTGTTCTGATCCCCAGTGAAACCTTTCTATGTTAATCTTTCAGTAGGTGCAACAATCATAGAAAATACTTCAATGAACTGTTTGTAAATATTAGCAAAACAGAAAAACCTTTGTATCTCCTACGTAGCGCGAGGAACCGGCCACTGAGCCACAACTGAGATCTTTTGAGTGACCATGCTGAGACACAGATCAGACAAGATAATCCTTAATAAAAAGATACTAATGTGGGTTCAAAAATACATTTATCTAATTTAGCAAATAAGGAATGCTCATGCCCTGTGCGCAAACACTTCTTTCACATATTATCTATGAGGGTGGAGTACATCAACAACCAATTCCAGGAAGGGAGATGTTGGATCATAGTTTGCGATTGCCCACAAACATATAAAACTGTATTTTAAGGGGCCATAAAAAATTATAACTCCTCTATTTACAATGTACAACCTTATAAATGTATAATAACATGCAGATTATTTATTTTAGGGATAGCTTTCAGAAAAATTCCCTTGTGTAGGTTTTTAGATATAAAAATGGCTTCATTGAACGGTGCATTCTTCAGTAAAGTATTTGTAACAACCAGTGCTTAATTTGAGCTGGTGGTTTCCGGTGCTCGCACCAGCACTTAATTGTCAACACCACACTTTTGACAGTCTACCACATGGTGCTGCTAATCTAATTTAGAGATTAGCAGAAGAAATGCTGTTTATGAATACAATATACATTAAAAATAAATAATACCACCCTCCTCAGCCATTCCTTTAGTTTTGGGGATCTGGAATAATCTGAACTGTTGCACTTGCAAGCAAGAGAGATGAATAGTAGTTGTTTTGGTATTGTCTTTGGCAGCGCTGGCAGAGGCAATGGGTGGTGCAAGCTGAAGTGACCTTCTGGTCAGGGCCCTGGCACTTATTATTTTACAAATTAAGCACTTGAACAATTTACGTAAAAGTACAAAAGCAATTGGAGTTGTGAGCGATTTCTGCAACCTGTGCCCAGGATATGATTTTCCTTCCAGGTATTATGCCTTCAAGTTGATGCAAGATACACTTATGTGTGAAAATAGAAAGAATCACTTATCAGCATGCACTATTGGAATTACAAAGAGCCCATTACAAGGACACTCTTGTGAGATGAAGCTGAGAATAGTGCAAAAGTCACCGATGTGACCACTCACATACCACAGTCTTGAAGCACTCTGCGGGCTACAAATATGCATAAGCAGAACCCCAATAATGTTGAAAGGATACAAGCTCATGTGAAGGAGTGGGCTATGGGCAGTAAAGTCAGAAGTGTTTATGGGCCGGGGTAAAAAAGCTGTGGCTGGACCCTTCCTAGCTTAAAGATAAATGTGCTGAAGTGAGCATGGAAACACTGCAGATCCAGCACCCGGTGCCATCTAGTGGCACTAGACATGTTAGCTGACTTGCATTTGGTAAAAAGGTAAGATTTGCTTTCAAATCTATAATTAAATGCTTGCCACAGGAACATCTTCAAAGAGCACCGAGCCTGGGGAATAATGACACCTCTGCCCTGCCATTATGATGAGCCTGGCTTTGGGTGAATCAGGAGAGCAGGAGAAAGAGTGGTGATGTTTGTGTTCAAAGATCAGTAACTGCTCTGAAGTAGTAAGCCAGGAACAGACCTCATTCTACTCACCAGCAGCAGGAGGCTGACGAGGTTGGATGGGATAGGAGGCGTCAGTGAACATCTTATCCAGAGTATACAATCCCGAAGACTTAGAACAGGGGCCTCCAACCTTCTCCATAGCGAGAGCTACATCGTCTCAAGGAAAGTCCTCCCGAGCTACTAACAGATTTTATCACTGTAAAATATGGCAACAAGTGTTAACGTTACACTATGCCCACCTCAAGCAGTATTATGGGTAATGACTGCACAAGCAATCCTGGCAAGGTCACCTGAAGAAATGCCAGCAAAAGCCTCATAATTATTGAATGTCCCCATCTGACTAGTGAAATAACATTCACATTATTGCATGCTGTCTGGCACAAATGATATATCCACAGACATAAATCTCCCTAACACAGCTTAAATAATCACTTAACTCTCAACTTTAAATGTGTTTTGGAATTGCAATCTTTTGTCTTCATCAGCAATACACATATTTGTCTCCCACTTTACATTTTGGGCAAACAAACTCAATTTCCCAGCAGAAAAACTATTTCTGAAAAAATAAAATAATGTTTGCCTTTAAAATAGCAGTTTTCATTTTTAGGAAATTCTAAGTCCGCGAATATTAGCTTGTAATTTTCGAGTACTCATAGGCACAAATGCCTCACATGGACAGTTTCTGCTTCAAATGGCCAGTTATTACAATCACAGTCCAAGGATGCTCACCATAACACCAAGAATGCCAATAATGCCTGCCATTACACCAGGCCCACCATTGTGCCAAGGCTGGACACCTTCACCATATTGGCCAGAATGCCCACCATATATCAGTCATGGCCATTATTAGAAGAGGGACAGCCAACATTATGCCAGGAATGTTTTAACGTAGGCCAGTTACACTCTTAATATGTAAATGATGGCTGCCAGTTTGCCATAAATAGATCAAGATTGTCCAAACAGTCAAGGATGATCATTATTATTATTGCAATTGGCACTGTTATGCTATGAACAGACACAATTGTGCCAGAGATGAAACCCTTTTAATAGGGGATAGAATACACATTTGGCAGTCCTTGAACCAAGCGTAGTGTCCAGGGTGCAACACTATTATTAGAGAGGGACACACTGTCACACAGACACATGCATAAATGAATGCATATGAGGCTCTTACTTTTCTTCGCTGTGGATTCACACCAGGCTCTCATCAGCTTGTGGGCTGATCATGCACCCAACTAGCACATTTTCACTTAGACTCGGGTAGTCCCAGCCTTCAGTGGGTCAGCGCCAGTTAGTGCTTAAGTTATCACTAGCACTCGTCTTTCATGGTCCATTGTTCACACAAATGGTGCGAGTGATAGAGCATGGCCTAAGACATGGCCAATCTCCTTGTGACTTAACTAGATTGGTAGTATATGCAGATGGTCATGTGGCAGACCCTATATGCCGACACAGTGTCTGTGTTAGAGTGACATCATGAGGCCCTACCATTGGGTTGGCTGGCTGTCATTCTAAGGATGCTAAAATGAGCACTACTGCCTTCTTTAACAGCAAACATTCTCTGAAAGACATACAGTGCATGACTTCATCTCTGAGAGCTGCTTTGAGAGTGCTTTCTAGCTACCAGTAGCTCCCTATCTGCTCATTGCAGACCCCTTCTAAGCTCTATTTTGTTGCTTAATCTTTAAAAATTCATACCTCAAGTTCTACTTATTGGATTTTTGTTGTTTTTTTCTTGTTATGCTCATTAAACAAATCTCTGTTTTTCTAACCTGGTGTGGATTATCTTTGTGTGGTGTTTTCACTGTTTTACTGTATTAAGTGCTGCATTCACTGCCTCTTAAAATAAGCCTGACTGCTTTGTGCCAAGTTACCAGAGGGTGAGCTGAGGTTCCGTGTGAGACGGAACGACACTTTTTGAGTGGTGACGAATATGGATGAGTTTGGTGTCTACGAACCGCAAATGACGAGTATAGTGGGTGTACGCAGTTTCGCTACGCAACCACGTATGGTTCGTCTCATTTTTGGGTTTGTTCATCCGAACCCTTGGGTTCCATTTTAGATACGGCATCCATTTTGTTTCTTGCCCTCAAGTAGCCAGCGAACGGACGTTGCCCGCTTCGTGACCCTGGGACTCCCAAGCTTACACGAGGGACACGTGTTTCTTTGAGGGTGACTTTTACGATAAGGGAAATGACACGGCGAAGGCAGATGGCCCCGCTCGAGACTCATCTTGCCGTGCTAGCCTATTGTTTCAGTCATGCATGCATTGGACACGAGGTCTTTGATCCAGTCATCAAGTTTCCTTTATTACTCTTAAACACTTTTTTTAACCTGTTGAGCATCTTTGTCCTTTCTTTGCATCTGTTTTTGTTCCTTCTCCTAATGTGTTTACGGTCAGGATGGAATATGTTTTATTGCGGGGTAGGCATGTGTTTACAGTTGGGAACCGGCAATGCTGCTGTAATTATGTTCCGGCCTCTTGAAACATGAACACGACTCTTTTGAAGTTTATTGTGGGAACTGAGTTGCAACTTTTGTTCGCCATACTGTGCAATGGCAAAAACGTGTATAAAAGGAGCGATCCACTTTAGCAATTTGAAGCAGTCTCCGAGAACCTACACGTTGTGTACTTCTTGTGATATCTGTATCCCTGCAGTAAATAAACGCTGATCTCTGACGTCGCTGGAAGTGTCCCGTGTCTCTGTGTTTTGTACACCAGAACAGGTAACCCACGAAGGTTTCAGGTGTTGTCCCCTGGCACCGCTGGGCCTTAGAAAAACCCAGTCCTTCAGTTGGCGCCCAACGTGGGGCGACATCAGCGGTACCGGTCCAAAGCCCGACGATCGTGAGGAACTTCGTGTGAAATCTCCGAGGGAAGGTGCACCCCGCTTCATCGATCCAGTTGTCGAAATAAGTGGCCCGACGTCTTTTCCCGCGAAGATCCCCGCCTCCTGACGGCTGCGACGGACTGATGCCCTGACTGTCGACATGTTTTGGCGCCTGGCGTAGTCCTTTGTATGGCGAGACGATAGACGGGCCTTCCTGGTGACGCCATTGTTCTTTCAGTTAAGTATTTGTGGGTCGCTCCCAGTGGTCCTTTGTTGATTGCATGGTTCCATAGCATTTGTGGTTCTTAGTTGTTGGGTTTTATTTGACGATTGCAATTGCCAAAACCGAGGGTCTTGCATTTTTTTGCGAGGACATCATAATTCGATAGCCCTTGAAGTTTGTAAACTCGGTTAGTGTGCACGATGCCTGGCCGTAGTACTTTGTTTGGGTTTCTTAAATGTTGCAGAACGGATTCCCGGCTGGAGGATTCATGTCCGATACCTCCGGTTGGAACTCCAATTTATGAGCTCTATAGTCGCCATGGCGTGGGTCCTATCGTATATAACGAATATTGGGTTCGTTACACTAAAAATGATGGTGTTCTTAGTTGGCCATCACATGGTAGTTTTGAAACTACCGTTTTAGATAATTTGGAAGCTAAACTGTTTAAAAAGAAGGCTAGGCCAGCCATGTTTGATTCCTTCCGGTTATGGCGTAAAGAGGCCAAGCAGAAAGAAATCAAACAGAGTAAGAAAAATAAGAGAGAAGGTGTCATTACGGTGATGCGAAATGCTGAACAGTATCAGCGAGACAAAGATGAGAAAGAGCAGGAAGTTAGTGCTCGACTTCATCATATGGCGGTGGATAAGTGTTATCCGGTGTTACCGTCTAATGTCGATAAAACGGGAGAAGAAGTGATAGAAGATTCGCTATTGTCCTATCTGTTGAAATCACCACCTCCCTATGCTCCAGATACTGTGGGTCCTGTGATTCCTCCTATTCCTCAACCTGCTGTTTTGGCGGCTGCTGGTCAGCCCGTCGTTCCTCCCGCTCCCCCGAATCCTCTTGTGCCGCAAATTGTTCATCCTCCTTTACCGGCTTTTCTTCCTACTGCGCTTTTCCCAGCCCCTCCTCAGCCTGTCGTTCCCGCTACTCCTGGTGCCGCGTCCACTTCTACTGTTTCCACTCCTACTGTTGTTGCTCCTGTGCCTTCTTCTTCCTCTCCTTCTGTTCGTAGCCGTCTCCTGAATGCTGTTGCTACTCTTTATTCTCCGCTTTTTGGGCCAATACTTGGATCGACTCTTTCTGATGTTGCTCAGAGGCGTAGCCAGCTTCCTGATGGTAGGGAACGTGAATCGTTGGTAAAAATGGCACGTAAATGGATTCGTAATCCTGTTAAGTACACTTCGCGTATAGTGTTTGAAACATTTTCCCAGTTTAATGCGCCCACGCAACGATTCGTGTTTGAGGAAATGTGTAAATCGTTGAAGGAAGAGTGGGATCATGATGTGGTCGATAGTGTACCGTCTGAGGTTTCTGAGCTCCAGCATCAATTTACAACTGGTGTGATTGTAGGTGATAAGGTTCGAGCTGCTCTAGAACGCCTGTTATCCTTTCGATGTACAGTGCAACCTCGAGCACTGTTTAAAGATGAGACCGAAGAGTGGATGGCAAAACCTGGTCAATATCCTATGCGGGAAGTTCCCCCAGTGTGGATGCCAGGTGATCCTAATGCTAATCCTGCTGTCCCAGGACGTTTTCAGAGAGTGTGGATACACCTCCCTTGGAAGCGATCGGAAGTTTTGCAGGTGAAGCAAACTTTGCCCGATCCCCGTAAAAATCCTGCAGGTTATTATAAGGAGTTGTCCCAACTAGTGGATGCTACTGTTATGAATCTTGCTGATATCGACATGTTGTTTGGCAATGTAGTGCCTCAGCCGATTTGGGCGAAAATTCGTCACGAGAATCACGCGGCTGAGTTAGGCGGTGACTGGGCTGCCCTTGCGGCGGCAGACGCCCAGCAAGTTGGTGGGGCTAAACCTGAGAACAGCTTATTGTGGCTTTGCCCCAGAGGATAATTACTCTTATGAAAACGCTTATGCCAGCAATGCGCGTCAATTGGGACAAATTGTCCGCGTGTAAGCAAAAGAGGGATGAGAGTGTCTCCGATTTCTTTACGAGATTTGAGGAAGCATTTGTTGATCATAGTGGTCAGGACATGAGTTCGGAGGGTGGTCAGCGGTTGTTCGTTGATAAATTTGTATCGAACTTGTTGCCCGAACTCAGCAACAAGTTGAAGAATTCTGAGAGTTCGTGGGCTGTTTCTACCACTGCTCAAATATTGGCAACAACCCAATATTACGAAAACAGAGAAAAGGAAGAAAGCGAACGTGCAGATAAGAAAACGAAGGATCTTAAAACTAAGGTCTTATTGCAGCAAGCGTATCCTCCGCGCTCAAATTTCAATGACTCGCAACAGCCAAATCGCTCACAATCTCAGTTTTCCAGATCACAGGTGCGCAATGACTCTCCCGCACCTCGCTTTGTGTTGGGGTATAATCAATGTGCGTATTGCCGAGGGGAGGGCCATTTGAAGTTTAATTGCCCAGTTCTACGTGATAGGAACAATGGTGTGTCGGCTCGAGGAGGTCGTAGTGGTCCTCAACAAGCTTCACGTGGTAGAGGTCGCGGTGTTACTCAGAATCAGGCCAAACGTCTTGCCACTTCCTCAGACTCGCAGAATTGTTTCGATCGACGCGATCTCTCGTCTGGTAGATCTGCACAGTATCATGTGGACGACTATTATGTTGAGCGTGATGTTGATACGGATGGTATCTACTAGGACAGCCATAGACAAAGGAAGGGAGAAGTATCAGTTCCGGTAGATCAGAGAGGGCCTTATGTCGCAGTTGCCACATTGGGTGTCGTTGAGCCTTTTCTGTTGGACACTGGTGCAGCAAAAAGTTCCATCATGCATTCGAAACTCCCTGGCGCGCCTTTGTCTGGCTTAACGAATGTTTCCGTTGGATTCTCTGGCGCCCCCGTTAGCAATCCAGTTTCTAGCCCCTTGCCCCTTACGATTGGGTCTCATGAGTTAGAAGCTCCTTTGATTTTGACTACTGGTTGTGGTGAGAATCTTTTGGGCTTGGATTTGTTGAAAAGGTTACATGCGAATTTGTATTGCTCTCCTACGGGAGTGGAGCTTACATTGGGTCAGAGAGTGATTTCCCCTATGTATCTATCGATAGACAAGCTCCCACCGGAATTGAGTTCTCTTCCGGCTTCTTTGTGGGCGACAGGTCCCAATGATGTGGGCCTGCTGGAAATACCACCTTATGTTGTTCAATTAAAAGTTGATGCGCGATTACCGCGCATACCCCAGTATCGTATCTCCCTTGATGGTGAACGGGCACTATTAGCGATCATCTATGATCTGATCGATAAAGATGTTATTGAGGAGACACGAGGTAACGTGTGTAATAGTCCTGCGTTGCCTATTCTGAAGCGAACTGATCCCTCCAAGCCTCCCGTGTACCGTCTAGTTATTGACTTACGGGAGGTAAATAAAATTGTTGTCCCGCAGTTTCCTGTGGTGCCTGACATTACAGCTTTACTGACTCTGATTCCAGCCTCTGCATCATGGTTCTCGGTAATTGATCTGAAGAATGCGTTCTTTAGCATTCCGATTGCTGAAGAAAGTCGAGATTTGTTCGGTTTTTCATTAGGTGGTCGTAGCTTCCGGTTCAAACGTGCACCCCAAGGCTATTGTGAGAGCCCATCGATCTATAGCCAAGCTCTCAAGAGCCAACTTGATGCATTCATGCTGCCCGCTGGTACGGCCTTGATTCAGTACGTTGACGACCTGTTGGTAGCGGCAGACACTGAACAAGTTTGCAAAACTGCTACTGTGTCACTGTTGCAGCATCTATGCGACTTACACCACAAGGTGTCACCTTCTAAATTGCAATATTGTTGTCAAGAAGTTACCTACCTAGGTCACTTATTGTCAAAGGCGGGAAGAAGGTTGACCCCTGAAAGAATTGCAGCAATTGCTCGAATGACTGTGCCGACGACTCAGAGAGATGTGCGTGCCTTTTTAGGTATCACGTCATACTGCAGACAGTGGATTCCGAATTTTTCACTGTTAGCGAAACCATTGATAGCTCTCACGTGCAAGGATGTTTCGACTCCTTTGCCATGGACGGAGGAATGTCAGAAAAGTTTTTCTGAACTTCGTGATGCGTTGTGTTCGGCTCCTGTGTTAGGTACTCCTGATTACAGCAAGCCATTTACACTATACGTCCATGAGAGGGAAGGTTGTGCGTTGAGTGTTTTAATGCAACAATTTGGTGGCAAGCAGCGTCCGTGTGCATATTTTTCCTCGACCTTAGATCCGGTAGCTAGAGCGTTGCCGAGTTGCTTGAGGGCGACGGCGGCAGCTGCGGCATCTATTCGACAATCCGCAGGTCTTGTCATGGATAATATGCTCATAGTGATGGTTCCGCATGCAGTTGATACTCTCCTGAATCGTACAAAAACTCAACATCTGACGAGTGCAAGGTTATCTGGGTACGAGCTGACCCTTTTGGCAAGTCATGTACAGATCAAGCGTTGTAATGTACTGAATCCGGCGACATTGTTGCCGATTAATATGGAATCAGATGAGGTACCACCACATGATTGTTATTTACGAACTGAGGAAGAAACAAAGGGTCGTGTGGACCTGAAAAACACTCCATTGACAGATCCCGATGGTACTTTGTATGTGGATGGTTCTTGCTTTAAATTGTCGAATGGCGATGTGACGACTGCGTATGCTGTAGTGACGTTGAGCACGGTCGTGGAAACTGCGAGATTGAATCAGAATTCAGCACAAGCGGCAGAATTGATTGCATTGACAAGAGCGTGTGTTTTGTCTAAGGGAAAGCGAGTGAATGTGTTTACCGACAGTCAGTACGCATTCGGCGTTGCGCACAGTTTTGGAAGACTGTGGAGAGAAAGAGGATTTATGACATCGCATGGTACGAAGATCCAACACGGGCAGCTCGTGAATGATCTTTTGGATGCACTTACGTTGCCTAAACAAGTGGCGATTGTTAAATGTAGTGCACATCGGAAAGTGACGGATGATGTTGGTCGTGGTAATGCATTTGCGGATGAGATTGCTAAGGAAACGGCTAAGAATCTTACAACCCGAATGTACGTGACAAGTTCAGTAAGATGGCCGACGGAGACTGGTATGTGTGAAGACACTATTGAGAGTGTGAAAGCAATTCAGAACGAAGCAACTGAAGCTGAAAAGACCAAGTGGAAAGAAAGTATGGGAAGGTTGGATATGCATGGATGTTGGGTTGATTTAACGGAACGTCAGAGGTGGATGTTACCAGATGCGTACGTGTTAGCTGTTGTGACGATGGCTCATGGGTTGTCACATATTAGTGCAAAAGGAATATGTAAGTTCTTGTCCCCTGTATGGAAGAATGAGGGTATTACTAAGTGTGCTGAGAGAGTGGTTAAGAATTGCATGGTGTGTTTGATGCACAATCCTGGCAAGGGCACCCCCACTCCACCTGGTCATTTTGCTCCACCTGTTTGTCCCTTTGAGGTTATCCAACTGGACTTTATCCATATGGAGAGATGCAATAACCTGAAGTATGTTTTGGTTGTGGTTTGTGCGTTCTCTAGATGGATTGAGGCCTATCCTCTTAAGGATAATACTGCCCTGTCCACAGCGAAAATCCTGCTGAAGGAATACTTTCCTAGGTATGGAATGCCACGAATCGTGTGGTCGGATAATGGAAGTGAGTTTGTGGGAAGTGTGATGCAGAGCGTGTGTAAGGGCCTTGGAATTCGTCAAAAATTCCATAGCGCTAATCATCCTCAGGCAGCGGGTTTGGTTGAAGGGTACAATGGTACCCTGAAACTGAAACTTGCAAAAATACAAGCTACGACTGGTCTATCATGGCCTGATGCCTTGCCTCTGGCTCTCCTATCAACCAGAGTGACTGTACACTCTCGAGTAGGGCTTAGCCCATATGAGATTGTGTTCGGCCGCCCTGCAAACATTTGGGGAGTCCCGAGACCTAAGGCCTTTGATAGTCTTGAGTATCCAATGCTAATTGATTACCTTCATGATTTGACCACTAAACTACGGTTAATCCATCAACAGGTCTTTGAAGCTCTACCGGTGCAGACAGAGGGTCCTGGACATCAGCTCCGGCCAGGCGATTGGGTCGTTACCCGAAATTTTGGTCGGAAACGTAACTTGGAGCCAAGATTCGTGGGACCCTTTCAAGTCTTGTTGACAACAAGGACTGCGGTTCGATTGGAGGGCCGGAAAAACTGGGTTCATGCCGGCCACACGAAAAAGGTACCGATCCCCTTACCAACAGACGGTTGGGTGAGAACTGGGATTTCGGCAACGGAAACTGAGACTCCTTTAAACTTTGTGCCGTTTAGTGACGCTCAACCTGTAGGAGATGATTTGTCACTGCCAAACCCACGTGTGGAGTCATCAGTAGCAGAGAACCCAAGGTCTAACTTGTTGTTCACCTCATCGAACACTGTTGCGCCAGCTGAACACTTGTTTGTAGAGCAAACTCGACCTGGAAGAAGTCGATACTTTCTTCGTTCAAGGACTAATAAAAAGTAGTCGTATATTCGTTTTCTACTTTTCCTGGTGTTATGAACATTATGGACAATTATATCCTTTCTTTTTGAGTTCTTATGTGCTTATCACTGCTAAGAGATTTGTATTAAAACTGAACGTTTTGAGAAAACCCTACCATCCGGGTTACCGTAGGGCCGTGCGGGTACTCCTTTCTGTTTAGCAGGTTTCTGACGCTAGGTCGGTTACTTTTGTCGATTCCTGGGAACTCCTGGGGATTGATAATCGCTACTCAGAACGAAGTGCGTCAAGTACGTCACGGACGGTTTGTAGAGGATGGCATTCTCTAAGCTGTTGGAAGTAGAAAGGATGTCGGTGCAGAGATCAGAGTTATATAGGGTTGTACGAACAAAATGTTTTCTGTTTCAGGTGTTCCTACTGTTTCTGACTGTGTCTATGCTATTGGTGGGCGGTGTGTATTTTGGAATACAGCTGTTATTACCTTCTGTTTCACCTACCCTTTCTCCTAAACTAAGTTCCATCACCACTGTTTCCCCACATTCTTTTCATCCCTTGCCTCAACACGAACAGGTTAGACGTGCGGAATTTATGAATAACTCCTTCGTTCAACTCCTACATCAGCATCAGTTGGTGATGAATACTACCAACTGTTGGGTGTGTGGGTTAATGCCACATACCATGGATAGGGGTATTCCGTATTTGGTCCTTCCTTACAGCTCCCAGGGTTCAGCTCGAGCATTCCAAACTATGTTCCGTAGTGCACTAGATTCCTACCCCAGTCGAGAGCCACGCTCCGTCAATTTTGGTCCTGGGCCGTACCACAAGCCTTTGGCGATAGCGATAGCGGATTTAGATAGAGATGTTTTTGATGCATCGCTTATCCCAGATGAAGAGGTGCAGGCCTATAAGGATCTGAGTGAGGCTGAGTATAGTACGTCAGTGGGTGATAGACAGCTTAAGAGCTCGTCCCCAATATGGATCGTACCACACCTCGGTAATTTCTGCTTGAAAGGTTTGGGTCGAAATCCGAGCGCACAACTTGGGAACAGTGCTTGCACTGACACGGATGTCCTACCGATGCTCTCTTCCCCTGTTTTTCTGACTGCTAAGGGCACTTATTTCGTATGTTATGAACGCGCATATACATGGCTACCCCGTGATTTTTCGGGTACCTGTTATATTGCGAATCTTTTACCACCGACTTTCACAGTTGCCTCAGACTATCACAAGACTAGAGTTGTGAGAGGCGTTATTAGCAAAGAGGATACTGCCGGTCAAGAAGCAGGAGATTTCTTTAAGGGTTTCTTGCCGTTTGGGGGACCTATGGTTAATAGTAGGAACCTACGACAGTTGACCCGTGTAGTTGAGTCGACTGCTAATATTACTGCGAGTGCCCTTGGTAATTTGACAGCTGAACTTCAGGCGAATAGACTCATGACGTTGCAGAACCGGATGGTTCTAGACGTTGTTCTTGCAGATAGAGGTGGTGTGTGTAAAGTCATCCATTCGAGCTGTTGCATTTTCATTCCTGACAATGCTCCAACCGTCTACCAAGCCATCTCAAAGTTGCACAAGATTTCCGAGTCCATACACGTGGACGAAGGTAATTGGACGCTTCTAGGATGGTTTTGGGGTCTGATGTCAACTTGGGGTTGGAAGATTCTGATGATCGTAGGGGTTGTTGTAACGTTTCTATTCACATGTTGTCTTTGTGAACAGTGTGGTCCTGCCTTATGTGGCCTTTGTGCTACAACGTGTATAAGACGGCCATCTGTTACCAAGGAGACATTGATAAATAGAATGATGTTCCAGCAGCAGGTGAACGATCTGATGAATATTGAAATCGATTCCGATCTTGACTAGTGCTTGCCTACATGAGGGCAAAAGGAGCGTCTGAGGTTCCGTGTGAGACGGAACGACACTTTTTGAGTGCTCACGAATATGGATGAGTTTGGTGTCTACGAACCGCAAATGACGAGTATAGTGGGTGTACGCAGTTTCGCTACGCAACCACGTATGGTTCGTCTCATTTTTGGGTTTGTTCATCCGAACCCTTGGGTTCCATTTTAGATACGGCATCCATTTTGTTTCTTGCCCTCAAGTAGCCAGCGAACGGACGTTGCCCGCTTCGTGACCCTGGGACTCCCAAGCTTACACGAGGGACACGTGTTTCTTTGAGGGTGACTTTTACGATAAGGGAAATGACACGGCGAAGGCAGATGGCCCCGCTCGAGACTCATCTTGCCGTGCTAGCCTATTGTTTCAGTCATGCATGCATTGGACACGAGGTCTTTGATCCAGTAATCAAGTTTCCTTTATTACTCTTAAACACTTTTTTTAACCTGTTGAGCATCTTTGTCCTTTCTTTGCATCTGTTTTTGTTCCTTCTCCTAATGTGTTTACGGTCAGGATGGAATATGTTTTATTGCGGGGTAGGCATGTTTTTACAGTTGGGAACCGGCAATGCTGCTGTAATTATGTTCCGGCCTCTTGAAACATGAACACGACTCTTTTGAAGTTTATTGTGGGAACTGAGTTGCAACTTTTGTTCGCCATACTGTGCAATGGCAAAAACGTGTATAAAAGGAGCGATCCACTTTAGCAATTTGAAGCAGTCTCCGAGAACCTACACGTTGTGTACTTCTTGTGATTTCTGTATCCCTGCAGTAAATAAACGCTGATCTCTGACGTCGCTGGAAGTGTCCCGTGTCTCTGTGTTTTGTACGCCAGAACAGGTAACCCACGAAGGTTTCAGGTGTTGTCCCCTGGCACCGCTGGGCCTTAGAAAAACCCAGTCCTTCAGAGCACAGGTTGATTTAGGGTGTGTATCTAACGTACCCTGACAAGGCTTGTGATTTGTGCTTGGAAAAAGTATATACCTCTGCCAACCAGAAACCCAGTTTCTATGGAAATACCCATAAAACTGATGGGGGGTTTAAGGACAGTGTTTTCTCTACTGGGAAAATTATTCCCCTTTGGGAGAAAGTCAAAGTAAATCATAAGTGCATATACTTGTATTTGCAAAAATAAAATTCGCCAAGGTTTTCCAAACCTGTGACTGGGGTTCATTTCCAGGTGTAACTTGGTGAACTAAAAATAATATGTTCATGTGAGGCTGTAAATCTTGGAGTGCAGACGAACTCATTTTCTGTGATTTAGGGCCAACATGAGGAGCAAGGAGCGAACAGATTAGCTTCATACTTTGACAATCGAGCTTGCAGGTGCTAATGTGTGTTCATTGTTTCCTTTCTTTTACTCTGTCCTGCGATGTGTGTGTGATTGGGAAGGGGTTTAGAGATTGGCCTACACACTACAAACATTTAGGGGCCGATTTCAGTGCGGTCGGAAATGGCTTTGACTTTTGGTCACAGACATTCCGACCCCATCAAAATGTCCCATTAGAATTCCTTTCCGATGACCCATTATGATGTAGTTGAGTGGAAAGGAATCCGAACGGGCTTACTGAATGGCTTCCGACAGGCTCGAAGAGTCCGTCTGTCATTCGGAAAGGTGCCCGTAATCCCAAGGGCGGCTTTTTCCACCCCAGAGATTACAATGGCGGATTCCTACAGCCTTTCTGTCCTGGCCTTTCCAACACAGAAAGGCTGTCGAAATCCGACTTTGGGGGCCCACAACATGGCCCCCATGGGTGCAAGGTCTCTGGATGGTGGTCTAGGGGGCACCTATGGTGCCCCCCGTTCATCCCTGCACCCGGTGGCAGGCATCTTGAGGTGCCTGCCACCGGGTGCAGGGATGAACTGCACCTCAGCTCTTTACAATGAGAGCATGCATTCCGGTTGGAATGCATGCTCCCATTGTAAAGAATAGGAGTGTGACCGAACAGTGTTCAGTTGCATCCTAATTGCTGGTTTGGGACCACCGACAGGAGGTCGGTCGGTCCCTGTTCCAGATCGGCCCCTGTGTCTAGAGTTCTGCTAATAAGAGGGGAAATCCAACAGAGACCAGTAGCATCCTGTACTTTTACAAGGGAGTGGGGCGGGGGGGCACACATGCACATATACACACTCAGTCATACTCATGAATTCACACATTCACGCACACACACATTCATTCACAACACTCACTCCCAAATATTCATGTATGCACGCACAAAAAATAAAAAATAAAATCAGACTTACCTGTGCAGTTCTGCCTCGGAGATCTCAGGAGGGTTGAGACTGCTGCCTTCCTTCATTGGCTGACCTTAGGCCAGCTGACGAGGGCCGTCTTCCTTCAGGCAGCAGCTCCTCACCCATCAAAGAGTGGTATGGGGTTAGTGAGACTGCTGACCCCACCCAACTCTGTGACGAGGTGTCAGTGATTGACACGGGCCAGGGCACTTCAGGGCTTGGAACCAGGTCCAAAGCAATCAGTGACGCTTCCCCTTGTCACGAGTGGGAGGGACTTGAGGTGCTTTGCCAGTCTGAAAATGTCACGCCCACATGAGCTGTGACTTCTTCAGCCCAGCAAAGTTCAGTTCAGGAAGCCAGGAGCCTGAGCATTTAGCACAAGTCTAGCTCCCAGCTGCCGGACCTGAAAATAAAGAGTGTCTGTCAGGCTGACCTTTGCTCAGCCTGACAAACAATCCATTATAGTGGCCAAAAGGTGAGGGGCCATAGCCCTCAGCCCATTAGGATGGGCCGTGGCTGACAGAGATGCTGCTAGACCAGCTGAGCAATTCTAAACCCAACTACCAAGCGAAGAATGCTTTTATTAGGAAGGGGCACAACACCAAACATCATCCCTCACGAAGCTATTGCCCTGCATTGAGCTTGGCTCCCGGCCTCTTGTTTGATTGCTAATTTTGTATTCATTTTACCTCACACAATATGATGGTCATTGTATATCTGCTATCTCTGTCCTGTGGCCAAGTACGGAGCAATGGCCATCCTGCCTCTTGAGAATGAAGATGTGCAACTGATGGATTTTTTTAACTGATAGAACACAGTTACTGGGTGGTGTCCTGGCACTGGCCTCCCAAACCGTGGGTCGGACTGACACACATTAATTTAAGCATTCATTCTGTAGTTCCAAAAAGCTGATTCTGGCTATTAGTGTCCACTGCAGGGAAGTCACACATGTAAATAATATCTGTTCTGTCAGGGATACATTTAGTTTTTTTACACTATGTTTACTGAATTTTTTCTTGCACCTCCGCATCATACTAAGGAAAAGTGGAAGCATAATAACTGTTAACTTCAATACCAAATATTCTTCTGTTTAGAAGCTATTGTGTACAATCTCTGTAACTGGCATTCAACATTAACTTTTTCCAGAAAAAGTTTCACTCCCTCTATGGCTCATTCCATACAATATGTTCAAAGACAGTATCCAGAAAAACAAGACTCAAGCCTATATTAGTTGGGAGTTCCCAGCTTCTTGCCTCTGGTGAGACACTGTACCCTCCTGGTGTCTGTTTTGTCTTACGTGTATCCATAGTGTTCCCACGAAGCACTCCATATTTTCTCAAATTTCTTGGTGCATCCCATCCCCTTGTAAATCACTCTCTGTGCGGACATGCATGAGTTCACATTTCGATTCCAACCATCGAGGGTTGACAGGGTGGACGTAGCCCATCATTGTTTTATATCTACCTTTGCAACTATGAAGCATAGGTTGACAAACACGAAATATTTCGTGTTGGTGCTCTAGGGTGACATACAATGTCAAACTAGGCACAATGACTGGATGATTTTGAAGTATGAGTTTTTGAAGAATGTTTTGGTACTCAAACTTTAATTAAGCTCCTTAATGCACTACCATTTACGGTAGTGAAAATACTGAAACTGATATTGTCGAACAGCGATGAAATAAAAAGCAGCCCTAAAAAATTAAACATTGTCTCAGGTAACATTATTATTTCTATTGTAACTGCTCATATAGGTTTGAAGTGCTAGATTCCTACATTACTGTGATTCAATTAAATTCAATTCAATTAGCTTTTATTCGGTCAAATAGATCACCCATATAAGCAAGTACATTCAGTAAACAATTTGATAAAATACGACAAAACAGGATATAAACAGTGGGATTATAAAAATAAAATGTCAGAATTCATAAAGAGGAAGTGTCGAATACTAAGGTGCAAAAACATGAGTCACAAAATTCCCATAGCATATTGGTTCAGTATGAGCGAGCCTAATTCAAAGTGCAGGTGCAGGATAAAGAAGCATATAATCAATAATCAATAATCAAAGATTTCCTGATGTTAATAACTTTTAAAAGGAATGTGGTTAGGTAAAAACACAGTTGCGGATCATCCAACCTAAGAAGCAACTCCATGGCATTTAAAAAAAATCTAGTATTGTAATATAAAAAGAATGGTTTTAAATAAAGTTTCCTTAGAGGGGTATAAAAGGTGCAAAAAAGTAGCATGTGGCAACAACTTTGGTGCGAGACTCCGTCGCATGGACATGGGTGAGTAGAACTCTGTTTCGTGACTGGGAAATTAACAAGATGGTGTATAGTACCCAGTCTTAAGCGTGTCAACACGAAACGATGAGATGCTCTGGTCACGACTGATAAATAGCTTTGGAAGCCCTGTTTAAGGTCCATTTCTAAATAGAATACGAGAGTTGATTGGGACTTAATAGTATGAAATCTCGCCTCTATTTTGTTGGCCATCATAACTGTTTTTATCTCGGTTCTGACAACAGAGGCTGAACACTCAGGATCCGATCGGATATCACAGTTGAATAAGATATTAAACCAATGGATATTATAGTTGAGCCAAGGTATTTTTAAACAATTTTCCGACTCGAGGCAGTCCCGTATTATGGATTGTCTAAACTTAGTCTTCTCTTTTGACCATATGGATTTCCATAGTAGGAGGGGGCGTACAGAGGCCAGGTCTGAGATATATTCAATGCCCACTTCCCTATGGATAAGTTCAGTAGAAGCAGATAAAGGAGCACACAGTAGGTGCTTTAAAAATGAATTTTCAACTTGTTGTAATTTGATACATTGGCAATGGCCCCAAACACCTGCACCGTATAGAGCTGCGGTGACGCATCGTATCTCGTAAATTGTCAACATATCTCTAATGCGCCGGTTACCTAGTTTGGCAGCGAATCTAAAAATGCCATGAATATTCCTCAACATCTTAGAACTGGCATTATCCTGTTCCTGAACCCAGGACCGATTTCCCGCAAACTTAATGCCTAGGTAACTAAAAGTTTTAACTGTCTGTACTTTAGAGCCTTCAATGTAATAAGAACTGGATGTTATAGGGTTCCTGCCGCAAGCCATTACGAAGGTTTTTGATTTGTTGTTTAAAAGTTTCCTTTTGCCAATAAAAGCGGTAAAATTATCCATAAGGCGTTGTAAACCAATAGGGGTGCGGGAGAGTAAGACCGCGTCATCTGCGTATAAAAGAATTGGAACGGGCATACCGTCAACCCTGGGGGCATCCGACTCAAACAATTTCAGGGCTGCGTCTGCTTCATTAATAAACAAAGAAAAAAGCAATGGGGCCAGAACGCAGTCCTGTCGGATGCCTCTTTTAGCCTTAAAAGAAGGGGTGTATTCACCTAGAGGGCCATATCGTACCTTACTTGACAGGTTTTCGTATACTCTCGCTAAGAAATAAATAATCTCCTTTGGCGCACCCTTGTCTAACAGTAAAAGCCATAAAATTGAATGATCTACCAAATCAAAAGCGCTGCTGAGGTCAGCAAAACATAGATATAAATTTCCTTCCCTAGCTAAAGTATACTTTCCAATTAGGAGGTCCAAATTGACACACTGCTCAAGTGTGCCAATTCCCTTTCTAAATCCATATTGTACTGGAGTAAGAACTGCCTTCTCTTGGACCCACGCTTCTAATCTCGATAGCATGACCCTGCTCATGATCTTAATAGATGAGTCAAGTAGAGATATTGGGCGGTAATTACAGACGTCAGTTTTGACTCCTTTCTTATGAATGGGTACAATAATGGATTCATCCCATGATAAAGGAAAATGAGTCTCAACGGCGGCGTTAAACACTCTTGTTAAAAAAGGGGACCATAGAACAATTTCATTCCTGTAAAAATCTATGGGGACCCCATCGGGTCCAGGTGCTTTACCTCCCTTACTGCTAATAATGCCATCTGTGACTTCTTCTATGCTAATGGATAAAGGAATAATTGGCCACTCGTCTGAATGCGGGTTGAATTGGGTGGGTGATTCAATTGTATTAATGGGATTTAAAATATTGGAGAAATGACTTACCCAATCGTTACAATTGATATGGGAATTAATTTCAGGGATATGATCATCCTTCAAGAAGGTGCTGTTTACGGTATCCCAGAACAATTTACTATTTTTGGTATCAGCTGCCAAACTTAAATCTTCCCAAGCTATTTCTTGGAGTTCCATCTTTCTAGTTTTTAAAGCTGTGGCGTATTCGGCGCGTGAGGCCTTAATTATATTCGAGTTTCTGGGGTTGCATCTGAGAGCTTGTTTAAGATTACTCAGGGCCTTACTGTGATACATAAATTCACTTGGAATCAAAATTCTGTTATGTTGAAAATCTTAACAAATCTTCCAAGGAAAGGAGAACATGCATTACAAATATCTCCAATATCATACAGTTTTTCAGTTTGATCTTTAGTGCAAGAACTAATCAAACCTAGGTGGACAGGTTTTCAGGACTGCTTTTGTAGCCTGTAAAAGATCCAAAGTTCAAATACCAAATTTGCAATGAATATAATTGCAGTAGAAGTAACAATCAAATATTATCTTCATAAAGTTTTCATTTGTGACCTTGTTCTTTATGGAAAACATTTTATCACAAATGTGCTGCTTATTTTTGATGCAAGCCATTCAAAATAAATAGTAAATATGAGAGTGGAAGAAGGCAAACTTGATTGACTGCCAAGGTAAACCTCAAGGGCTCTTCAGTTTATTTGGTTAATGGCAATTGAAGTGCATAGTTATTGATACAAAGTCTCAAATAATAAAATAAACATTTGCCATGAAATGGCTTGTGTCTGTGCGATAGCTTATATGTAGATCCAATTCATCATTTTCATTGTGATTACCTACTGCAGAGGCCAGAGATTGCAGAGAAATATTGACGTTTTAGACCATCTGGCTGCTCTGAAATCACATAGCGTCTAGGCTAGACTCTGGAGTATTCTTATGGCTTGTGCAAAAGCATTGTACAATGATTTGGTTCTGAAGGTTGCAGAGTCTTCGTCTTGGTTAGTTTATATCGAGTACCTACATTGTGAATCTGATTTGTAACTCTTAGAGACCATCCCTACTTCCTACTTAAGACACCTAACCAGCTGCTCGCCACTGAACTTGTGTAAAGAAGTCCCATGGATATTTTAAGAGTAATCCCTAATTGGTAAGAGGAAAGTAATTGGATATGGCACGTCCTTTACCTATTTTGCTTTTTAATGTAATTGGAATTGCATTTATATTGCGCTTACTACCCCTGGTGAGGCATTGAAGTGCTTTTCGCCGAATAGCACACTACTCAGGAACCCAAAAAGTATTAGTGGTGAATGTGAATCTGTTAGTTGGATTGAAGAGGAAGAGGATAGTGTAGGGATCAAAGAGGGGGTCTATAAAGTGTTTATTTGGAGATCATTACAGTAGGAGGAGGTTTGGGATAAGTAGACGAGAAATGGAGGAGGGTAGAGCCTCTAAAAGTGGATTAGAAAAAGATATGAGGTATCAGATGAGTCTAGGAGGGATACATGATGGTAGGGTTTAGAAAGGCTTGTTTGGGAGCTCTGAATAGTAAAAGAGATTTGAGATGACGCCAGGACGGGAAGAGGAGGAAAGAGTCTAGAAAAGGTTTTATATATATATATATTCACTGAAAAAACCATAGGTTTCACACAAGTTATAGTTAGCTGTACATTTCACTCGTAAAAAACCAATTAAATTCCCCCGTTATAGTTAGTGCAGGCAACTATAACTCACGCGACCGCAATCCTCTGCTGATGCTAATACTGTATTTAGACACTTATTTGCCCATGTCTTCTTCCATTAAATTTTAGCTGTACATATATTACAAATATTTTTTTTTCATAAAGACACATATGTCATCAGCAGAGGATTGCGGTCGCGTGAGTTATAGTTGCCTGCACTAACTATAACGGGGGAATTTCATTGGTTTTTTACGAGTGAAATGTACAGCTAACTATAACTTGTGTGAAACCTATGGTTTTTTCAGTGAATTTGCAAGGTTTTTTAAATGCTAATTCCTAACTATAACGTGTGTGAAACCTATGGTTTTTTCAGTGAATTTGTACGGTTTTTTAAATGCTAAGTTACTTTACGCCATTCGTGGCGTGCGCGCCCAGTTAACGCAGTTCGTTCCGTGCGCGCACCCACTTTACGCAGTTAGTGCCGTGCACGCACGGTGGTCACGCGGTGCGCTGCGCGCACCGCGTGCCCACGTTGCGCGGGATGGGCCATGTACGCACGATGCGCTTCGCGCACCGTGCGCACATGGGGGACATATTATGTGCTTCGTTGTGAAAGGTATTCATTTTTAGTTTCCAAGATTTATATATGCCATGCACAAATGGTGCTCCTCGGGCACCATTAGCACACGGGGTGGGGAAAGTGTGGATAATTTTTTTTTTTTATAATTTTAACCGTACGCGTACGGTAAGCGTATTCGGCGATTTTTCGAAAAAAATTTAAATTGTTTTTTTGGCCTTGGGGGTTGTTGGGGGACACCTATATCGATGCTGGGTGGTTAAGAACTAAATATACTACCCCTTTAGATGTTTTTTGAGTTTGTTTATGCTGCCCCCCTCAGAGTGCGAGAGAGAAAATGGCGGCCGCCTCTTCCTGGTTTCGACCGATTCGAATGTTTACTTAGATCGAACAGCCAATCAGAATCGCGCTCGCGCACGTCACCGTACGCGTACGGTAAGCGCACCGTAAGCGCACCGTAAGCTGGCTCAGATATATATATTGATTTAAAGGCTATTTTCTCAGAATCTACTGAACAGATTTACACCAAACCTACAAAAGGCACTTCCTTGACCTGTAGACTACCTCTCTGCCAAATTTCAAGGAAATCTGTTCAGCCGTTCGGGCTGTAGCTGTGTCTAAAGGAAAAATGCTTGGGAAAAACGCGTTTTGGGACCCCCCTTTTATCTCAGCCCCCGCTTGACGAATCCCCCCGAGACTTTCAGGGTAGGAGCGGAGCGCAGCGCCCCACCTATTTTGAAAATTTCGCGAGGATTCGTCGACCGGCGCCAAAGTTATTCAAAATAGAATGTTGCGGTTTTCCTATGGAAACAGGGTCCTAACTATAACTACCTACTGGCGACCGCCAGTAGGTAATATATATATATATATATATATATATATATATATATATAGTTATAGTTAGGACCTATTTTCCATAGGAAATCCGCAACATTCTATTTGGAATAACGTTGGCGTTGATTGATGAATCTTCGCGAAATTTTCCATACTTTTGGCAAGCTCCGGTCCGCTCCTATCCTAAAAATTTTACGGTGATTCATCAAGCGGTGGCCGAGAAAAAAGGGGGGTCCCAAAACGCGTTTTCCCTATGCATTTTCCCATAGGACCTGTTGATGCAGCTACAGCCCGAAGTGCTGAACGGAATTACACCAAATTTGGCAAAGAGGTAGTCCTCAGTTCAGACTCGTGCTTTTTGCTTAAATGGTGTAAATCCGTTCAGTAGTTCCTGAGAAAATCAAAAGTAAAATCACATATATATCTGGGCGGAGCCTAACCACACATCTCATCGTTAGATCTGATTGGCTGTCAGCGCTTCATCCAAGAAGTGTTGGCAGTCTTGGGACCAATATACATGATAGCACCTCATTAAAAAGCATTGCAGTTAATAGAAGGTTTTAAGACTTTAGTTACATTATAAATCATTTGTTGATGGTACCATACCCATTTTAGGAATTGTGGTGTGTTCTAAGAGGATTTTACTATGTGAAAAAGCCTTCTGCTGTGATATCATGAATCATGCTTTTTCCACAGAGGTTTGGAAGGTGATTTATAAGCTAAACTGAGAGCATATTTTCTGTAAATTCACATTATCTTTCTCAGTCATGTGAGAATGAAGTCTGACATTCTCAGTAAAACATGTACATCCAACAAGGGCAGAGACTGTCAGTTGATTCCTTTGTGTTCTACTGCAGCTTCCCAGAGTGTTCCAAAGAACAACTAGAGCGCTAACAGTCCTACTTATGACAAACCTATGGCACACCTGAAGCCATTTTGGTTGGAATAAAGTGGTACATCTTAAAACATTTAATTTAAAAAGGAACAAAATTAGGGGGTTCATTTTGCCATAGAAAGTATGATTAGTGCAGCAGAAAGAAAAATTAGGGCACATTTTGAGTGACTTCTCAAATCCTCTTCTATTTCATTAAACAATTCTGACATGCAGACTGAAACATGCACTTTGAATACCAGCAGCAGTTTTCCCTGGTGAGCAGTAGCTTTACTACAGTGATCTAATAAGCAACTAGAGTGCTAACATTCTGAATTTATGGCAAATGTGTGACACATCTGAATGCCTTCTTGATGGAATCAAAGTAAAAAACTGAAAGTATTTCCTACTGAGGAGACTGTAGTAAATGAGGAAATTAGGAAACATCATAACAAAAAAGTCTCCCAAAATGGCCACCAGAGACAAAAGAGCCCAAATGTAGCCCAAATATCACCCAGATGTAGCCCAAGTATAGCCCAATGACAAAATGTCCCAGAGTGTTCTAACAAACAACTAGAGCGCTAACAGTCTTACTTATGACAAAAGTATGGCACACCTGAAGCCATCTTGATTGGAATAAAGTGGTAACACCTAAAACATTTAATTTACAAAGGAACAAAATGAGGGGGTTAATTTTGCCATAGAAATTATGATTATTGCTGCAGAAAGAAAAATTAGGGCACATTTTGACTTCTCAAATCCTCTTCTATTTCATAAAACAATTCTGACATGCAGACTGAAACATGCACTTTGAATACCAGCAGCAGACTTCCCTGGTGAGCAGTAGCTTTACTACAGTGATCTAATGAGCAACTAGAGTGCTAACATTCAGAATTTATGGCAAATGTGTGACATATCTGAATGCCTTCTTGATGGAACCAAACTAAAAAACTGAGAGTATTTCCTACTGAGGAGACTGCAGTAAATGAGGAAATTTGGAAACTTCATAACAAATAAATCTCCCAAGATGGCCACCAGAGACAAAAGAGCCCAAATGTAGCCCAAATATCACCCAGATGTAGCCCAAGTATAGCCCAATGACAGAATGTCCCAGAGTGTTCTAACGAACAACTAGAGCGCTACCAGTCTTACTTATGACAAAAGTATGGCACACCTGAAGCCATCTTGATTGGAATAAAGTGGTAACACTTAAAACATTTAATTTACAAAGGAACAAAATGAGGGGGTTCATTTTGCCATAGAAATTATGATTAGTTCTGCAGAAAGAAAAATTAGGGCACATTTTGACTTCTCAAATCCTCTTCTATTTCATAAAACAATTCTGACATGCAGACTGAAACATGCACTTTGAATACCAGCAGCAGACTTCCCTGGTGAGCAGTAGTTTTACTACAGTGATCTAATGAGCAACTAGAGTGCTAACATTCAGAATTTATGGCAAATGTGTGACACATCTGAATGCCTTCTTGATGGAACCAAAATAAAAAACTGAAAGTTTTCCCACTGAGGAGACTGCAGTAAATGAGGAAATTAGGAAACTTCATAACAAATAAATCTCCCAAGATGGCCACCAGAGACAAAAGAGCCCAAATGTAGCCCAAATATCACCCAGCTGTAGCCCAAGTATAGCCCAATGACAGAAGTGTGCAAAACACTTATTTTTTGTGTATTTGCAGTTTTATATAGTGCAGACTTGTCAGGTATTGGAGTGCATTACATGAGCATTGGTTACATCACACAAGATCAAATTCATTTTGGTTGTAGACATGGGGAGATTAAGTGATTTGACCAGAATCACAGAATGTTGAGCTGAAGCAGAAACTCCAACCTGGTTCCCCAGTTGCAAAGTCTGCAGCTCTGGAAGTAACACCACATCCTCTCCCCTAGGTGCAACATTTAACCAAGTGGTCAACTGGATAAAAAAACATAAAGATTACAAATAATTTAAAAGTTCTTTGTCGCTATTTGAAAACTCAGAAAATATGTCCTTATTTTCGTTTTTTAGAGCACTAACCATAATTTTGATGCAAATAAGACCCTCTCATATATGTAATATCTAAAGGAAATACTCTAGGTATTACAGTTTTGATTACATCAAGATGAAGTCAGGCGTTCCACACTTTTGTAATAAATATAGAATGTTAGCAATCTAGTTGTTCATTGGGACACTGTTGAGAGGCAGAGGCCAGGGGCACGGACTCTGAAAATTGAAGGCAGGTAGGAGAGTGCAGATGCAACAATTTGACCACACTGGGCAGGCAGGAAGGGCAGTGGGAGCACAACAGACTATGGAGGGCAGTGGAAAGGGGGGCAGGGGCAACAAACCAACAATTCAGGACTGGCAAGAGAGGCTGTGGCAATATAATAGACCATTGTGGGCAGAAGGAAGAGGCAGTGGTAGTACAACCATACATGCCAACAGACCCGTTTCAGCCAGGAAACGTCCAATGTTTTTAAGCTCAAATGGGCTTTATTTGATCTGTCTCCCATCTATAATCTCCTCTTTTTCAATGTAACTCAAAGGGGAAAATCAATACCCCAGTTTTTTTTCAAAATCTCCCTCTTACCAAGTTCAAAATGTTCGCAAGTATGGTACATTGGATCATGGTAGGCAAGAGGAATTGGGGTAGGGACATGGACTCGGATAACAGAGGACAGGAGGGACATGGAGGGGTGCACCAAACTGACCCTACAGGGCAGGCATCAGGGTTTGCAGCAGCACAATACACCACACAGCGCATGCAGGACGGGAGTGCAGCACAACAATCCATAGAAAGCAATAGGGAGGAGACAGGACCATGCACATGGACAACAGAGAACAGAGGGGAAAGAGGCAATGGTAGCTAGCTGACCATAATGGACAGACAGGAGAGAAAGCTGCAGCATAACAGACCATAAAGGGCAGGAGGGACGGATTGGGGGCATTACAATGGAACAGACAAGCAAGGAGGGAGGGAATAGGGGTCTGCACATGGAAACAGAGGGCTGGGGGCAAGGGGGCAGGACAGGAGCAGCAAGATGATCATGGAGGTCTGGCAGGATGGGCACTAGAAACAAGACACACCATGGAGAGCAACAATGAGACTATGATGGCATACACACAGACCATGGAGGGAAGGTGGGAGGGGGTCAGGGCAGCTAGCTGACCACACAGGGAAGGTGGGAGGGGCCATGGCAGCACAGAAGACCATGCATGGCAAGCGGGAGGGTTAGTGGCAGCACAATGGCTATGATGGGCAAGAAGGAGGGTGCAGGAGCATGCACAAAGGACCATGGAGGATAGAAGGGAGGGTCAGGACCTGGGCACAGACAAGAGAGTTCAGGGAAAGGGGCCTCACAACAGACCACGCGGGGTAGTTGCAGCACAACAGACCAAGGAGGGCAGAAGAGTGTGGCAGTAAAATGGACCATGGAGTACAAGAGGAAGGGGATAGGGGCATGGCATGTGGACAGGCAGTGTGGAGGTGGCAGGGACAGGTTACAGTCATCTGACAATGCTAGGCAGGTGGGAGGGGAAAGGCAGCTCAACAGAACACTCAGAGTAGATAGGAGTGGCAGGTCCATGGAACATGGTGGGCAAAAAGGATGGAGCAGGGGCATGCACAAAGACATCGGAGGGCAGGGGTAAGGAGAATAGGGGCAGCAAGCTAAGCACAGAGGCTAAGCAGGAGGTCAATGATGGGCCATAGAATTGGGCAATTGAGGGCAGGAGGAGTGGACTGGTACATCATGCTAAATGGAGGGCAGTGGCAGCACATCAGACCATGCATGGCAGGAGGGAGGAGGCTAGTCCATGGATTCAGACAACAGAGGATAGGGAGGAGGTGGAGGGGGCAGCAGGCTAACTGTTCAGAGAAGGTGGGTATTAGGAACTTTATTGTTTTTAAAATGTGTGTCTGTGCGGTCTACTTAAAATATGAACAAGTATGCAGCATAATCTCACTTTTATTCAGGAAGAAGAGGACGTTTGTGACTGTGACTCCGGACTCACTTGGCAGAAACACCCCCTGACCCTCCACCCCCCATCGCAAAATGTAATGCCCGTGAAAAGGGTAGGTGGACGCAGTGTTATATAGAACATAGTCCTGAGAGCACGATTGAAAATGAAACCTAGATATAGTATATGGTATAAACTATGCATCAAAAAGTGTGATATAAGATGAACCGGGGCGTGAAATATAATATGCAATACATTGTGTGCAATGACAGATTCATTGGAGAGCACGAGATAGCACAGGCACTAGCGCGTGCTATGCGATATGCGCCTTGGAGTGTAATTTGCACAGGGCAGTGTTGTGTAACCTAACTAGTCTCTAAAGTTGTAATATAAAATATGTGCTGGGGAGTGTAACGTTGCATATGCACTGTGACAAATATATGGATCCCAGATTGTAATATGTATGGCATAGCGCTGTGCGTTATAACATAGGCATCGAGGAAGGCACGTTAGATGGGGCAATATAACCCGTGCGATGGCTAGTCTGGCATGACATATTCACGGGGTGGTGTTACAGTGCACATGGGCTAGAGAGTGTCATAGCATACGCACTAGCTGATGGAATACAACACAGAGGTGTGAGGCACTCAGTGGGCACTGGTGGGTGTAACACAGCATTGGGCTCAGCCAGGAGCACGCTGTGACTCTTAAGTGAGGTTTGTCTCCTTTCCAGAGAGTAAAATAAAAAGTATTACACATCCGGCGGTGGATGTGTGTTTTATTAACCGTGAGGGGGGTTTCTTGCATAATTTAGTCGAATTTTTGTCGAATCCCCTTTGAATGGCTTGGTGTGCATGTATATTAAATGTGCCCGTCAAAAGCTACCCATGTTTGTATAAATAAACAACAAGGGTGTCTACTTGGAGAGTACCCACTGGCGGGGGCACCGGGATTAGGCACGGTAGGGCATCAGACACATCAGAGCTTCATTCGCGGTGTAAATACATTCCATGTGGATTAATTCTATGCATAGTCGCCTTTTAATGAACATCGCGCAAATCGTCATGGTGATAGGTACATACGGTTTGTCCAGCATGCCCTAGATTTTTCTATAAATATATATTTTTAAAAATAGTAAAAAAAAAGGCCGGCCCCGGGGGATGGGGTCCCCGGGGCCATAAGTGGCCTGAAGAGGGGGGCAACGCAGCCCCCTCCTAAAGAATTTTAAAAAAACAATAGGCCATGACCCGGGGTTGGGGGTCAACAAAAAAATTTGGGTGTAGGCCCTGGGGGATGGGGTCCCCAGGGCCAGTAAATTAGAAAAAGAAGGGGGGCCACACAGCCCTCCTTCTTAAAAAAATAAAATAAATAAAAGACCGGCATCGCGCCGGAGGCCACGCCCCCTCCTTGCAGCACTCTGCAAACGCGCCCCCTGGCCTGTTGTAAGTTGGGGAATTAATTCTCCTTCAATACTGAGGGTCCCTGAGGGCCAACTAGCCCAACAGGTATATCCAGTATACGCCAGGGAGCTGCGTTGCAGACAGGTTTTCTGAGGCCACGCCCCTTTTTACACCTCTATGCAACGCAGCTCTGTGGTGCTTACTGGAGGTACCTAGTGGGCTAGTTTGACCCTAGGGACCCTTAGGATTCAAGGGGACTTAATCTCACAACTTCGAACGGCCACAGGGCGCGTTTACACAGTGGTGAAGGGGGCCTGAGGTGAGGTGTGGAAACACGCCCTGTGGCGCGCTTTAAGTTGGGGAAATAATTCCCTTTCAATCCTGAGGGACCCGGGGGCCAACTAGCCCACCAGGTGCTTCCAGTAAGCGACACTGCTCTGCGTTGCAGAGATGTGGTGCAGGCCGTGCCCCTTTTTACACGTCTCTGCAATGGCACTTACTGGACGTACCTAGTGGGCTATTTTTCCCCTAGGGATCCTCAGGATTCAAGGGGACTTAATCTCCCAACTTAAAAAACGGCCACAGGGCGTGTTTACACAGTGGGGAAGGGAGGGGACGGGGCCTGAGGTGACGTGTGCAAACACGCCCTATGGCACGTTTTAAGTTGGGGAAATATTTCCCCTTCAATCCTGAGGGCCCCTGGGGGCTAACTAGCCCACCAGGTGCTTCCAGTAAGCGCCACTGAGCTGCGTTGCAGAGAGGTGGTCCAGGCCGTGCCACTTTTTGCACCTCTCTGCAACGCAGCTCTGTGGCGCTTACTGGAGGTACCTAGTGGGCTAGTTGGACCCTAGGGACCCTCAGGATTCAAATGAACTTAATCTCCCAACTAAAAACGGCCACAGGGCGTGTTTACACAGTGGTGAAGGGAGTGGACGGGGCCTGAATTAACGTGTGCAAACAAGCACTGTGGCGCGTTTTAAGTTGGGGAAATAATTTGCCTTCAATCCTGAGGGACCCTGGGGGCCAACTAGCCCACCAGGTACTTCCAGTAAGCGCCACTGCGCTGCGTTGCAGAGAGGTGGTCTAGGCCGTGCCCCTTTTTACATCTCTCTGCAACGCAGCTCTGTGGCGCTTACTGGAGGTACCTAGTGGTCTAGTTGGACCCTAGGGACCCTCAGGATTCAAGGGGACTTAATCTCCCAACTTAAAATGGCCACAGGGTGTGTTTACACAGTGGGGAAGGAAGGGGACGGGCCTGAGGTGACATGTGCAAACACGCCCTGTGGCGTGTTTTAAGAGGTAGTTTTAATCCCCTGCCCTATTATATACTAGGGGCTTACAGAGGAGGTCATGCTGATCACAGGGGGACCCCAACGCATAGGGTTCCCTAGTGGTTGTAGGTGTTTTCACTGCATTCTGAGTGTCTTTTAACATAGCACTGGCTCTAGGACTGGTTAGTCAGACTCAGTTACCACCAGTATCCGTCTGAAAAGGTTGAGGGTACAGGATGATTTTGCCACAAGGCTTCTTTCTGCTCTTCTGTTTGTTTTTTCTGCACGTTATCCTTCTTCCTGCACTTTTCTTCGTCTTTGAGGACTTCTGCTGCTTCTTTCTGCATTTTTTTTTTCTTTCTGTGCGTTTTTTCTTCTTTCTTCACATGTCCTATCTCTGTAGGCATAGTTAGAAATTAGCATTTAAAAAACCTTTGAAATTCACTAAAAAAACTATAGGTTTCAAGCACGTTATAGTTAGGAATTAGCATTTAAAAAACGTTAGAAATTCACTTAAAAAACCATAGGTTTCAGGGGCGTTATAGTTAGCTGGACTTTTCACTCGTTCAAAACCCTACAAATTCCCGCGTTATAGTTAGTTCAGCTAACTATAACTCGCGCCCCCGCAATGCACTGCTGATGACGTCACATATTACATCACTCATGACATGGTCAGTGACATCACTTATGACATCACTGATGACATCTCAAATGACATCACTGATGACATCATCCTTGTGATAGAGTGGCAGACCTCCTCTCCCCCTAATAAAACCTTTGATACACACATTCAAAAATAGAAACTAAAATTTTCAAAACAATGGACATACCAATATCAGTTACAACAACCTATTCAGTAATTCTAAGATCCACATACACATCCACTCATTCACCAACAGTCCTATACAGTCACTCATACATGTACTCACTCATCATATATACTCATACACCTATACATCCTGCTACAAAACGCCACTCATCCATAGAGTTACTCACACACATAGTCACTCATGCTAATAAAGAATCAAACATCCATTTACTTGCATATACAGTTATACACACACCACCACACTTACTTCTACAGAAACTTACACATACTTAGTCTTTTAAACAATCACTTATAGAAACACATACTTATTCATACAGGAACTCTTTCAATCTCTCACTCTCACATATACTCACTTATATACACCAATAGTCACATATACTAGTTTAAAACATATGTAGTTACTCATATAGACACTATTGAGACAGTCATTCACTCACTAACACACCCATGCACACACTCATCCACCCATACAGTCCTGCACACATGCTGTCTTCAACACATACAAACAGTGAGTCACTCATTCATGCACCTATGCACTACGTAATACCCCCACCGAACCATACAGACACTCAGACACTCATACTAATACTCAAAAAACCAACTAATAACCTATATAGACACTCATGTAGCTACTCACCAACCCATGCAGCCACTTATACACAAAGTGAGAGACTGATACAGATATTTACATATTTAAACATTACTCACTAAGCCATGTATTCACTAAGATACACTTGATCAGTCAAGTTTTTCAAAAACAAATCATCCATTTAGACACTTATATACCCATTTATTCTTCCATCGACCTTGAGATATACATATATAAAACATATGTAATTTTCAGAAAAACACACATTCACTGGATGATGTCATCAGTGATGTCATTTGAGATGTCATCAGTGATGTCATGAGAGATGTATTTACCAAAAAACTACCTGAACAGGTCAAGTAGACAGGAACCTAACCAGGAAGAACAAATGGTGTCGGAAACAATTTGATCCTAAAGGACACCGATTAGAAAGAAAGGGAAGGATTATCTCTTTCTATAGTCCCCTCACTCACCAGGGTTTCCCCACGGTGACATGCTTCATCATAGGGGTCCTCCCAGTCCTCTATGGACTGAGGCGTGCTACGACTTGCGGTGTTACGTAGGAGCACTTAAAAATTGTGGACTATGTGTAGTGTAAGTGAAGAAGTGGTGGAGTGGGATAATTAAAATAATCAGCTAGTGGGCTAAAAATAGACTTTATTAGTGCTCTAAGCTGAAAAAATTAAAACGGGGTAATATGACAAGGAAACCTAACTATAATGGAAAGGTGTGCCTAGCATATGTTCTGGTCAACTAGTTTCGAGCTTCCCCAGCTCTTCGTCAGGACTACACTGGGACCAGCCCAGTGTCGAGAAACTTGCCACTCCTAGTTAACCTGAATTAGGTGCAATAAGTGTGATGCCACAATTGTAAGGCATGCGTTTTTAAAAATACATACGTAATGTACGTCAGCACAATGGTCTGTAAGGTACAAAACAAAAGTTAATTAGGGAGAAAAACATATATTTAATAATACGTATTACTGTCACTTAAAAACTGTGAGCACACTACACCCAAGTGTATGCACACTTTCTTATCTGACGTGCCGCTATGTGAAGAAGAGAAGAGATGCAATTATTCACTCCATGCCGGCGAGGTGCTGAAAAAAGTGTGCTGAAATTCGTAAAATTATTAAGTCTGACTTAACACACACATAAACGTACAACACAGACCATGTAACATACTTAAGAAAAAGCAACACTGTGCTTCATGGTCACCGGAGGGGATGCGGCGATCTCGTACATCTAAGGGAGGATAGTAATCGAGATCATTAGGATAGTGGCGTGCTCCGTAATGAAGGATCGCCCTACGGGGTGAAAGGGAGACGAAGGAAGGGCTCCTCGTACCGTACAGGTATGGAGATGTTTCTCCACTGGTAGCACTTACTTGTACGTTGAACCCCGCATACAATGACACCTATTCGAAGCCAAACCTCGCGGACCGCATTCTGGCGTGTCCTCGTTGCTGCGCTGTTTTTATGTACAGGCGAGCCTGTCAAGGGGAGAGAGAGAGAAGAAGGCTCCGGTGCTGGTACGCGGGTGGAGCCGCCATCTTAGAATGGGATGAGAAGGAAGTAAATACTGTAAAGTATTGTAATGTTGGTTTTTAATAAAGTTAATTAAAGTAACGTTAATCCAGTAGAGATGTGCAATCACTCTCAGCTTTGAATGACCCTAAATGGAGAAGTAGTAATGAGGGCGAGATATTTGCTGATGGAGCGATATTGTTACAATGATTTTAGTGTAAGGGAAATCTAAAACTTTATTGAGATAGCCGGAGGTGCAGCTCGGCGATAGGTTAGTTAGACCGGCTGTCATGGGAGCCGCCATCTTAGAGTGGGGTGAGAAGGAAGTAAATACTGTAAAGAAATGTAATGCTGGTTTGTAATAAAGTTATTTTAAGTAGCGATGATCCAGTAGAGAAGTGCAATCACTCTCAGCTTTGAATGACCAAAAGTAGCGAAGTAGTAATGAAGGCGAGATATTTGCTGATGGAACGATGTTGTTACAAAGTTACCATGTCATGAGTGATGTAATATGTGACGTCATCAGCAGTGCATTGCGGGCGTGCGAGTTATAGTTAGCTGAACTAGCTATAACGGGGGAATTTCAATGGTTTTGTACGAGTGAAAAGTCCAGCTAACTATAACGCCCCTGAAATCTCTGTTTTTTTCAGTGAATATATATATATGTGATCAAGGCTCGGACGAGCCGAAACGTTATGGCGACATACTGCACCGAATAAATTTCTGCACGAATTACTTGGTCCGTGTCCGTATTTGCTTCGAAGCTGTTCTACGGAATCTGGTGATATATATATATATATTCACTGAAAAAACCATAGGTTTCAGGGGTGTTATAGTTAGCTGGACTTTTCACTTCTACAAAACCATTGAAATTCCCCCGTTATAGTTAGTTCAGTTAACTATAACTCGCGCACCCGCAATGCACTGCTGATGACGTCACATATTACATCACTCATGACATGGTCAGTGACATCACTCATGACATCACTGATGACATCTCAAATGACATCACTGATGACATCATCCAGTGAATGTGTGTTTTTCTGAAAATTAAATATGTCTTATATATGTATATCTCAAGGTCGATGGAAGAATAAATGGGTATATAAGTGTCTAAATGGATGATTTGTTTTTGAAAAATTGATTGTGTAACTGACTGATTAAGTGTATCATAGTGAATACATGGCTTAGTGAGTAATGTTTAAATATGTAAATATCTGTATCAGTCTCTCACTTTGTGTATAAGTGGCTGCATGGGTTGGTGAGTAGCTACATGGGTGTCTATATAGGTTATTAGTTGGTTTTTTGAGTATCAGTCTAAGTGTCTGCATGGTTCGGTGGGGGGTATTACGTAGTGCATAGGTGCATGAATGAGTGACTCACTCTTTGTATGTGTTGAAGACAGCATGTGTGCAGGACTGTATGGGTGGATGAGTGTGTGTATGGGTGTGTTAGTGAGTGAATGACTGTCTCAATAGTGTCTTTATGAGTAACTACATATGTTTTAAACTAGTATATGTGACTATTGGTGTATATAAGTGAGTATATGTGAGAGTGAGAGATTGAAAGAGTTCCTGTATGAATAAGAATGTGTTTCTATAAGTGATTGTTTAAAAGACTAAGTATGTGTAAGTTTCTGTAGAAGTAAGTGTGGTGGTGTGTGTATAACTGTATATGCAAATAAATGTATGTTTGATTCTTTATTAGCATGAGTGACTATGTGTGTGAGTAACTCTATGGATGAGTGGCATTGTGTAACAGGATGTATGAGTACATATGATGAGTGAATACATGTATGAGTGACTGTATAGGACTGTTGGTGAATGAGTGGATGTGTATGTGGATCTTAGAATTACTGAAGAGGTTGTTGTAACTGGTATTGGTATGTCCATTGTTTTGAAAAGTTTAGTCTCTATTTTTGAATGTGTGTATCAAAGGTTATATTAGGGTGAGAGGAGGTCTGCCACTCTATCACAAGGATGATGTCATCAGTGATGTCATCAGTGATGTCATTTGAGATGTCATCAATGATGTCATGAGTGATGTCACTGTCCATGTCATGAGTGATGTAATATGTGACGTCATCAGCAGTGCATTGCGGGCGCGCGAGTTATAGTTAGCTGAACTAACTATAACGGGGGAATTTCAATGGTTTTGTAGAAGTGAAAAGTCCAGCTAACTATAACACCCCTGAAACCTATGGTTTTTTCAGTGAATTTCTGAGGTTTTTTAAATGCTAATTCCTAACTATAACGTGCCTGAAACCTATGTTTTTTTCTGTGAATTTCAAAGGTTTTTTAAATGCTAATTTCTAACTATGCCTACAGAGATAGGACATGTGAAGAAAGAAGAAAAAATACACAGAAAGAAAAAAAAGAAGTGCAGAAAGAAGCAACAGAAGTCCTCAAAGACGAAGAAAAGTGCAGGAAGAAGGATAACGTGCAGAAAGAACAAAAAGAAGAGCAGAAAGAAGCCTTGTTGCAAAATCATCCTGTACCCTCAACTTTTTCAGACGGATACTGGTGGTAACTGAGTCTGACTAACCAGTCCTAGAGCCAGTGCTATGTTAAAAGACACTTAGAATACAGTGAAAACACCTACATACACTAGGTAACATTATGCGTTGGGGTCCCCCTGTGATTAGCATGACCTCCTCTGTAAGCCCCTAGTATATAATAGGGCAGGGGGATTAAAACTACCTCTTAAAACAGGCCACAGGGCGTTTTTGCACACGTTAACTCAGGCCCCGTCCCCTCCCTTCACCACTGTGTAAACACGCCCTGTATCCGTTTTTAGTTGGGAGATTAAGTTCATTTGAATCCTGAGGGTCCCTAGGGTCCAACTAGCCCACTAGGTACCTCCAGTAAGTGCCACAGAGCTGCGTTGCAGAGAGGTGTAAAAAGTGGCACGGCCTGGACTACCTCTCTGCAATGCAGCTCAGTGGCGCTTACTGGAAGCACTTGGTGGGCTAGTTAGCCCCCAGGGGCCCTCAGTATTGAAGGAAAATTATATCCCCAATTTAAAACGTGCCATAGTGCGTGTTTGCACACGTCACCTCAGGCCCCGTCCCCTCCCTTCACCACTGTGTAAACGCGCCCTGTGGCTGTTCTAAGTTGAGAGATTAAGTCCCCTTGAATCCTAAGGGTCCCTAGGGTCAAACTAGACCACTAGGTACCTCCAGTAAGCGCCACAGAGCTGCGTTGCAGAGAGGTGTAAGGGCTTGGCCTCAGAACACCTGTCTGCAGCGCAGCTCCCTGGTGCATACTGGAGATGCCTGTTGGGCTAGTTGGCCCTCAGGGACCCTCAGTATTGAAGAGGAATTAATTCCCCAACTTACAACGCGCCAGGGGGCGCGTTTGCAGAGTGCTGCAAGGAGGGAGCGTGGCCTCCGGCACGATGCCAGTCTTTTATTTATTTTAATTGTTTAAGAAGTGGGGCTGTGTGGTTCCCCTTCTTGTTCTAATTTATTTGCCCTGATGACCCCATCCCCCAGGACCTGTCTCCTAAATATATTTTTTTGACCCCAATCCCCAGGGCCGGCCACTGTTTTTTATTATTTTTAAAAAATATGTATTTATAGACACACCTAGGACATGCTGGACAAACCGTACGTACCTATCACCATGACGATTTGCGTGATATTCATTAAAAGGCGACTATGCATACAATGAATCCACGTGGAATGTATTTACACCACTAGTGAAGCTCTGACATGTCTGATGCCTACCGTGCCTAATCCCGGTAGACACCCTTGTCGTTTATTTATACAAACATGGGTAGCTATTGACGGGCACATTTAATACACATGCACACCAAGCCATTCAAAGGGGATTTGACAAAAATTCGAGCAAAACTATGCAAGAAACCCCCCTCACGGTTAATAAAACACACATCCACTGCCGGATGTGTAATACTTTTTATTTTACTCTCTGGAAAGGGGACGAACATCACTTGAGAGTCACAGCGCGCTCCTGGCAGAGCTCAAGGCTGTGTTACACCCACCATTGCCTGCTGAGTGCCACACACCTCTGTGTTGTATTCCACTAGCTAGTGCATATGCTATGACACTCTCTAGCCCATGTGCACTGTAACACCTCCCCGTGAATATGTCATGCCACACTTGTCTTCGCACGGGTTATAGTGCCCCATCTGACGTGCCTTCCTCGATGCCTATGTTATAACGCACAGTGCTATGCCATACATATTACAATCTGGGATCCATATCTTTGTCACAGTGCATATGCAACGTTACACTCCCCAGCACATATTTTATATTACAACTTTAGAGACTAGTTAGGTTACACAACACAGCCCTGTGCATATTACACTCCAAGGCGCATATCGCATAGCACGCGCTAGTGCCTGTGCTATCTCGCGCTCTCCAATGAATCTGTCATTGCGCACAATGTATTGCATATTATATTTCACGCCCGGTTCATCTTATATCACACTTTTTGGTGCATAGTTTATACCATACACTATATCTAGTTTTCATTTTCAATCGTGCTCTCAGGACTATGTTCTATATAACACTGTGTTCACCTACCCTTTTCACGGGCATTACATTTTGCGATAGGGGGTGGAGGGTCAGGGGGTGTTTCTGCCAAGTGAGCCCCGAGTCACAGTCACAAACGTCCTCTTCTTCCTGAATAAAAGTGAGATTATGCTGCATACTTGTTCATATTTTAAGTAGTTCGCACAGACACACGTTTTAAAAACAACAAAGTTCCTAATACCCGCCTTCTCTGAACAGTTAGCTTGCAGCCCCATCCCCCTCCTCCCTATCCTCTGTTTTGTGAATCCATGGACTAGCCTCCTCCCTCCTGCCATGCATAGTCTGATGTGCTGCCACTGCCCTCAATTTAGTATGATGTACCAGTCCACTCCTCCTGCCCTCCATTGCCCAATTCTATGCCCCATCATTGACCTCCTGCTTAAACTCTGTGCTTAGCTTGCTGCCCCTATTCTCCTTCCCCCTGCCCTCTGATGTCTTTGTGCATGCCCCTGCCCCATCCTTTTTGCCCACCATGTTCCATGGACCTGCCACTCCTATCTACTCTGAGTGTTCTGTTGAGCTGCCACTCCCCTCCCACCTGCCTAGCATTGTCAGATGACTGTAACCTGTCCCTGCCACCTCCACCCTGCCTGTCCACATGCCATGCCCCTATCCTCTTCCTCCTGTCCTACATGGTCCATTGTACTGCCACACCCTTCTGCCCTCCCTGGTCTGTTGTGCTGCAACTGCTCCTCCTGCCTGCCCTGTGCGGTCTGTTGTGAGGCCCCTTCCCCTGAACTTTCTTGTCTGTGCACAGGTCCTGACCCTCCCTTCTATCCTCCATCGTCCTTTGTGCATGCCCCTGCACCCTCCTTCTTGCCCATCATAGCCATTGTGCTACCACTAACCCTCCCACTTGCCATGCATGGTCTTCTGTGCAGCCATGGCCCCTCCCACCTTCCCTGTGTGGTCAGTTAGCTGCCCCTGAACCCCTCCCACCTTCCCTCCATGGTCTGTGTGTATGCCATCACAGTCTCACTGTTGCTCTTCATGGTGTGTCTTGCTTCTAGTGCCCATCCTGCCTGACCTCCATGGCTATCTTGCTGCTCCTGCCCTGCCCCCTTGCCCCTAGCCCTCTGTTTACATGTGCAGACCCCTACTCCCTCCCTCCTGGCTTGTCTGTTCCATTGTAATGCCCCTGATCCATCCCTCCTGCCCTTTATGGTCTGTTATGCTGCAGCTTTCTCTCCTGTCTGTCCATTATGGTCCTGCCTCTTGCCCCTCTGTTCTCTGTTGTCCATGTGCATGGTCCTGTCCCCTCCCTCTTGCTTTCTATGGATTGTTGTGCTGCACTCCCGTCCCGCATGCCCTGTGTGGTGTATTGTGCTGCTGCAAACCCTGATGCCTGCCCTGCAGGGTGAGTTTGGTGCACCTCTCCATGTCCCTCCTGTCCTCTGTTATCCAAGTCCATGTCCCTACCCCATTTCCTTCCATGATCCAATGTACCATACTTGCGAACATTTTGAACTTGGTAAGAGGGAGATTTTGAAAAAAAGCTGGGGTATTGATTTTCCCCTTTGAGTTACATTGAAAAAGAGGAGATTGTAGACAGGAGACAGCTCAAATAAAGCCCATTTGAGCTTAAAAACATTGGACGTTTCCTGGCTGAATCGGGTCTGTTGGCATGTATGGTTGTACTTCCATTGCCTCTTCCTTCTGCCCACAATGGTCTATTACATTGCCACATCCTCTCTTGCAAGTCCTGTATTGTTGGTTTGTTGCCCCTGCCCCCCTTTCCACTGCCCTCCATAGTCTGTTGTGCTGCCACGGCCCTTCCTGCCTGCTCAGTGTGGTTAAATTGTTGCCTTTGCACCCTCCTACCTGCCTTCAATTTTCAGAGTCCGTGCCCCTGGCCTCTGCCTCTCAACAGTATCCTAATGAACAACTAGATTGCTAACATTCTATATTTATTACAAAAGTGTGGAACGCCAGACGTCATCTTGATGTAATCAAAACTGTAATACCTAGAGCATTTCCTTTAGAAATTACATATATGAGAGGGTCTTATTGGCATCAAAATTATGGTTAGTGCTCTAAAAGACTAAAATAAGGACATATTTTCTGAGTTTTCAAATAGCGAGAAAGCACTTTTAAATTATTTGTTACCTTTATGTTTTTTTATCCAGTTGACCACTTGATTAAATGTTGCACTTAGGGGAGAGGATGTGGTGTTACTTCCAGAACTGCAGACTTTGCAACTGGGGAACTAGGTTGGAGTTTCTGCTTCAGCTCGACATTCTGTGATTCTGGTCAAATCACTTAGTCTCCCCATGTCTACAACCAAAATGAATTTGTTCTTGTGTGATGTAACCAATGCTCATGTAAAGCACTCCAATACCTGACAAGTCTGCACTATATAACACTGCAAAAACACAAAATAATAAGTGTTTGGCACACTTCTGTCATTGGGCTATATTTGGGTTACATCTGGGTGATTTTGGGCTACATTTGGGCTCTTTTGTCTCCGGTGGCCATCTTGGGAGATTTATTTGTTATGAAGTTTCCTAATTTCCTCATGTACTGCAGTCTCCTCAGTAGGAAATGCTTTCAGTTTTTTACTTTGATTCCATCATGAAGGTATTCAGATATGTCACACATTTGCCATAAATTCTGAATGTTAGCACTCTAGTTGCTCATTAGATCACTGTAGTAAAACTACTGTTCACCATGGAAGTCTGCTCCTGGTATTAAAAGTGCATGTTTCAGTCTGCATGTCAGAATTTTTTAATGAAATAGAAGAGGATTTGAGAAGTCACTCAAAATGTGCCCTCATTTTCTTTCTTCAGCATTAATCATAATTTCTATGGCAAAATGAACCCCCTCATTGTGTTCCTTTTTAAATTAAATATTTTAAGTGTTACCAGTTTATTCCAATCAAGATGGCTTCAGGTGTGCCATACTTTTGTCATAATGAAGACAGTAAGCGCTCTAGTTGTTTTTAGGAACACTCTGGGACATTCTGTCATTGGGCTATACTTGGGCTACATCTGGGTGATATTTGGGCTACATTTGGGCTCTTTTGTCTCTGGTGGCCATCTTGGCAGACTTATTTGTTATGAAGTTTCCTAATTTCCTCATTTACTGCAGTCTCCTCAGTAGGAAATACTTTCAGTTTTTTACTTTGATTCCAAAGGCATTCAAATGTGTCACACATTTGCCATAAATTCAGAATGTTAGCACTCTTTTTGCTCATTAGATCACTGTAGTAAAGCTACTGCTCACCAGGGAAAACTGCTGCTGGTATTGAAAGTGCATGTTTCCGTCTGCATGTCAGAATTTTTTAATGAAATAGAAGAGGATTTGAGAAGTCAGTCAAAATGTGCCCTAATTTTTCTTTCTGCAGCACTAATCATACTTTATATGAAAAAATAACCCCCTCATTTTGTTCCTTTTTAAATTAAATGTTTTAAGAGTTACCACTTTAATCCAAGCAAGATAGCTTCAGGTGTGCCATACATTTATCATAAGTAGGACTGTTAGCGCTCTAGTTGTTCTTTGGAACACTCTGGGAAGCTGCAGTAGAACACAAAGGAATCAACTGACAGTCTCTGCCCTTGTTGGATGTACATGTTTTACTGAGAATGTCAGACTTCATTCTCACATGACTGAGAAAGATAATGTGAATTTACAGAAAATAAGCTCTCAGTTTAGCTTATAGATCACCTTCCAAACCTCTGTGGGAAAAGCATGAGAAAATATTTTTCTCTCAATCATGATATCCCAGCAGAAGGCTTTTTCACATGGTGAAATCACCTTAGAACATACCACAATTCCTAAAATGAGCATGGTACCATCAACAAATGATTTATAATGTAACTAAAGTCTTAAAACCTTCTATTAACTGCAATGCTTTTTAATGAGGTGCTATCATGTATATTGGTCCCAAGATGGCTGCCAACACTTCTTGGATGAAGTGCTGACAGCCAATCAGATCTCAGGATGAGATGTGTGGTTAGGCTCCGCCCACATATATATATGATTTTACTTTTGATTTTCTCAGGAACTACTGAACAGATTGACACCAGACCTGCAAAAGGCACATCCCTGAGCTGAGGACTACCTCTCTGCCAAATTTCAAGTAATTCTGTTCAGCCGTTCGGGCTGTACCTTGGACTAAAGGTCCCTATGGAAAATTGCATGGGGAAAACGCGTTTTGGGACCCCCCTTTTTTCTCAGCCCCCGCTTGACGAATCCCCCCGAGACTTTCAGGGTAGGAGCGGAGCGGAGCGCCCCACCTATTTTTTAATAATTTCGCGAGGATTCGTCAACCGGCGCCAAAGTTATTCCAAATAGAATGTTGCGGATTTCCTATGGAAACACGGTCCTAACTATAACTATCTACTGGCGACCGCCAGTAGATAATATATATATTATCAGTATTTCCTACTGAGGAGACTGCAGTAAATGAGGAAATTAGAAAACTTCATGACAAATAAGTCTCCCAAGATGGCCACCAGAGACAAAAGAGCCCAAATGTAGCCCAAATATCACCCAGATGTAGCCAAAGTATAGCCCAATGACAGAATGTCCCAGAGTGTTCTTAAAAACAACTAGAGCGCTTACTGTCTTCATTATGACAAAAGTATGGCACACCTGAAGCCATCTTGATTGGAATAAACTGGTAACACTTAAAACATTTAATTTAAAAAGGAACACAATGACTGGGTTCATTTTGCCATAGAAATTATGATCAATGCTGAAGAAAGAAAATGAGGGCTCATTTTGAGTGACTTCTCAAATCCTCTTCTATTTCATTAAAATATTCTGACATGCAGACTGAAACATGCACTTTTAATACCAGGAGCAGACTTCCATGGTGAACAGTAGTTTTACTACAGTGATCTAATGAGCAACTAGAGTGCTAACTTTCAGAATTTATGGCAAATGTGTGACATATCTGAATACCTTCATGATGGAATCAAAGTAAAAAACTGAAAGCATTTCCTACTGAGGAGACTGCAGTACATGAGAAAATTAGGAAACTTCATAACAAATAAATCTCCCAAGATGGCCACCGGAGACAAAAGAGCCCAAATGTAGCCCAAAATCACCCAGATGTAGCCCAAATATAGCCCAATGACAGAAGTGTGCAAAACACTTATTATTTTTGTTTTTGCAGTGTTATATAGTGCAGACTTGTCAGGTATTGGAGTGCTTTACATGAGCATTGGTTACATCACACAAGAACAAATTCATTTTGGTTGTAGACATGGGGAGACTAAGTGATTTGACCAGAATCACAGAATGTCGAGCTGAAGCAGAAACTCCAACCTGGTTCCCCAGTTGCAAAGTCTGCAGTTCTGGAAGTAACACCACATCCTCTCCCCTAAGTGCAACATTTAATCAAGTGGTCAACTGGATAAAAAAACATAAAGATAACAAATAATTTAAAAGTGCTTTGTCGCTATTTGAAAACTCAGAAAATATGTCCTTATTTTAGTCTTTCAGAGCACTAACCATGATTTTGATGCCAATAAGACCCTCTCATATATGTAATTTCTAAAGGAAATGCTCTAGGTATTACAGTTTTGATTACATCAAGATGAAGTCAGGTGTTCCACACTTTTGTAATAAATATAGAATGTTAGCAATCTAGTTGTTCATTAGGATACTGTTGAGAGGCAGAGGCCAGGGGCACGGACTCTGAAAATTGAAGGCAGGTAGGAGGGTGCAAAGGCAACAATTTAACCACACTGAGCAGGCAGGAAGGGCCGTGGCAAAACAACAGACTATGGAGGGCAGTGGAAAGGGGGGCAGGGGCAACAAACCAACAATACAGGACTTGCAAGAGAGGCTGTGGCAATGTAATAGACCATTGTGGGCAGAAGGAAGAGGCAATGGTAGTACAACCATACATGCCAACAGACCCGATTCAGCCAGGAAACATCCAATGTTTTTAAGCTCAAATGGGCTTTATTTGATCTGTCTCTTGTCTACAATCTCCTCTTTTTCAATGTAACTCAAAGGGGAAAATCAATACTCCAGTTTTTTTTCAAAATCTCCCTCTTACCAAGTTCAAAATGTTCATGGAAGGAAATGGGGTAGGGACATGGACTTGGATAACAGAGGACATGAGGGACATGGAAAGGTGCACCAAACTGACCCTGCAGGGCAGGCATCAGGGTTTGCAGCAGCACAATACACCACACAGGGCATGCGGAACGGGAGTGCAGCACAACAATCCATAGAAAGCAAGAGGGAGGGGACAGGACCATGCACATGGACAACAGAGAACAGAGGGGCAAGAGGCAATGGTAGCTAGCTGACCATAATGGGCAGACAGGAGAGAAAGCTGCAGCATAACAGACCATAAAGGGCAGGAGGGACGGATCAGGGGCATTACAATGGAACAGACAAGCCAGGAGGGAGGGAGTAGGGGTCTGTACATGTAAACAGAGGGCTGGGGGCAAGGGGGCAGGGCAGGAGAATCAAGATAGCCATGGAGGTCAGGCAGGATGGGCACTAGAACCAAGACACACCATGAAAAGCAACAGTGAGACTGTGATGGCATACACACAGTCCATGGAGGGAAGGTGGGAGGGGGCCAGGGGCAGCTAACTGACCACACAGGGAAGGTGGGAGGCGCCATGGCACCACAGAAGACCATGCATGGCAAGTGGGAGGGTTAGTGGCAGCACAATGGCTATGATGGGCAAGAAGGAGGGTGCAGGGGCATGCACAAAGGACGATGGAGGATAGAAGGGAGGGTCAGGACCTGTGCACAGACAAGAAAGTTCAGGGGAAGGGGCCTCACAACAGACCGCACAGGGCAGGCAGGAGGAGCAGTTGCAGCACAACAGACCAGGGAGGGCAGAAGGGTGTGGCAGTACAATGGACCATGTAGGACAGGAGGAAGAGGATAGGGGCATGGCATGTGGACAGGCAGGGTGGAGGTGGCAGGGACAGGTTACAGTCATCTGACAATGCTAGGCAGGTGGGAGGGGAGTGGCAGCTCAACAGAACACTCAGAGTAGATAGGAGTGGCAGGTCCATGGAACATGGTGGGCAAAAAGAATGGAGCAGGGGCATGCACAAAGACATCGGAGGGCAGGGGGAAGGAGAATAGGGGCAGCAAGCTAAGCACAGAGTTTAAGCAGGAGGTCAATGATGGGGCATAGAATTGGGCAATGGAGGGCAGGAGGAGGGGACTGGTACATCATACTAAATTGAGGGCAGTGGCAGCACATCAGACCATGCATGGCAGGAGGGAGGAGGCTAGTCCATGGATTCACACAACAGAGGATAGGGAGGAGGGGGATGGGGCAGCAAGCTAACTGTTCAGAGAAGGCGGGTATTAGGAACTTTATTGTTTTTAAAACGTGTGTCTGTGCGAACTACTTAAAATATGAACAAGTATGCAGCATAATCTTACTTTTATTCAGGAAGAAGAGGACGTTTGTGACTGTGACTCCGGGCTCACTTGGCAGAAACACCCCCTGACCCTCCACCCCCTATCGCAAAATGTAATGCCCGTGAAAAGGGTAGGTGAACACAGTGTTATATAGAACATAGTCCTGAGAGCATGATTGAAAATGAAAACTAGATATAGTGTATGGTATAAACTATGCACCAAAAAGTGTGATATAAGATGAACTGGGCGTGAAATATAATATGCAATACATTGTGCGCAATGGCAGATTCATTGGAGAGCGCGAGATAGCACAGGCACTAGCGCGTGCTATGCGATGTGCTCCATGGAGTGTAATATGCACAGGGCAGTGTTGTGTAACCTAACTAGTCTCTAAAGTTGTAATATAAAATATGTGCTGGGGAGTGTAACGTTGCATATGCACTGTGACAAAGATATGGATCCCAGATTGTAATATGTATGGCATAGCACTGTGCGTTATAACATAGGCATCGAGGAAGGCACGTTAGATGGGGCAATATAACCCGTGCGAAGACAAGTGTGGCATGAAATATTCACGGGGTGGTGTTACAGTGCACATGGGCTAGAGAGTGTCATAGCATATGCACTAGCTGGTGGAATACAACACAGAGGTGTGTGGCACTCGGCAGGCAATGGTGGGTGTAACACAGCATTGGGCTCTGCCAGGAGCGCGCTGTGACTCTCAAGTGATGTTCGTCCCCTTTCCAGAGAGTAAAATAAAAAGTATTACACATCCGGCAGTGGATGTTTGTTTTATTAACCGTGAGGGGGGTTTCTTACATAGTTTTGGTTGAATTTTTGTCGAATCCCCTTTGAATGGCTTGGTGTGCATGTGTATTAAATGTGCCCGTCAATAGCTACCCATGTTTGTATAAATAAACGACAAGGGTGTCTAGCGGGATTAGGCACGGTAGGCATCAGACATGTCAGAGCTTCACTAGTGGTGTAAATACATTCCACGTGGATTCATTGTATGCATAGTCACCTTCTAATGAATATCACTCAAATCGTCATGGTGATAGGTACGCACGGTTTGTCCAGCATGTCCTAGGTGTGTCTATAAATATATATTTTTTAAAAATAATAAAAAACAGTGGCCGGCCCTGGGGATTGGGGTCAAAAAAATATAATTAGGAGACAGGCCCTGGGGGATGGGGTCATCAGGGCCAATAAATTAGAATAAGAAGGGGAACCACACAGCCCCCCTTGTTAAAAAATTAAAATAAATAAAAGACTGGCATCGTGCCGGAGGCCACGCCCCCTCCTTGCAGCACTCTGCAAACGCGCCCCCTGGCGAGTTGTAAGTTGGGGAATTAATTCCTCTTCAATACTGAGGGTCCCTGAGGGCCAACTAGCCCAACAGGCATCTCCAGTATGCGCCAGGGAGCTGCGCTGCAGACAGGTGTTCTGAGGCCAAGCCCCTTTTTACACCTCTCTGCAACGCAGCTCTGTGGCGCTTACTGGAGGTACCTAGTGGTCTAGTTTGACCCTAGGGACCCTTAGGATTCAAGGGGACTTAATCTCTCAACTTAGAACAGCCACAGGGCGCGTTTACACAGTGGTGAAGGGAGGGGACGGGGCCTGAGGTGACGTGTGCAAACACGCACTATGGCACGTTTTAAATTGGGGATATAATTTTCCTTCAATACTGAGGGCCCCTGGGGGCTAACTAGCCCACCAAGTGCTTCCAGTAAGCGCCACTGAGCTGCATTGCAGAGAGGTGGTCCAAGCTGTGCCACTTTTTACACCTCTCTGCAACGCAGCTCTGTGGCACTTACTGGAGGTACCTAGTGGGCTAGTTGGACCCTAGGGACCCTCAGGATTCAAATGAACTTAATCTCCCAACTAAAAACGGACACAGGGCGTGTTTACACAGTGGTGAAGGAAGGGGACGGGGCCTGAGTTAACGTGTGCAAAAACGCCCTGTGGCCTGTTTTAAGAGGTAGTTTTAATCCCCCTGCCCTATTATATACTAGGGGCTTACAGAGGAGGTCATGCTAATCACAGGGGGACCCCAACGCATAATGTTCCCTAGTGTATGTAGGTGTTTTCACTGTATTCTAAGTGTCTTTTAACATAGCACTGGCTCTAGGACTGGTTAGTCAGACTCAGTTACCACCAGTATCCGTCTGAAAAAGTTGTGGGTACAGGATGATTTTGCAACAAGGATTCTTTCTGCTCTTCTTTTTGTTCTTTCTGCACGTTATCCTTCTTCCTGCACTTTTCTTCGTCTTTGAGGACTTCTGTTGCTTCTTTCTGCACTTCTTTTTTTGCTTTCTGTGCATTTTTTCTTCTTTCTTCACATGTCCTATCTCTGTAGCCATAGTTAGAAATTAAAAAACCTTTGAAATTCACAGAAAAAACCATAGGTTTCAGGCACGTTATAGTTAGGAATTAGCATTTAAAAACCCTCAGAAATTCACTGAAAAACCATAGGTTTCAGGGGTGTTATAGTTAGCTGGACTTTTCACTTGTACAAAACCATTGAAATTCCCCCGTTATAGTTAGTTCAGCTAACTATAACTCGCGCGCCCGCAATGCACTGCTGATGATGTCACATATTACATCACTCATGACATGGTCAGTGACATCACTCATGACATCACTGATGACATCTCAAATGACATCACTGATGACATCACTGATGACATTATCCTTGTGATAGAGTGGCAGACCTCCTCTCCCCCTAATATAATCTTTGATATACACATTCAAAAATAGAGACTAACATTTTCAAAACAATGGACATACCAATACCAGTTACAACAACCTCTTCAGTAATTCTAAGATCCACATACACATCCACTCATTCACCAACAGTCCTATACAGTCACTCATACATGTACTCACTCATCATATGTACTCATAAACCTATACATCCTGTTACACAATGCCACTCATCCATAGAGTTACTCACACACATAGTCACTCATGCTAATAAAGAATCAAACATACATTTACTTGCATATACAGTTATACACACACCACCACACTTACTTCTACGGAAACTTACACATACTTAGTCTTTTAAACAATCACTTATAGAAACACATACTTATTCATACAGGAACTCTTTCAATCTCTCACTCTCACATATACTCACTGATATACACCAATAGTCACATATACTAGTTTAAAACATATGTAGTTACTCATAAAGACACTATTGAGACAGTCATTCACTCACTAACACACCCATACACACACACTCATCCACCCATACAGTCCTGCACACATGCTGTCTTCAACACATACAAACAGTGAGTCACTCAGTCATGCACCTATGCACTACGTAATACCCCCCACCGAACCATGCAGACAGTCAGACTGATACTCAAAAAACCAACTAATAACCTATATAGACACCCATGTAGCTACTCACCAACCCATGCATCCACTTATACACAAAGTGAGAGACTGATACAGATATTTACATATTAAAACATTACTCACTAAGCCATGTATTCACTATGATACACTTAATCAGTCAGTTACACAATCAATTTTTCAAAAACAAATCATCCATTTAGACACTTATATACCCATTTATTCTTCCATCGACCTTGAGATATACATATATAAAACATATTTAATTTTCAGAAAAACAGACATTCACTGGATGATGTCATCAGTGATGTCATCAGTGATGTCATTTGAGATGTCATGAGTGATGTTATGAGTGATGTCACTGACCATGTCATGAGTGATGTAATATGTGACGTCATCAGCAGTGCATTGCGGGCGCGCGAGTTATAGTTAGCTGAACTGACTATAACGGGGGAATTTCAATGGTTTTGTACAAGTGAAAAGTCCAGCTAACTCTAACACCCCTGAAACCTATGGTTTTTTCAGTGAATTTCTGAGGTTTTTTAAATGCTAATTCCTAACTATAACGTGCCTGAAACCTATGTTTTTTTCTGTGAATATATATATATATATATATATATTACCTACTGGCGGTCGCCAGTAGGTAGTTATAGTTAGGACCCTGTTTCCATAGGAAAACCGCAACATTCTATTTGGAATAACTTTGGCGCCGGTCGACGAATCCTCGCGAAAGTTTCAAAATAGGTGGGGCGCTATGCTCCGCTCCTACCCTGAAAGTCTCGGGGGGATTCGTCAAGCGGGGGATGAGAAAAAAGGGGGGTCCCAAAACGCGTTTTTCCCATGCATTTTTCCATAGGACCTTTAGACACAGCTACAGCCCGAACGGCTGAACAGAGTTACTTGAAATTTGGCAGAGAGGTAGTCCTCAGGTCAAGGAAGTGGTGTAAATCTGTTCAGTAGTTCCTGAGAAAATAGCATTTAAATCAATATATATATCTGTGGCAGCTTACGGTGCGCTTACCGTGCGCTTACGGTAAGCTTACCGTACGCGTACGGTGACGTGCGCGAGCGCGATTCTGATTGGCTGTTAGATCTTAGTAAACATTCGAATCGGTGGAAACCAGGAAGCGGCGGCCGCCATTTTCTCTCTCGCACTCTGAGGGGGGGAGGAAAAACAAAGACAAAAAACATGTAAAGGGGCTGTTTAGACAGCTCCTAACCACCTAGCCTTGATGAAGGTGTCCCCAAAGAACCCCCAAGGCCAAAAAATCAATTGTATTTTTTTTTTAAAGATCGCCGATTACGCTTACCGTACGGGTACGGTAAAAATTATATTAAAAAAAAAAATTATCCACCCTCTCCACACCCCTTGTGCAAATTGTCCCCGCAGGGCACCATTTGTGCAAGGCATCTAATGCCCGAAAATTTAAAAGAGTATCCACACTCTCCCCACCCCGTTGCGCATGGCATATTAAAGTAATGAAAATTTAAAAGATTACCTTTCACAACAAAGCGCATAATATGTCCTCCATGTGCGCACAGTGCGTGAAGCGCATCGTGCGTACATGGCCCATCCAGCGTAACGTGGGCACGCGGTGCGCGTAGCGCACCGCGTGCCCACCGTGCGTGCACGGCACTAACTGCGTAAAGTGGGCGCGCGGTGCGCAAAGCGCACCGCGTGCTCTCAGTGCGCGCACGGTGCGCGAAGCGCACCGCGCGCGCACGGAACGAACTGCGTTAAGTGGGCGCGCACGCCACGAATGGCGTAAAGTAACTTAGCATTTAAAAAAACGTACAAATTCACTGAAAAAACCATAGGTTTCACACACGTTATACTTAGGAATTAGCATTTAAAAAACCTTGCAAATTCACTGAAAAAACCATAGGTTTCACACACGTTATACTTAGGAATTAGCATTTAAAAAACCTTGCAAATTCACTGAAAAAACCATAGGTTTCACACATGTTATAGCTAGCTGGACATTTTACTGATAAAAAACCAATGAAATTCCCCCGTTATAGTTAGTGCAGGCAACTATAACTCACGCGACCGCAATCCTCTGCTGATGCTACTACTGTATTTAGACACTTATTTGCCCATGTCTTCTTCCATTAAATTTTAGCTATACATATATTACAAATATTTTTTTTTCATAAAGACACATATGTCATCAGCAGAGGATTGCGGTCGCGTGAGTTATAGTTGCCTGCACTAACTATAACGGGGGAATTTCATTGGTTTTTTATCAGTAAAATGTCCAGCTAACTATAACATGTGTGAAACCTATGGTTTTTTCAGTGAATTTGCAAGGTTTTTTAAATGCTAATTCCTAACTATAACGTGTGTGAAACCTATGGTTTTTTCAGTGAATATATATATATATATATATATATATATATATATAGATATACGAAAAAAGCCTGAATCACTGGATGTCGACCCAGAGATCAGCAGGTACGGACCGCCAAAGTCTTTGAAGTTTCAAAAAAGCACCCAAGAACAGGTTACCGCTTCTTTGTATAATTTATTTAGTATCACCAAAGAATAAGTGCAGACAAGTGTCCGCCCCGGACGCGTTTCGATCGCAAAAGCGATCTTGATCACCTGACGCGCCAGTGACGGGTGTCAATTTTTAAACAGAGTACAACCAATAGAACTTGTAAAAGCTATTAGTTCAACGTAAATTCGAAAGAAAAAGAAACAAGATTAATACACATGTTGAGAAAACATCCTGATAACATTATTTTTCTTATTTACGATAATGATACATATTTTGTTTGACTCGTGAATTTAAAAAACCATTCATTCTTGTGGTATGCCCTCGCTGCTAATTCATAAAAGCAGTGACTAGAACTTAAATATACCCATGCTCATCTTGTTTTGGTTGCAATGAACATTTCAAGGAGCCATGTTGAAGGGATGTGCTCACCTTTCAATTATCTAACTATCAGAAATAATATTCTGGCAGTAGAATAATAAATGGCCAGTGCCAATTAATTCACGTCCCATATTGCACATGTTGAATTTGGCAATTTTCAATGGAATGTGGGGCAAGTGCCTAAATCAATTTGTAATCATAATATGTATCAGAGAAAAACCACGTACCAAAAATGTATCCCCTTCCTATGGAATAGATACACAATATATCGTTATTACAATCATATTATTATCTCATCAAAACATGTGCAAGAATAGTACAAAATATAAAAATTGTTTTAAATAATACATAAATCCCATGATAATATAAAATCTTAAAAAATGGGGGTGCAGCAAAGGGCATCAAATGTCAATATTAGTCGTATCCTGTGTGACCTTAGGAAGTGATTTAACTAAAAGTTATTATTGTCAAATCTCTAATTGGTTTACTGCCCACAAAAGGAGTATTAAAATCTCGAAAAATGGAATATGTCAAACACAGCGTGTTCCTAACATTTACTATTAAGAACTCAATCTCTATACACAAGATGTTTTGAATAGTTGATTAAATTCTATATCAATAGAGAGAAAAAAGTATCATTAGGCACATTGGTTCTGATGTTGACAATATCCCCTATATACAAGACAGAATCTATCGTATTCAGATTATAGAAAATGATGTAAGTGGTGTTTAACCCATGTGGCATGCGTGTATCTAGCATGAGAATAAAAGAAGACTCCAACTGCCTTAATTTTTTCTCCCTGTTGCCTCCACGAAAATAAGGGGGAACAGCCCCAATCACAGAGTAAGTTAGGTCGTTCAATCTGTTGTTGTATTGTATACTGCCTTAAAGTGTCGCGCTACTGGATACTTTTCATCTGAATTTACAATAGCGCGCAGATGTTGAAGAATCCGATTAAAGACTGGTAGTTTGGTGCTGCCAATGTATTTTAGGTGGCAAGTGCACTGTAGTTGGTATATGGCAAAATCAGTTCTGCATGTGTAATGCTCTTTTCTACGAATCGGAGTGTCACTAAAGGCTGTGCAATATTCGGACAGATTCAAGCCAAACTTACATGCTCGGCATGACGAGCATTTGAAGAAACCAGATTTGGATAACCAATTTGTTTTCACTATAACTTCTGGGCAGATTTTGATTAGGACATCTTTCATTGATATATATATATGCAGTTCCACAAGTGCCCAAGACTTCAGGACGCACTCGTCATCAGTAAATCTCCGTTTATCAGGCAGCAGCGCAGTTTAGCAAGTTCACACTTTCCATATTATAATGCCTTACACGTTTCAGATTGTAAATAAATCCTTGATCACAGGCACGGGCGGCAGCACAATCAATGGATAAGACTCACGATTACATCACCAATACCTTTTATTGCCCACAGGTGAGGGCCTTGCATGATGTTAAAATAGCATTCGGGGATCGGTGGTCTTTACAATATATTCCTCAGTTCACAATGAAACTCATACTGCTCACTCGTTAAAAATAAACTTCAATTCAGCCATTAGTGGGCTCACTGCAAGTTACACTCTGCGTTGCAATTTAACAAATGCCAAGACTGATGGTCCGATAACGGCTCTCCACATAGGAAGCTCACCGGCGGTCGCCAGTAGATAGTTATAGTTAGGACCTAGTTTCCATAGGAAAATAGTTTTTTGTTTGCCAATATCTTTGGCGCCATTTGACGAATCATTTCGCCTTTTTCAAAACTTATGCCCAGCTCTGGTCAGCTCCTGTCTTGAAAGTTTTGGGATGATTAGTCAAGCGGGGGCCGAGAAAAAAGGGGGTCCCAATACGGGTTTTCTCCATGTTAATTTCCACAGGAACATTTAGCCAGAGATATAGCCCGAACTACTGAAGGGAATTACACCACATTTGGCAAAAAGGTAGCTCTTGGTTCAGAAACAATCTTTTTGTTAAAAGGTTACAAATTAAAGGCCTGCACAGGGACCACCAGGGCCCAAAACAGCATTTTTTTAAAAACAGTTTTGGGTGGAGTTCGCGAACCCTACGCGAATCCCGCCGGAGGGACACTCCAGATTTATGTAGCGTGGGCCTGTGGAGCCCCGGGGAGCCGCCACCTCCCCAGGGCTTTACTGATAAGGCGTGGGGGCACCTGGCCCCCCGAAGCCCCGGGGACTGCCACCTCCCTGGGGCTTTAATCCAAATTAAGAAGTACGGGAGGCTCCTGCCCCTCCCCACACTGTCCCAGGGACTGCTACCTCCCCGGGGCATCACTGGTATTATGGGCGGGGAGGCCTCACTGCCTCCCCAAGCCACCTCCCTGAGGTTTTAATTCAAATTAAGAAGTGTGGGGGACTCCTGCCTCTCCCCACACTGCCCCAGGGACCGCCACCTCTCTGGGGCATCACTGGTATTATGGGCAGGGGGCATTGCGGGCCCCCAAGCCCTGGGGACCACCTCCTCCCTGGGGCTTTAAACACTAAGAGAGGGGGTTGGTGCTGCCCCCCTCCTGGAGTCTTCGATGGGCCTGGGGACTGCCACCCCCCAGGGCCGGCTCCAGCACTGTCCCGGGGTGGCCACCCCTGGGACATTGCAGTATGCAACGGCAATGCGGGAGCACTGCACCCGCCCTGTCATTACATATTTCTGCTTCACGTCATGGAAGCGAAAGCAGGAAACCGGCTCTCGCTTCCATGAAGCAAAGCAAATTGCTTTTGGACAAGGGGAGCTGCTGACATGCAGCTCTCCATGTCCAACCCATGCCGGCAAACGCGCCTCTTGGCACACTGCTGGTGGGGTGGTGAGGTCCTCTTGTGTCCTGAGAACCTCAGGACTAAAGTGGACTTTATTCCCTGAGCAGCAGTGTGCCAGGAGGCGCGTCTGCAGAGTGTTGTAAAACGGGGGCATGGCCTTAGACCACTCTCAGCAATCCAGCTGTGTGGGGCTTATTAGAGGTAACAGGAGGGCTAGTTGGCCCCCAGGGACCCTCAGGAGACAAGGGGACTTCATTCCCCAATGAAGAGCATGGCAGGAGGTGCGTTTGCAGAGTAGTGGAGAAAGGGAGCGTGGCCTGTGTCCACCTCTCAGCAATTCCACTATCTGGGGCTTACTGGAGGTACCAGGTAGGCTAGTTGGTCCCTAAGGACCCCCATCAGTGAAGGGGACTTTATTCCCCATCCAAGAGTGCACCAGGATGCGCGTTTGGAGAGTGGTGGGCAAAGGGGGGCGTGGCCTGATATAAGAATTTAGCAATCCTGCTGTGTGTGGGACTTACTGGAAGTAATAGGAGGGGTAGTTGGCCCCCAAAGATGTCCTTGTGTGCCAAGTACCCCTCCTGTTACTTCCAGTAAGTCCCACACAGTGGGATTACTAAGAGGTCTTCGGAGGCCACGTCCTCTTTTCTCTACCACTCCGTAAACATGCCTCCTGGCACACTACAGGTTGGAGGATGAAGTCCAATTTACTCCTGAGGGACGTTGGGGGCCAAGAAGCCCTCCTGGTACCTCCTGTAAGTCCTACACAGCGGAATTCCTGAGCTCTGGTTGGAGGCCCAGCACACTTTCTCCACCACTCTGCAAACGCGACTACTAGTTAAAGAAGCATTTGCAATCTAATAGGTTTCGCATTTGCGAGAGTTAGAGCTATTGGCGTTGTAAATGTAAAAAAATGTTACTGAGGTTTTTTGGAGTGGAGTGGATGTACGTAGTGTGTAGTGGAATTATGTGGCATGTTGTGCAGTGAAATTATGTGTGAGGTATTTAGTGTATAGCAATTATGTAGAGGGTGATTATGTTTTATGGAGATTAATTATGTGGTATGGTCGTCTGTGATGTGAAGTGGAGGTTTAGTCTTTCTCATTTCCATAGAAGCTAAACTATAAACTCAATGAGACAAAAAAAAGAAGGAATCACTGAGGAGCACTTCTGGACCCAGTCAGAGGTATAAGCAGGTCCACTGCAATTATGCGACTGTTTGGCTGCGCCAACTTTCGCAGAATTACACAATTTTCGCGTTTGCAACATAACCCATCATCTGCTGCATAATCTGCAGATGTTAACAGAAAAAGCCTTGTTTCTAGTTCAAATGGCTCAAACGTTACCAAAAATGCAGCGACAAGTGTTACAGCATTGTGGAAGGCCCTTTGCAAATCTAAAATGGTCACCTGTTACTTATTACTAAATGTGGGTGTTAAATTGGTACTAATGGTGTGCAAACCACTCTTGCTTCTTTCTGCGCCTCTCTTGCCTCTTTCTGCATTTCAGTTGCTTCTTTCTGTACCTTTCTTTCTTTTTCTGCACTTCTCTTGCCTCTTTCTGCACATCTCTTCTACTTTCGGCACCTCTCTTGCCTCTTTCTGCTACCCTTTTGCCTCTTTATGCACCCTTCTTCCCTCTTTCTGCACCTCTCTTGCCTCTTTTTGTACCCCTATTCCCTCTTTCTGCCGCTCTCCTGCCTCTTTCTGCACTTCTCTTGCCTCTTTCTGCACTTCTCTTGCCCCTTTCTGCACCTCTGTTGCTTCTTTCTGCAGATCTCTTGCCTCTTTCTGCACCCTCTTGCCTTTTTCTGTACCTCTGTTGCTTCTTTTTACACTTCTCTTGCTTCTTTCTGTAACTCTCTTGCTTCTTTCTGCACCCCTCTACCCTCATTGTGCAACTCTCTTGCCTCTTTCTGCACCCCTGTGCCCTCTTTCTACACCTCTCCTACCTGTTTCTGCACCTCTCTAGCCTCTTTCTGCACTTCTCTTGCTTCTTTCTATACCTCTCTTGCGTCTTTCTGCACCCTCTTGCCTCTTTCTGCACCCTTCTTCCCTCTTTCTGCACCCCTGTTCCCTTTTTCTACACCTCTCTTGCCTGTTTCTGCAACCCTCTTGCCTCTTTCTGCAGTTCTCTTGCCTCCTTCTGCACCTCTGATGCGCCTTTCTGCAATTTTCTTGCCTCTTTTCTGTACCCCTCTTGTCTGTTTCTGCACCTCTGTTGGTTCTTTCTGTACTGCTCTTGCTGGACCCCTTGCAAATGTCTATAACCCCCTTGCCTCTTTCTGCACCACTTTTGCTCTTGCTTCTTTCTGCACCACTTTTGCATTTTCTGCAGCTCTCGTGTCTCTTTATGCACTTCTCATGCCACCTTCTGCACCTCTGTTGCTTTTTTCTACACTTCTCTTGCCTTTTTCGGCACCTCCCTTGCTTCTTTCTGCACCTCTGTTGCTTCTTTCTGTAGCTCTCTTGCTTCTTTCTGCACCCCTCTTGCCTCTTTCTGCACCCTTCTGCCCTCTTTCTGCAGCTCTCTTGCCTCTTTCTGCACCCCTGTTCGCTTTTCCTGCAACTCTCTTGCCTGTTTCTGCACAGCTGTTGCTTCTTTGTGCACTTCTTGTGCCTCTTTCTGCACCCCTCTTGTCTATTCCTCAACCTCTGTTGGTTCTTTCTGCACTGCTCTTGCTTCTTTCTACACCTCTTTTGCTAATTTCTGCCCACCACTTCCCTCTTTCTACACCCCTCTTGCCTCCTTCTGCCATTTTGATGGTTCTTTCTACACTGCTCTTGCTTTTTTATGCACCTCTTTTTCTGTTTTTGCAACTCTCTTGCCTCTTTCTGCACTTCTCTTGTCTCCTTCTGTACCTCTGTTGCTTCTTTCTGCACTTCTCTTGCGTCTTTCTGCACCCCTCTTCTTTCTTTCTCTGTTGGCACGGGGTGAGGTCAAGCACATGCTTTGAGCTTATCACACCACTGTCAATACCAGTACAGGAAAAACCCCATTTGAAATTATGTGAGGGAGGTACCGTGGAACTAAATTGGTTCCCTCTTGGATGTGGGAGGGGGTACATAAAGGAAAGAAAGGTGGGAGTCCAGAATGAAATGTAGAAAAACTATTTATTGATGTGAGTGACTGGTTCATGGTAGAGCCAGATGCTAATGGTAAGGGTTTAGACAAGTTCCGGGGTCGTTTTATGGTCAAGGCAGTTGGTGAAAATTTTGTCAAATTAGAAAATGGTCAAACTTGGAATCTTAGCCGAGTGACTTTGTCCCAGAGACAAGGAGGTGTGGAAGAGAGGTCAATGAAGAGGGTAGGTCCATGCGGTCCATGTTCACCTTCGCTATTGATAACTGACAGGGAATTCACAAGTGGACAAGGTGAAGGTAGGTTTCTGGAAATCTCAAATATGCTAGAAAGAGGAGACAAGTCAATGGGCTCAGCACAAGCCAGGAGGGGGGCAAGAAGGCCTCCAGGCTATTTGTGGGGATTATGTTTGTGAGTAATTAGCTGATTAAATGAATACATTAATTATTCCTTTTCCTGACATGTTGACTGTTAGTGATAACTTGCATGATCATATAGATAAGGTCAAGGACATTTTCTAAATCTTTGAATTGAAAGGCATAACACTTAAACTTGGTACGTGTACGTTTTGTCAACCTGAGATCACATATCTGGGACATGACATCTTGGGGAAGGAGTAACACCCAAATAGGATCTGATTAGGAGCATTTTGGACTTGCCACATCATAGGCTAATTTTGATAGCTGCACTGCTGCCATTAGAAATCTTCTTAAGAAGGGTGTTCAAATGTTGTGGACTGATGCCGGTCAACAGGACTTTGAGGACCTTACAACTGCCTTGTCATCAGAGCAATTTCTTAAATGCTTCAATCCTGGGTTACTTTGTTCTGTTTTCACAGATGCCAGTGTGAAGTGGCTTGGAGTTTTGAAGCGAAATCAGGAAGGGGAAGAGTCCACCAAAGCATTTGCCTCTGGGTCGTTGAGGGGAGCTGAGGAATGCTATTCCACGATTGAAAAGCAAGCCCTTGCTTTTTATTGGGCAATCAAATATGTAGGCAGGGGGGCGTGGCCACGCTGTCTATGGAGTAAGACGCGCGCTGCCGGGGCTCCGGGCCGCCGCCCGGGTGAACTGCATTGAAAGGTGCCACAGCGGCTGGGGTGACGACTCCAGTGAGGGCGAGTAGGCGGCGGAGAGGAGCGGGCTGCTGCCGGTTGGCTCGGGGAACCCTGAGCTGCCTGATTGCGGCGTCTGTGCCTGCGACTGCGGAGAGGCTCTGGCTGATGCGGGTGCGCCCGCCATTTTGAGCGTCCCTCGTTGGCGTGCCGGGGAACGGCTGAGTGGAGTGGCCGGGAGCCGAGGCCTACCGGAGGGGATGCCCGGACTGCCGGTGCGGCGACAAGGTGACTGGAGGTGGCGGAGCGGCGCTCTTGAGGTCAGCGGCACTGGAGGGGCGGCCCTAGCTGGTGCAGGAGCGTCCGCCATTTTATGACCCACGGCCCTGCTGAGGTGTGGAGGAGAAGGTCAGAGCTGCCGGGAGCCGAGGACACAGGAAGTGTGAGCAGCCTAGACTGAGCCTCGACGGGCGAGAAGTGCCTGAGGCTGAGGAAGCGGGGAAGACCGCGGCCGCTGCAGTGGAGCCTGCCCTGGAGGACACTGCCTATCCCGAGAACGGCGGAGCTGCTGGGGCGCCCGGACCTGCAGAGGGACCTGTACTTGAACGTCCCTTGCTGGTGAGCCGGGGGCGAGGCTGTGCGGGTGCCGGGGCCTGCCGGAGGAGATGCCCTAACGGCTCGTGCGGCGACGAGATGGCTGGGCAGTAACGGAGCGGCGCTCTTGGTGACAGCGGTGTCGGAGGGGCGGCCCTCGCTGGTGAGGGCGCGCCCGCCGCTCTCTAAACCCCGGCCCTGCTGAGCTCTGGAGGAGGTGACCTATGCTGCCGGGAGCTGAGGACCTCGGAGGCGCAGCACGAGCATATTGGACTGAGGTGAGGCGGGCGAGGGGCACCTGAGGCCTGACTCCCTTGCCCTGAGGGCTACTGCGGGGGTGGACGGCCTGAAGAGGCGGGGAAGACCGCGACCGCTATCGCGAGGCCTGCCCTGGTGACCTGGTGAGTGCGGCCTGCCTCGGAGCTGCGGGGGAGCCTGGACCTGCGGAGGGGCTTGGACTGGGGCGTTCGACTTGTGCCTCCTACTGGGGACGTCTCGGCCTGATTACGACGCTGGGGCTCCTACCCTGAACCTGACCAGAACCACTTAGGTGCTTGGTTGGTACCCCCCCCGGCGCGCCCTGGTCCCGCCTGGCACAGCGAGTCCCTGACCTGCTTTTGGACGGCGAGGCCCCGGCCGCTTTGGACCGCCCCATTTACCTGGGCACTGTGTGGTGAGCGGAGCTGCGTGGATTTGGTGGGGCCCCCGCTTGCTGTTGGGCCCCCGCTGCGTTCTTTGATGACAGTCGGTTGCCCGCTGGTACTGGCCCTTGTGGATGACTGCCGGACCGCCATGGGGGTGCGGAGAGGACATTGTGGTGAGAGTGGAGTGTACTGCCGCCTTGGGGACTTTGCGATATCCGATGGCCGAGAGGGGGAGGCCTTGGGACGGAGGCTCACTGGACCGGTGACTGGCTACGTACACGTCTCGAGGGTGGTCATTGCCGCTGCGGGCCCTGGTACCTCAAGTCTCGCTTGATCTGGGGCTTCAGCATTGCAGCGCTGCGGCCTGGGGCTGGTGGCCTCCGGCCCTGGAGCAGAGTGTGGACCTTGACCCGAGCGCTACGTCGTACTACCTGGGAGTCAAGGGGTGCTGGTCGGCTGGTTCGGTGGTTGTGGCGGAGTAGACAGACCCTGGGCGGACTCGTCGGGCTGCTGTGGTGACCCTTCTATCGAGGTGCAGCAGGGCCGCAGAATGACGCGCACTAAGCCGGGGAGGGAGCCGCCGGTGGCCTCTAAGGACACCACCGTGAAGGAACTCTGGAGCAAACCAGGTGCAGCGCTGGCGGGGACCCCATCGTTGGGGGCAGGGGCCTCGGCGGAGCCAGTGACGCAGTCCTTTATGGCGCTCTTTATGCAGGATCTCAAGACTGAAATCGGCTCGCTGCGCACAGAGGTCCAGGCATGCGTTAAGGAGCTCCGGAGGGACATGGGGGAGCTTGGAGACAGGGTGGATGATATGGAAAAAACCCTGGATGCCCGCACGGAGGATCAGGAACACCTGTGGCAGCGGATTGCGACCCTGGAGGAGCAGCATGTCGAACTCCAGATCCGACAGGAGGATTTGGAAAATAGGGGGCGACGCAACAACATCCGCATTCGGGGCGTCCCGATTGGAGCGGAAGGTGCGGATATCATGACCTTCGTGGCGGATCTCCTCCATGAACTCCGGGGGGACGATGACGCCTCGCCGCCGGCCCTGGATCGGGCGCACAGGGTCTCTGGGCCGCCTGGGAGACCTGGCCTTATCCCTGACATTCTGACACAGGTCCATTTCTTTGTGGAAAAGGAAGCCATACTGAAGGCGACTAGGGACAGACCCGAAATCATGTACAAGGGCGCCCCGATCCAACTTTTTCAGGACTTGGCCCCCACGACCCTCAGGCGCCGGAGGGTTTTTAGACCGATCACTGACAAATTGAGAGACCTCAACATCCGCTACCAATGGGGCCATCCCTTCGCCCTCATATTCCAATGGGAGTCCAGGCACCGGGTGCTGCGTTCATATCGGGAAGCTGCGCAGTTGCTCCAGATCCCGGACACCCCGCCGGCGAGTCCATCGCGACGTGCTGCTGGGCCCCACGTTCCGCTCAATCCTAGCTGGTCCAGGGTGCGCCGCCCGGGGAGACCTCTCTCCCCTGCTGCAAGCAGATCATCGCGGGACAAACAGGATATCATACAACATATCCGGTCATTGGAAGGAGGCTCCTCGCCGGCGGGATCGCAGGAGTCCGCCCCCAAATGACCCTGCACAGTTGCGGCATTATTCCTACCGAGGGCCCCCCGGGACGGGGGGTTATGCAGCCTGTCCGCCCAGTGACTATCTTGACCCCACTTCAACGCCACGACCACTCTGTGTGGGATCTGAGCGACATCTGCCCTTTTCGACACTGCTTATCCATGTATGAGGCGGTGGCCCGGAGCTACCCCTGGTGCCATTGAAGTACAACGACGGTGATGACGGTCCCCCACCCCTATTCTTGGGAGAGTGACATCTCCGGGATAGCCTGTGCCGTTGTGCCTGGCCACTCCCTAGACTGGAAAAGGCCTCGTTGGCCCTGTTGGCTGTTTTGTTGTATTAGTTATTCCCTCAGATCCTATCCTTCCCTTTCCCCCCCATTCCTCATCCTACCCCTCTGGCGGGGGGGGCTCGTGGGTGCCCGGGGGACCTTAGTGGAGATATCAACACCAGTAGACCAGTAACCATGACCACTGTACCTTCCTGGAAGGTTGTCTCCCTGAATGTGAAAGGGCTTAACTCACCGAACAAACGGCACCAGATTTGGCGATATTTGTTGCAACAGGGCCCTGACATCATTTTCCTGCAGGAGACTCATCTCCTTAAAGCTGATGTGGCTCGAATGGCCCACCCACGTTTCCCTCATCGGTTTTGGTCTTCGGCAGCCACCAAGACGGCGGGGGTAGCCATCTTCTGTCGGGCGGGTTTCTTGCAGGGCGATGTGAAGGTACTTCGGGACACTGAGGGCCGATTCTTGAGGGTTGAGCTACTGAGAGGGCACCGCGCACTCACACTTTGCAATTTATACGCCCCAAACCAGGGTCAAGACGCCTTTCTGCGCCGGATAATTCGGGAGCACCTCGAGCCGGTGGGTTCTGACATCATCGTTGGGGGTGACTTCAATTTGGTGTGGGACGCGGAGCTAGATCGCTGTGGGGGAGCCTTTCATGGGGTGGGGGCCATGTCCGCAACAGTGACAAAATCCCTTGCTGCTCTAAACTTAGTAGATGTCTGGCGCTATCACTCCCCGGGACTCAAGGATTACACCTATTACTCGCATGCGCACCGCTCCTACTCACGCATCGACATGCTGTTTGTCTCCCATCTTTTGCTTAAGGACACCATATCGGCGTCCCACTCTAGTATCTCGGTCTCTGATCATGCCCATGTGGAACTGTTGCTTCACGAACGCCTCGCTCGCTCACCTCGTTCGCACCGCTGTGTGGGACGCCTTTAAGGCTACGATACGGGGCAACCTCACAGCTATAGCCGTCGCTCGGGCGCGTGAGGCCAAACTCTACGAAACTAAGCTCACGCGCGAAATCAAGACGCTGGAAAAGATGGACCATGAACGTCCCTTAGCAGCTCATAGGCGGCGGTTAGCGGTCCTCCGGGGCCAGCTTTGCGTGCAGAGGACGAATAAGGCGGAACAGGCGTTACTCGCGCTCCGGCAGCGTTATTACGACGGCGGCGATAAAGTGGGCACTGTCCTCGCGAGGCGCTTGCGCGCGCGGGCGGCCAAGGCCCATATTGCAAAGCTACAGGGGGCAGGGGGAGCCTGGGCGACCACTGAACCTGCAAAGCTTCAAGCGTTCCACGACTACTACTCCTCTCTATATGCGGGGGACCCCCCGGAGCCTGAACTGATATCGGCGGCTTTGGGCGAATGCGATTGGAAGCCACTGAGTAAACCTCATTCCGAGCTTCTGGAGGAGCCCATCACTCTGGAGGAAATCGCGGGTGCTCTGAGAGACCTCCCATTAGGCAAAACGCCTGGGCCCGACGGGCTCCCGGTGTCATTCTTTCGTACCTTCCTGCCGCAGCTACAGCCATACCTCCTCCGTCTGTTCAACTCATTTGCGGACTCTGGGGGGCCATCTTCGGATATGGCACTGGCAGATATAGCCCTCATCCCGAAGCCGGGAAAGGACCACACTCTCTGCTCCTCCTACCGGCCCATAGCCCTGCTCAATACTGATCTCAAACTGTATACCAAAATCCTAGCCAAGTGGCTCTGTGCTCACTTGCCCACCCTTATTGAGCCAGACCAGGTGGGGTTTATCCATCAACGCCAGGGCGCGGACAACGTACGTCGCATAGCCCACATTGTGGGGAAGGCCAGGCACTGGGGGATTCCGGCTTGTCTTCTGTCACTCGACGCTGAAAAAGCGTTTGACCGGGTGGACTGGGCGTTCCTCCGAGCAGTTTTACGGAAGATAGGGATTGGACCTAAAATGGAGGCGCACATCATGGCCCCTTATACTTCCCCTACGGCTAGAGTGCGAGTGAACGGTCAGCTCACGCAGCCCTTTCCCATTTGCAGGGGCACCCGACAGGGTTGCCCCCTATCACCCCTGCTATTTGCCCTAGTGGTTGAGCCGCTTGCTATCCTCATTCCTCAATCCCCGGCTATTAAGGGCATTTCCCTTTGGGGCCGGGACCATAAGATCGCCCTATTTGCCGACGACCTCCTACTCACGTTATCTGACCCCTTACACTCGCTTCCGGCGGTACACTCGCTGCTTCAAACCTATGAGCGCGCCTCCGGGCTTAAAATCAATCATTCAAAGTCCTGGGCGCTTAACCTCACGATTCCAGAGGAGGAGGTTGAGGCGTTACGGACTTGCGCACCTTATCAATGGGCGAGCGGATCGGTGAGATACCTTGGCCTTAACTTGACCCCGGACTTAGCCGCCTGGACGCAGGCCAATTGGCAGGAGTGCAAACGCTCGGTCTTGGAAGACTTGCGCACCTGGAAGACTCTCTCGCTCTCCTGGCTAGGCCGGCTTAACGCACTCAAGATGTCCGTGTTGCCAAAGATCCTCTACCTTTTTCAAAAACTGCCGACGCCCATCCCTGAACATCAAATCCAGGGGCTGCAACGTGAATTGGTCTCCTTCATTTGGGGAGGTAAGAAACCGCGATTTTCCAATAAAGTTTTGAAACTCCCCCGGGACAGGGGTGGTCTTGCTTGCCCCAACCTCCTAGATTACTACTGGGCGTCGCACCTCCGCTTCATTCTCGAATGGGGAGCGTGGGAAAGCGAAAAAGTTTGGTTCCACATGGATCGGGCAGTCACATGTCGCCCGATCTGGGATCACGCATGGTTGCCCCGAACGGTGCGTCACCGCAGTGCGTACATGGCGGTCCACACTAAGACGGTCCTGGAGATCTGGGATAGGGTGGCAGTTCGTAGGGGGCTTACCACCTTCCCCTCTCCCCACACCCCTATCGCTCGCAACCCACAGTTCCCACTGGCATATCGCCCTCCCTACTTCAAAAACTGGACCGAGTCCGGGTGTCGGACGATCAGAGACCTTTTTGTGGTGGGAGAATTCAAAACTTTTGCCCAATGCCAACGGGAATTCGGACTGGCGGACACGGATAAATTTCAATATATACAACTTCGACACTGGGTGCAGGGCTTCGCCCTGGAGCAGGCGGCCACACGGCCATACACCCCGTTCGAGCAATTGGCGCGTACCTTTGGCACCTATAAGGGTTTAATCTCCCGCATATACAAAGTACTCCAGCATACACGGCGTCTTGACCCCCACCCATACCAGGTGCGGTGGCAGAGCCTCTCCGGCTCCGATATTGCACCTGCTCAGTGGGCGCGACTTTGGCGCGATATTCCCAAAACGTTTCGTAGCATTCCCCAACAAGAATCGGCCTACAAGGTGATGACCCAATGGTACTATACCCCTGCCCGACTCCAGAAGATGTTACCTAAGGTGTCCCCGCTCTGCTGGCGCTGTACTCAAGCGCTGGGGGACTTCATCCATATTTGGTGGGCGTGTCCACTTCTGACTACCTACTGGAAGGAGGTCCTCAGACACATTAAGAGTGTGCTGGGCTACCCCCTGCCAGAGGATCCGCTCACGATAGTGTTGGGTCTCCGACCAACCTCTCGGCGGGCCATGACGGGCCGTGACTGGCGCTTGAGCCTCCACATGCTGGGCGCAGCGAAGCAAACAGTAGCGTTATATTGGAAGAAGGCAGAGACGCCCTCCATTAATGTGTGGTTTACCCGCCTGTGGCAGGTGGTGGCGATGGAGCTGTCCACGGCCCGCCTTCAATTTAGGGACACTAAGTTTCGGACCCTTTGGAAGCCCCTAGTAGACCACCTGGGGAAGATAGAGCATGCTCGGCTACAACCACCGCGCTTGAGGGCCCTAAAGTTGTTTGATGATGATATTTGCCCGATTAACCCGGGGGTACTTTTGAGGTCCACAGGGCGGTCGCCCTCCCCGTCGGAGGGTCCCTAACTCCTGGGGTGTGCAACGGGGTCCTGCTCTCCCACTACATTTTTACGCATCACTACACGAGTGCTATGGGCCCTCTGAGGGCAACCCCTCTAGACTAGGGGAGGAAAGCTATATGCAGGTAACAAAGATTTGCACTCCTTGCCCTCCCGCCGGGCCCACTTCCCCTCCCCCCAGCTTCCCCGCCCCCTTCTCCCTCCTATCATCTCTATTTACTGGTTTGTTTTCTTTTCAGGGATTATTGAGGTTGAGCGATGTGACATTCTCAGGGTAATCTTGAGCGGAAGTGCCTCCCCACTAGCCCCAGACCTCCTGAGGGTTGCGGGTCCGATGGGGTGCCCCATACTGCACTGTACGAGCTGTATGTATCATACCGAACAGCGCTGACATAGGCCTGGCCCAGTGTACATTGTTCACTTGCCCTGCGCATAGTAGCGTTGGCGCCGGCTTGGGGCAAATGCCATTTCTATATGGCCTAGAGCTGGACCCCTGTCTGCAGTTAGTCTGCAACGTCTACTGCTCATGTTCTCCATGGCTTCTAGGCTTGAGTGAACGCGGCTATAGACTTGCTTTGGGGCAACAGGCGAGTTCTATGTGATAATCTGAGCTATGTTGTAGCTGACAGGGCGATGGTGCAAGTATTCTAATGAGTGTACATGAGGAGGGGATAATAGGACGCAATGTCTAGTGGGTCGGGGGATGGCCTCATGTTTAGTGTATACCCCTGGACATGGGAAGTGCGCTGCTTGAGCCCCGCTTTATTCTATTGCATTTGCCTTGTAAAGCGCTGATTCTTGCTGCCAGCCGCAATGGTTGTAGGCATACAGCTGTGTATTTTGACTAATCGCACCTCTCAATAAACAAAACGTTGGTTATAAAAAATAAAAATAAAAATGTAGGCAATTTGTGTAGTTTGTCAAGTTTGTGGTGCAGGCTGTTCATAAACCTTTTCAGGAAATATTTGGTAGGGAAGTACCGGATAGCATTTTATCTTGTATTTGCAAGTGGCTGGTAGCTCTCCAGGACTTATAATTTGTATTCTGGTACCTCCCTGGCATAGATAATAATCTCGCTGATTGTCTGTCTAGGTTGGCAGTGGACACCAGTGACAAGGATGTTGAAGAAGGTACTTGGTGGAAAGATGATGAAATCAACGTCTGTACTATGACGTTAGGTTGTGTGTCAGGGAGCGTTTGGCTACTTGAATTGGAGATGGACAATGTTTTGAAAGTTATTTATCAATTCATTCTAACAGGGGGTGACAACTGAAAAGAAGATGAAAGATTTGTTAGGTTTCCAAAGGTATTTGCTGAACTATCTGTAGTCAACAATATTTTATTGAGAGGTTACTTCCCTTGGTTTCAGTGAACATTTGACACATGAATGAATTTGGTTTGTAAAGCGCACAATACCCGAAGGTGTCTTAGCGCTGGGCGGACCAAGCCGACATGGCAGAACAATAACCAGGAAGGTGAATTATCAGGCGTTAGGGCTGAGTCGGCGGGAACAGCCAGGTATTCAGCTGCTTTCTAAACAACTGCAGGTTTTGTTGGGAGCGGAGGGCCGGAGGGAGGGAATGCCATAACCTTCCCCCTTGAAATCTCAAAGTTCTCCCGCTGCATTTTACTCGCTTAAATCTTGGGATCTGAACCTTGTGTTCTGTGCTAGACCTCAGTGTTCTACTGGGAGTGTACCAGGTAAATAGTTCTTGAAAGTAAAGGGGGCCCGTACCTTGTAGTGCCTTATGCACCAGGCACAAGGCTTTGAACAAAATTCTCCTCTCCACAGGGAGCCAGTGCAGTCCCTGTAGAAGATGCACCACAGGTTTGAATTTAGGAATGTTCAAGAGCGTTCTAGCCACTGCATTTTGATGAGACTGCAGTTTTTTATCGAGTATTTTGGAATGTCTAGATCGAGTGTATTACAATAATCTAGCTTTGACCCCACTAGGGCCAACATTACGGTCTTCTGAAGATCAGTTGGAATAAACAGGAGTATTTTTTTCAGAACCCGTAGTAAATAGTAGCCCCCGGAGGTCACTGCATTGATCTGGGCACTGAAGCAAAGATTGGTATAAAAAATGACTCCAACATTTTTAGCCTTCAGAACTGACTTTGGTAACTCCCCCAACTCCTGGGGCCACCACGACGCATTCCAGAAGGAGGTTTCATTCCCAAAAAGCAGGACCTCTGTCTTCCCAGAATTCAGCTTTAAGCAGTTTTTCTCCATCCAGCCCGCCACAGCGGACATGTAGAGGACATCATGTCCAAGAAGGCCATTAGGGGATTCATAAGACAAAGGAGAGGCTTAGGTATGTTTACTGGTGTCTGGGGATGAACATAAAACTTGAGCGGCTGTTGAGAGAGTGTTGTGAGTGTAGGATGAGTGATACAAGTATGGAAGTGAGAACACATCTCGGGAGATACCTAAATAGGTGTGGGAGAAGATTGCATTGGACATTGTTGGACCAATTAATGTTGGGATTTATGCTAAGTACTTATTGGTAGTCATGGATTCTAGGTGGCCAGAGGTGGGTGTTGCAGATTAAATTAATACCTCTGTGATCATCACATTTTTAAGTGACACTTTTGCGAGAACCGGAAATCCCAAATGTATACTCACAGTCAATGGGTTACAATTAACCTCAAAGGAAATGGAAAGGTTTCTAGAGGGTAAGAGGTGTGCCTTAGATTATCCTGAAACCCAATAGCATGGCTGAAAGATTTAACAGAAGATTTAAGGAGACCATACACATTTCTAAGCATTGTAACAACAGTTTAGACTCTATGCGTAAAAAAAAGAGTACAAGAATTTAGGTTTCCCGCCCACTCTACTGCTGGGGTAAGTCCTTTTGTGTTCAAAAAGTGTCAACCCTACACCACAGTAAGTCCTCCATGGGTAGGGATGTACTTCAAGGACTCAATGAGATCTGAAGATTTGATGGAGTGGTACAAGTGGAAGGAAACTCAACTTCAAACAAAATGGAAAGAAGGTTTGATCTGTTCACAGCTGTAAACCTAATTCTATTAGAATTGGTGATTTGATAAGGATTAAGTTACCTGGGAAAGTTCAAGGTGTCACTCGTTTCAGCACAACTTAGAGAGTAACACAGGTGTTTCTGAGATCTGCCAGGATGGATGATGGACGGATTTGGAATATCAACTGAATAGTGGTTGTAAATTGTAGGTTTTTTATCTTTCTTGATTTTCTTTCTTGTTATTTTTTGGGGGTTGTTAAGCAGAGGGTATGTGGTATTATGACTGTACTGTTTTTGTGCTTTATTCATCACATGGTTTGATCCTAATGTTCCCTGTCTGTCTCCTCAATGATGTGTTCTTGGTGGTTAGTTCCACATGGAATGTTTATGTCAAATGAGAAAATGTGAAGGCAATTGACTAGAAAGCTCTCTTGTGTAGCTGTGGCTGGAGTTTCTTCATCCCCGAAAGGGAGTTTCTTCTGTTGCATCGTGTCATATGGTCCACTGGATTTATTGAATCTCACATAGGTTTTCAGATGCAAAAGGAATCAGCAACCCACTTAATTTTAACATTTTACCATTCATTATTGTTCTGTGATGTCTAGTAGGCCTTCCAACCCCTTCTATTGAGTAGACAGAGTGAGAGTAGCCCTTTAATCCTAAAACAAAAACTAATGTGGAATCACATAACGAGGGAGTAAAATCGAAGTAGGCAGCCAGTAACATGGCCAATAAACCCCCTGCCCAATAGTCACTACAAGGAATAACGGTTAACAATACCTATGAAAATCACCACCATGACTTACCTGGCAATAATGTAAACAATGCGATCTAAAGGGAGTGATTCTTGTTCATGTTAACAACTTGCAAACTTGATAGCAAAGGTACTAGGGGCAAGCAAAACATATTATTGGTATGCCCAAAACATGTCAAAGGTAGATAATCACACGGGAATACTTGGAAAATGCAATATGACTGGAAAATGGGCATCAGAGAAACTGCAAATACTACATGAAGGCTTACCATTTGAAAACAGTGCATCACTGTGGCTTTGGGCAACGCAGTGGAAAACCATTTAGTGAACTGTGGTATATGCTGTTGGATCTGGTGAATGTGGATTTGTTTCTTTCAACCTCAGCTCACAAGCCCTGGTGACCTTCTCCCTATTAACAGAATTAAATTCCTGTTTTGTTACCTTTGTACATGTTTAGCCTCTTCATTTGGCCAGCCAGAATAACTGTAACTGGTTGCTCTTTTATAAAAAGAAAAAGACTAAAACTCCTCTGTTTGGAGCTGTGTAATTTGCAGTGGTACCTCACCAAGGTACTCTGCAACCATCTAGCTAAACTTGCAAAAATAAACCCGACATATTAGGCTTAAAAAGTCCATAATCAGTCTGGGGCTGCGTATGAATCCTAAATGTCTCCCTTTGTTAAACGAAATCAACATAGGCAACTGTATTCCAATAGGCCTATGTGGTTTACTGCACAGGGTGGGAAAGGTGGTCGAGCAACGGAAAACTGATGTGTATCTGTGACTTGCCACAGAGTCTTGAAGATGAATCATTGTGACATTCAGAACTTGACTCCAGGGACACTCCGGGGGTGACGTGCGGCATGTTATCATGGTGGGGATAGCAGTTTTGTTTAAGTAAATATGGCATGAAGTGTTTTCCTCTGTGAGTGAGGTGGTACGTCCGGTGTAGTAGGTTGCTGATAATGTCCTTTGTTAAATCTCTGTAGGCATCCTCAATCTGTGTGTGTATTCATAAAAGCTTCGCCTTTGTTGGATTATGCAAATTCTGTGCCTTGCACGAGAACAGGTTCCAGGCTCAGTTGTATGTGTTTGAGGTGCAGCTCTTCTGGCAGAGTTTCAACATTGCCATAGCTGACGGGGCAAACCCTCCTCTTTGGTCAGTTCGGGATTGAACCTGCTGGTGTTTAAACTTTAGGTAACCTTTGCAAGTTGTATGTCCAGCGGTGCATACCTGTGCATAATCATACTGTAATTGTAATGTCTCAGTTGTTTTGATTTGGTGCCCCTGTTCTTGTCATCTGGAATCAATCCGTCATTTGCAAAAGTGCTTCCTCTCTCTAATTAGGATTACATTTGTATCCTTGTAAATCATCTGCCATTCGGACAGCGCATGTGTGGCGAAACAATCGAGAATTTAGTGCAGGGTGAGAGAGCTTGCTTTCTTTGCTCTACCACTGTATTTGTGCGGGACTGTGAATGTCATCACAGAAACGTGTTAGTAAATGCAAACCTCAGAAGGTGATTTCGGGCTTGGCGGGTGGTCTGCCAGCCCACCAGAGCGCTGAAGCCCTGGCTCCAGTTACCTGGTGTAGTTCTGCCGGCCACATTGACAGATTCCTGCCTCTCTGGCAGGGATCTCTCTAATGGATCCCAGGTGTGTTGATGACACTTTGATTACTGTTTAATGCCAAAGGGGTCATATTGACTCTAAGGAGAGGTATTTGTTTGAATAACTTCTACAAGGCTCGCTGAGGCACTTTGACATTCTATAGTGAATGATGGAGGCTGTACTGGCAAGAGTACCTTCTTTCCAACGGAAGGCTGCTGGCATGGGTTAAATTCCTAATTTAGAAACTTCGGGTCATTGCGTAGAAAACCCCAATAAAGGAGCACATCGTGCCCTTCTAAATCTGAATGGTACACAATTTAACCTCTTTACTGGCACCATGGGGCTTTGGCACTTTTTTTATTTTAAATCTTTACAACACAGAAAGGCGCAACATTGAGTTTGTTTTACTGGCACCTTGACACTTTAGCATTATTCTCCGGACTATGGCATCTTTACTGTTCTGTGCGTTGACTTCTGAGCACTGTATATGAAAGAAGTTGTTTTTTCATTTAATTTAATAATGTATTTTATCTATTGTGTGTTGCAAACTTCTTTTATATTCATATTCTAATTTTGTGCAAGTTGTTTTGCACAAGTTTTAATTTACTATGCAATTGACATTTGCCAAAGGGGCCATTATGTTGAAGCTCCCCGCTTGTTATGCTTTGCTGCAGCAAACACCCACGCAATGGGGTTTTGTTGATGTGATGCAAAAGACATATTTCCCTGACTTGCATGAAGCACTCCCCTTGTGCAACAGGGACATTTGAAAAATGTCTTCCCAGGCTTGTCATGCCTTGCATGGTGGTCTCAAGAAGGAAAAACCGCGGGGCTGGTGGTGACAGCCATTGTGGCCTGAGGGTCCAGTGATGGGTGGATCACAGGTTCGGGTTATTCTATTGGTGAAGTCTGATGAGCCTCTCCTGATGGGAATCCTGCAGTTCTCCACCTCTAAATAGGTAGTAATGGTGAGATTCTTGAAGCTAGAGCAAAGCCAACTTATGGTGGTGTCCCGCTCTGTCCAACTCAAAATTAAGCTCTTAGTTTCCATCTTGTCCTACAAAATCTGTGTTAGTAACATGGCTGATTTATTTGATATTCACTTTTTATCTGCAATTCAATTTGATGGAATATTTGGTTTATCTCCTGCTAGGTTTTCTTTGGTCAATCAGACCCTTGTGCTCAGCCTAGAATTAAATGGCTATCTGTTCCATTTGCTTTATAGGCTTAGCATTAACAGACTAAATGGCATTCTAGTTTTCATTTCTCTACACTGTGTTATCATGCAAAACATGTGGTAAAAACAAATAATTCTTCTTTTCCTCTGATCACGGCATCTTTCCTGATAATTTAAAACTTCATTATTATTCAATTGGCATTTTCAATGATTTTATTACCATATTGGCCTCACTAAACTTTCTTGAATACATAGTTTCCTGTGTTACCATTCCTGATTGCAGGACTATCACCAAGTAATAGACTTCTGACAACACTTTTGCATCCCCAAAAGAAAGATTTACACTATCTCAATCACTTGACTGAGCACCTGCCCAGAAACGTGAAGCCTTGTAGTGCTGCTTCAATCTTTCATTCTTTTGAGATCAATGAATGTATCATTTAGTTGGGTGAACATAAAATCTTGTTTAGAGTTCAGTGTGAATGTCATAGCTTATTGTTAAGATATAATTATTTGAAAAGAGACCAACATCACATAAGGTATGACAGGGCACATAGCTACTGTGCAATAGTGGAAGCCAGCAAGGACTTGAACACAGCACTAACATATTATCTGTTATGAGCTTTTGTCCTGTTTGTTCTGTACATTTTGGAGATGGGTGGACTTCAGTTTTCAAATGTCTCTATTTACCTTCAATTACAGGCTAAAGTAATTATAAGGTGTTTTTGTATTGCGCTAAAGGCAGAATATCCCTTTGCCAGGATAAAAACACTCATGACTAGGAGAGGGTAGCAATGAGCTCATTTGTATGTGTTGGCCAATGTGTAAAGGACAATGTTCATTAATGCTGGGGATGCAGGTGATGTGAACACACGAACAGGAGTGTGTAGACATGGGTGGGTTTGTTAGACATATGAAGAGACATTGATCTCCCTTATTAGTGATGTCCAATTGTTGAGGCTATGTATTTCATGGTGTGTACACTTACATTTGTGTCTCACAAACTGATCATCAATGCCATTGATGTGGGAGTGTAGAGGTATGTGAACTACACATGAAGACTTTTGAAGGTATATTCACTGACTGATGACATGCATCAGGGAGTGACATGCAGATTTGGATGTGGTCATATGTGCGTGTTTAAACACTGTGATACATTGGTATTTGTGTGTGCAAAACATTTTGGGTACTGTGATATTCCTTTCCTTTTGAACACAAGTGACACCTCATTCTCATGGATTGGAGTTACCTGAACCTCTTAAGGATTTGACTGTTCGATTGATTTGTAGATATGCAATCAGAGGATATTGTTATCCCCACCAGGACCAATGTGGACTGGGGATGTCCCTAGCCATAGTTGGGGTCTGGTACTAGGGATTTATCTGCAACTTCGGACAGAAAACTTAGGGCCACCTTGTCTTCATGCAAATTAAAGGAAACCTTGTTGGTGAAGTGATCTTTGCACCTTAGATAATGTTACTGTTAAGAGCTGTTTGTATATTGAATTTACACAGATGTATTACAACTATTTCAACTGTCTTTTCAGCATCAATCGAGGCAAGCAGAGGAGACCGTGCCGACGATGTTGGGGATGCAGCTTGCTACAGTGCCTCCGGTCGGTAGACTGACACCGATGGAGGCAGTGGCCCAGAGGGTGATGGAAGTTCCATGGAGGCGCTTGATTCAACGTCATCTTCTACTTAGTCACCCTCCAGTGGACACTACCTTGTGCTGGCAGAATCACAGGACCTGTGTCCACAACATTCTTGTCTGCCACCCCAAATTCCATCGCTAACCTCCCTGCAGATCCCCACCAATTTGTCCGGCTCCGGTCCCGTTAAAAGGGCGGTGTCTCTTTTGGTCCAGAGACCTCACCCTCGGCCCCTGTGTCCCCTGCCGCCCTGAGGGAGGAGGCTATTGACCTTCTGGGACAGATCTCTGTTGGGTAGACTGCATTGCTGAATGCCATCGAGGGGCAGTCCAGTCAGCTGACGCAGACACTGGCTTACCTGGAAGGCATTTACAGTAGTAGGTCTGTCCTACAGAGGTCATTTCAGGCCCTGGCCTTCTCACTGATTGCAGCCTTCCACCCCCAGACCTGTCCACAGCAAATGCAGACTGACGGCCCCCCAACAACAACCACCCACAGCACACACACACCAAAATGCAAGAAGAAGTCCAGGCATGCAACCACTCAACAGACACTCATCACCCTCACCTGCTGACCACAAACACACCCACAGACCCCGCAATAACAGACACAGCCCAAACACACAACAAACCCAGCACATCCACAGCAAACACACAAAAAACATGCAAAACAAAACCCCACCCAAACAACAGACACACATACATCAAACACACACACACTTGGACCAACAACACGCACCCCCAAAACACTTACTCACACTACCTCTACCTCCAATAGCCCACCCCTTGCCATCCCACCTCTCCAGGCTCCCAATGAAAGCCCTATGTTTGATCTTGCCCTTACTTCTGCCAAAGCCACACCTCCCCCCCAAGTCAACCCACTAGATGCCCTTTCCTGGGGCGTTTTCCCTCGCAGTGTCAGTAAGGGTATATTTGGTGGCACAATTAAAGGACTGGCCATTGGCCTTTGTTTCTTTATTGCATTTGTTTAAATCCATTCATTAAACCCTTTCACAGTTTGGAAGACATTAGTCCTGCCATTACTTTCCTATTTATTTGATGTTATGGTATAATTGGTTCTGTGTGAGTAAAGTTGTGTTTGTTTGATCCCTGATTGCTGATCCAGTTAAATTGATTAGTATGATGTGGCCTTGGAGCCAGTGCTGGAGTTAGACAGGACAAGGGTAAATGTTGGATGGATGTCTATGTGGGTTGACATCCAGATGGGGTAGGCATTGCATTGGTTGACGTTATGTGATAAGTATTTCAGCTTAGCCTGGCCACTGTCCACATCATTTAGCTTGCCTTTCTCCCTATGACGAAGGTTGGGTATTTGTTATGTGTGTTGAAGCTAGATTATTGTGGATTCACACATGAAGGGTGTCAACTTGTCATACCTTTGTGGAATTCTGCATAGACATTTGTCCATTTTGGAGTGTGTAACGTACAGCTACTTCATCTAGATGTGTGCTATAAGCTGTAAGTGCTGTGTTTGCCTTTATAAGTTGCACTTACCCATAGCCTACACATGCCTGGCACTTGGTCATTCTAGTGGTTGTCCCTGATATACTTCAGTTCCCAGGTCCAGTGCACATGGAGTTTGTCATTCAGGTGCAAAATGTACTGTGCCCCATGGACCCAGCCTTTCAGGGTTCCCCCTGATTTGAGGCATAGCTATCCTGCTGAAAGCCCTTAGAATGTTTCTCACACTGATTCTTTGTAATCCCATTGACTGCCATTGCCTTTTCCTGTGGGTGATGTTTGAGAGTCCACTACAGAGCTGTAGCAGAGAATGTGTGTTTCACTTTAATGACACATCCATAGTGATGTTTCTTTGACCTCACAACAGGGACCTGGGATGTGTGCAATGTGAGTGTGTCACATTCACTATAGCATATTGGTCAGAGTTGCAGTCACAGTGCCTCATGGTAGTTGTAGTCAGTTCAATGTCACTTTAGCAACACTTGAGAAATGGTAAGCTGCATTACTAGTAAAGATCAGTAGTGACATGGCAGACAAGTGAGAAAGCAAAAAAGGAGTGTAGCATCTTGGTCAGAGTTACAATCACCAGGCCTCATGGTAGTATAGTCCAGTGTCATTACGCATAGAACGCTGAAGGAGTAAAGAGCATGTGACAGCCATCTTAGTAGTAGGGAATCTGCATCTAACATGCAACTGTAAACACATCACCCACAAAGAATAACAACTAAAAGGTAATGCCTATACTTCATTAGGAAAGTCTTAGGTGATGCGTCCCTCATTAATTTGTTGTTACTTATCTTTCATAAAGACAGAACCAGAACTTATCAAAAGTAAATCTTATAATGGTTCCCTATGAAATCACACTCACATGTTCTATTTCTGCTCTATAGTCACTGATGTATATTCAGGCATTCACCCCACAGGAAGCCCAGGTATAGGTCAGCGGGTGCCAAGGGATCTCTTCATTTAACCCGTCCAGATAAATTCTCAATCCATACACCCAACATTGTTCTTTTCTTAATAGAAGCATTCTTCATTCAGTCTCTGCACCATTATGTCTAGGTTTATTTATAATTACCTACTAAATGTCATTTTCTGAGTGACATGCTTCTAAAAAATGGTTGGTAAGTTTAGTGGATGTACGGGCACATTTAATAGTGCTCCTATGTTCACACATCCTGGTTTTAACCTTTGTCATGGTTATGCCTACATATCACAGACCGCAAGGGCACATGATACAATAAATAACCCCTTTAGAATTATAATTTGAGTATGAAAGTAATCGCCATGGAGTTAATAAGTCTAAATCTAATTCTTTAGTTACTGTAGTATATTTCCAGACACTACAACCTCCACAAGGGAAATGCCCTGCTACTGAGTCTGTACCTCATGACGTCTTTATGGTTTCTGTTTTTTTCATTCTAGGTTGTGTATACACCAGTTAATCTCTCAAACTCTTGCTCCTCTTCAAAGAAAACATGAGCGGTGCAAGATGTAATCCATTGCTGTTCAAAATTCTCCAGTGTTTTTCACAATTGTTAGGTTCCGCCTTCACAGTTCTCACGTTGTTCTTGTGAAATCTCTTGTATGTAATATATCTTAAAAGGAAGCCCTTATCAGTTCCCATGGCCGAATTACTGTGTTCATTTGCTTTTGTGTGGAACTTCTTTTTTTTCACTTGCCCTGGCTCCACGCATTTGTGATACTTCTACTTAAGCTGCTCACACTGTTTAAGCCCCATTCACTGTCAAGATAAGATCACTTCTCACAGAAAAGACAGACAGCTTCTAACAGTATGCTAGAATGCTTGCTTTCTATTACTTAATTGTATAAAGCAGATATTTTAGTCTTAGAACGTTTGTGGCATTTCCTATTCATGCCTCAGTACCTTTCTTTGCACTTTTTAGGCATCATTGGATTGCTTTTTTTCAACTTCATCTATTTGATCATTACGATCAAATTCTAAATGTAGTAATAAACATTGCACGTTAAAAATAATTTTAATATACAAGAGCTATGCTATATATTACGACTAAACAGGCGGCCACAAGTGCAGTTACCTTGCAGACAGCAGGGTCATAATTTGAATGGTGCAGCAGGGGCAGTAGTGATCCAGCGAAATGCCAGGATAAACTTTTCACAAATCAACGTATCACTCACAATGGGCCCATATACACACTCAGATTTCCTAACTGTTTCTCCGGGGGGTCAAGTTTTATTTCTCTTTGATCTGAATTAGTCAATGCCTAACTAATCTTCACAGATCAACACTCTTCCTTTGCTCAATGGACCAATAGTTGAGTAGTTGATGGTGATATTAACAAATTCATTAATCTATCTTATAGCTTTTCAATAAAATGATCACAGACTTCAAGTAAGATTCAATAGATTTTATCTCAATAATTCAATCAAAATGAACGCCCATTTGTACAGATTCACAGCGCAAACTCCATCAATTTTCATGGGAGAGAAATTTCAACGTATCAAATAGCATTTAGATACACAAATACATTCAACAATCTCAACACATTAGGAGTGACAGATGAAGAGACAAAAGGCACTATAACTCTCCTTTCTCAAGAAATATGCACAATTTAAGATAGAAAGATAATTACCTAGGTGAAACGGGAAACCCAACCCCTGGCCAAAAGAGTTGGTGGAGGTCACCTGGTTTGAGAGTCAGGAGACAAATACTATAGAACAGGTGCAGGATAGGATTATACTTACTACACTTCTCTAGAGCCAGACGCACCGGAGCGCATCCCTCTTTTACGCTCTCTCCCTCCTCGATATTCTTCCGCAAATCTTCAATCTAATCAGGCTGTATTGAATCTTCTCAGTCTATTCTTCCCAGCGGCAGTTCTCACCCACTCCTCACTTAGCATCAACGCCTCTTCGTAGCAGCTCTCTCTCCCTCCTAATCTTAAGTCACTCAAGTTATACCCTTTTAATTTTGCATGTCCCACCCTCAAAGGTTGCAAGTATCTGTGAATCATGAACTATGATTGGGCCAGGGCAGGGGAGTTGTCATCACCTCATGTGATCATCCTAGAATTCTTAACCAATTCTTTGTTTAGTAAAGCCTCCCCACTTAATTTATTCAGTTGTCAGGACACTTCCTTTCACATGCATTTCACATAACAGATAGATACAATTTTTATATAATTTCTTCAGTTGTGAACTTTCCCAAGCAGACGTCCTTGGTTCTTGGCAGCCGATCAATGTTCCGGGCAGCAGGTCATTCCAGGACTCTAATGCGCAGACTCAACTTTCGTTACGTTTCACCCGCCATCTTTTCTTTGGGCTTAACACATCAGGCCCAAACACACACTATTGATAAAAGAATCATAAACAGAGGTTAATTTCTTAAATATGTTATTATCACTGTTTACCACCCACTTCTACTCTATCCCATGTTATTTTCTTCTTTGTTAAGCGAAAGCATTGTCAGCGGCAGCTCTTTTACGTTCCGGCAAGCATATGCCAGGCACGCGTTACTTCATGACCTCTCACGTGGGTTAATCACGTGGCTATTTACGCGGGACGGGATTGCACGTGCGCAAAACGATTTTCGGTTTTAAGCGGGATTTCAGTTATTTGGCACATTATTCTTTGTTATTTAAGCAAACAGAACGCCATTTTTCCCGTATGTGAATGTCGTGTGTATGTTAATTTTTCTTTCAAGTTACTATTTCTACTTATTAGTACTTGTTAGCGAGAGGTTGATTCGAGCAAGTTTCTTTTCTTTGAATCCTTGCTCCATCAATACCCCCTCTGATGGTATTTTACCTATTGCCAATTATATTTTAGTGTCTACATCCCCCCATTATTAGGACGGTATGTTCACATTCACTAGTACCAATGAATATACTATTATACTCAGTTTTTGATCTATGAAGACAGAATTTCCCCATTTTTGCCAAGTCCAGGAACATTGCAGCATGAGCCTCACCTTTCTTATATTCCCCTTCTAATGCAACCCATGGAGGTATATGAGACTTTTGCTCAACCGCTTTCTTTCGAAAATCCTGCCTTCTTTCTTCCACTAAATTCAGAAAATCTTTTTCTTCGTCATGCAAGAGTCATGTTAGATTATTGCTGTATGCATATGTTATGTCTATGGGGTTCGTTGTTAGAAAGAATTCTGTCATAAACTCTGCATTTCTAGCACTAAGTACTGGATTCATATTTCTTCTAATAGGAATTTCAGAAAAGACTAAATCCATGTTACTATAAAAATATTGAAACTTACCAGTAACATAGAACAAACTAGTTACAACACTACAAGACACACCATAAGTTAATGGAAGGTGATGATACGTTACACCTTTCGAGACAGAGGTAGGAAGTATCATGCAAACATAACAATCACTCATATCCATTGTCTCTACGTAGTGATAGAGGAGTTTAGTGAATACATTTTATGACGAATCACTATTTGATTTATCATGATAATACATGCTTTTTTCTGCTTGTGTTAATTCTGTAGTAGTAGCTTTCTAAGTAACCACACTTACTCTCTCACTTACATTTGTGTTATTCTTATTATCAGTTATCATTAAGATGGGTATTACAAGAGTTAACAAAACCCACATCAATATTACTATTGTAATACTACATAGACAACATTTAACACATCGTTGTTTTAGGTTAGATCCCGGATGTTCAGTCCCTTTGAATTCAGCCATTTTTCAATATCTAAAGTAAGTTCTAAATTTAGTTTCTTCCTAACATAAAATATGTAAATCCTCTGTGTGATCCCACACTTAAAAAAACTTTCACCTTTAGCCTTTCCTCAGGGTCCTTGTTTCAATATCTTTTCAGTAGAATCCACCCTTTATGTAAATGGAAAGTCTATAAGTTGGTCTCAATTCCCTTTCATCAGACCCTTCAAAAGTGTCACTTTTTGGTTCTTCATTTAGATCCAGATTTTCAAAGTCTTCAAGAATAATGTAGGTCCACTCTGGAGCTTTCTGCTTTCTACTTGGGAGCTTACTCTTTTTGATGACCTTAATGATTTCCTTCTTGTTTGTTCTTGTTCAGCCTGACTTGATACCTCATCTACTTGTTCTAGTCTCTCCCTGGTTTTCTTCTTAGAATGCATCTCAGTCTTTTCACTCCACTTGGCCAGCAATCTTATTTTCTAACTCTCTATGTCTGTACTGCCCTTTCACCTTCTTCACCTATTTCAAGTGTTCTTTTATTTTCTCTTTCGTTTTGTTGCGTTAGCTCTGGATTCCCTACTTTTTCTTCTTCTGTTGTTTGTTCTTGTTCCTGACTTTCTACTCTCTTTTCTTCTTCTTCTGATTGACTCTGATCAAACTTTTCTTAGGCAAATTCTTTCCCTTTTTCCTAACTGAGCTGTATTTGAATTTTCAGTAATAGTCTTCTCTTCATTTTCTTCTTGTAACTGAACCTGATCTAAGTTTTCTGTAATGAGTTCTTCTTCTTCTATTTCTAGCTGGGGTGAATGTGGGTTTTATGTAGCCGATTCTTCTGGATTTTGCTCACTCTATTCTGGTCTTTTAAATTCAAACTCTCCTCTGGTCTTTACAACAGTCTCTTCAGTCGCAGTAACTGGTGCCCACTCTATTTGACTTGTACTTGGTTGTTCATCGTCAATGGTTCTCTGATTTCTTTGACTTCTCAACTCTCAGCTTCTGGTTCTTTTCTTTGTTCTACCAGTTGCTGCTTTGGTTGATCAGATGGAAATGGGATTCTTTGAGTATGACTTGCGTGGATCCAGTTCGGAATCCCAGCACACTTCACTGCTGTTGTCGTGACCAATATGACTTGATGTGGTCCTTTCCACCTGGGTTCCAAGCATGATTTCCTCGTATGCTTCTTTTCCATGACCCAGTTTCCAGGACACAAATCATGAGCTTGATTTGGCTGTGCTGCGTTTGGATCTTCTCCAAACTGGTGAGACACAGAACGTACCAGATCAGCCAGCCCTTTGCAATAGTCCAATATTAAATCATCAGTTATATTCATCAATTTGTTTCCAGATATAAATGCATGTCTCATTGCTCTTCTCATGAGGATTTCATGAGGGCTTAATCCTGTTCTTCGATCAAGAATTCTCCTTAGGCTCATCAATACAATAGGCAAAGCATCAGGCCATTTCAGCGAAGTGGATGCACACACTTTTCCTAACCTGGATTTTATTGTGCCATTGAGCTGCTCAACGACTCCAGAGGCTTCTGGTCGATAGACACAATGTAACTTCTGTTCAATTTTGAAAGCTTCACAAATTAGTTTAATTATCTCATTATTAAAATGAGGTCCTCTATCTGAATCTAAAGTGACTGGAAATCCAAATCTGGGTATAAGCTCTCTTAACAGTAGTTTAGCAACTGTTAGGCTGTCGTCCCTTCTCGTCGGATAGGCTTCTACCCATCGAGAAAGCAGACAAACAATGACAAGGACATACTTCAAACCATTGCTTGGTGGCAACTCAATGAAGTCTAGTTGCAATCTTGTGAATGGTCCCTCTGCTTTCCCAATTTTACCCCAACTAACCACCGTTTCCCTTCCTGGGTTTTTTCAATTGGCAAGTCAAACATCTTTGGCAGAGGCTCTCAGCAACTATCCTGAATTTGGGATTAAACCACATCTGTATGAACTGTCTGATCATGGCATCCCTCCCAATATGTGTGACTCCATGATACACCCTAGCCATTTGTGAAAACAAGCTGTCTGGCATTATTGGTCTACCATCTGGACACACCCATACTTCATCATCAATCCTTCTTGTGCAACCTGTTTTGATCCAATGTTCATTTTCTTTCATGTCTACTTCATCCTGTAATTGTCTAACTTCATCCCATGTTTCAAAGGCAGAGAAAAACATTTTTTGGCAATTGGTAACTTCCTTTTCCATCCCTCTGTTCAAAGACATTGTGTTTCTTGCACAAAATTGTGCCACTTGGTCTGTGTATCGATTACCCAATGTCATAATATAACCATTTCCTGACTTATGTGCGGCACATTTGACCACTGCAATTTCTTTTGGCAATTGTAATGCTTTCAATAGTTCTTCAACATCTTTGCCATTTCATATGGGAGATCCTGAAAAAGTCAGAAATCCCCTTTGTATCCACAATTGGCCAAAATCATGTAGCACCCGAAACCATATTGACTGTCCATAAATATGGTTACTCTCAATTTCTTCCCAACTTTGCAAACCCTCGTCAATGCAAACAAATCAGAAATTTGAGTGGACTTGACTCCTCTTGGACAGGAAGCTTCTATAATACCTGATACAGCACAACCGGACATCAGTTCTCCATTTTCTCTTCTCAAACATGACCCATCAACAAACAATACAAAATCTGATTCTTCTAGGGGAAGGTCAAGGAGGTCAAGCCTGGGCTTGGTACACATCTCTGTCACATCCAGACAATTGTGATCCACTTCTTCTTTCACTTCTTCACAATAAAAATCAGGTAACAAGGTTTCTGGATTCACCATGGTACATCTTATCACACTTAAATTCTCAGCACCCAAGATTACTCTTTCATACTTAGTCAGCCGACTAGGGGTCAAATGTTGAGTACGAGTCAATGTTAAAAGGATCTCAACTGAATGTGGCACATACACTTTGACAGGATGTCCCATCACTATCGATTCACTCTGCTTCAGACTCACACAAGTAGCAGCTACTGCTTTTAAACAGCCAGGCAATGCTGCAGCCACTGGGTCAAGCGTAGCAGAAAAGTATGCTACTGGACGGCTAGACAATCCATGTCTCTGGGTCAAAACCAAAAGTGCACACCCTTCTCTCTCACAACCGAACAATGCAAATTCTTTCGTATAGTCTGGCATTCCTAAGGCTGGTGCCTGACACAAACAACTTTTCAATTTTATGAATGCCTCTTCACTTTCATCATCCCACTCAATCGGATCTGTCATTTCTTTTCGTGTCAACCTTATTAAAGGTTTTGCCAACAGTGAAAATCCACTTATCCATTGACGACAATATCCAACCACTTCCAAAAAGATTCGTACTTCTTTCTTAGTTTTAGGCATGCTCATTTGTCGAATCACTTTTATTCTTTCTGGCGTCACCTTTCTGACTCCTTTCTCTATTTTGTGTCCGAGATATTGAAGTTCTTGTTTACAAAATTGTAACTTGTCTGGGGACATGTTGGTCCTCCTTCGGCCAAATAGTTCAGTAAAGCTATTGGGTCAGTGACACAAGCTTATCTTGTTTCCGATTCCACCAATAGGTCATGAATGTACTTACCAATGTCTCTAACCACTTTTTAAAAATCTGGTTGAATATTGACGGACTTTCAGTGTACCCTTGAGGAACTCTGCACCATGCCAAAACACGATTTTCAAACCAGAAAGCAAAAAGATATTGGCTATCCAGGTTCAATGGAATTGAAAAGAACGCGTGACACAAATCCATCACTGTATACCAATGAGCATCCCATGGTATCTGATAAAGAATCACTGATGGGTTTGGTAGTACAGGACAACAGGGTATTACTATTTTATTGATTTTGCTCAGATCTTGCACTATCCTATATTTTCCACTAGGCTTCTTGAGTCCAATGATTGGCGAATTACAAGGACTGCTTAATATCTCTTTCACAATTCCTTGCTCAATCATTTGATCAATTACTTGGGCAACCCCTCCTTTTACTTCAGGGCTCATTTTATATTGTGGGGTGTTTGGGTATAATGCACCTTCTTTTACCATAACTTTGACAAGGTCCACCTCAGCCATTAGACCAACTTCCTTTCCTGTAAAATCCCACACATCTGACCTCACTGTATCTCTAAATTCATCAGGCAAATCTCTTTCGGTAAGAAGTGAAAACATTTCATCCACCTCAGTTCCCTGTTTAGCTAGCATCATTTTAAAAGCTACGTCTTCATCCGGTGTTTGAAAAGCTACACCATCAGGCATACACAAGATGGTAAAGTTAATCTTGCACAACAAGTCCCTACCTAATAGGTTTACTGGACTCAAATCACATACCACAAATCGATGCATATCGTTGAAACTTCCAATATTCACTTCTATTGGTTTTGTGATCGGGGTCCTAATCTGTTTGTTTGAAACTCCTACGACTTGGATAGTTTCTCCCGAGAGGGGTAGGTTTGGGATTTCTGCTGTTCTCACAGTAGAAGGAGCAGCATCAGTGTCCACTAGGAAAGTGGTATCATTGCCCTCAACCTTCCCATCAATAAATGGACCTGGCTGATCTACCGCTAGGGATGCGCCAAGTACGCACTCCTCCTCCCCCCTCAGGCACCATCATTGCAACATTCCTGATTCATCCGTATCACTCTGCATCCAAAACTGTTGAACTGTCTGTGTTTTCTTACCACTTTCTCCTTGGAATCCGGTGTTCACACTGTATCTCTGCACCTGAGCATTCACATTGTTGGGGAAAGGGGCTTGAGGCACCTGTAACTGAGGAGTAACTATCTGCTGCTGTTGCTGTTGGTTTACAACCACCCCATTCTGCATCTGTGGATTTAAAATTTGATTTTGCCCATTATTCTGTTGAAAGTTTCTACACTCATTCTTCCAATGTCCAAGCTTTCCACACCCATGACAAGGATATTTCTTTCTCGCATCTTCTCTACTCATTCTTCCTTTTCCTTTACTTTCATACAAAACTTGAACACTCTGATTCTGTCCATTTATCTGATTATCAATTTGGGAATTTGAGTTTGCTTCTTAGTGTTCTGCTATCTTTACTTGTGCCTACCTAATTTTCTCCTTTAACGTTTTATGCTTTACATCAATGTCATTACTGCAGTATTTTGCATACTTCAGAATGTCATCGATCGGTTTGCTTTGCCAACAAAGCATATGCTGCTGAATCATCTGACAAATTTCTGATCTTAATCCATAGACAAATCTATATACAAAATGTCCCAATCTTTATCACCGATGTTCTCAAATCCACTATACTGTCTAAACACTTGCAATAACCTTTCGTAATATGCATGCACTGACTCTTTAGGTTCTTGAGTTATCCTGTCTATTTTAACTCAATCTATTTACTTGGGGGGAATTTTCCCTTTCAGAAAAGTAATCACCTGATTGTATTCTTTCATTACTTCCTCTGAAGGTGCTCCTGTTCTCGCATCTCTAGGATATTTTTCGGTGGGCCAATCAACTGTAATCTTACATTCTGTCCACAAATCTGTTGGTACCACTATATCAAACAGACCATTCAAATCTTTCAACAAAATCTTTGATACCTTGACAAATCTCTCCACCTGCTTGTACCATTCAACAAATTTCTCTCTCAACCTCTGGAAGTCATTTATAAAAAACAAAATATCTTGTCTGCTCCATGGAACATGAACATATCCACCACCTGGAACTTCTCTCATCGGACACATCTTTTCAACCTGTTCCACCTCTCTCATCGGAAATGCAGATAACTCTTTAGCAATCGCCTTCTCTCTTTTCTTAGTCCATCTACTTCTCCAACAATCTACATCTCTCCATTTCATTAAAAGGTGTATCAATTCTTTTATCTGCAGTCTACTTCCTGACACATTCAAGCTTTCTAAATCCTTTTCAGTAAATTCTGCTCTATAGTCCTTCTGCTGTACTTTTGATTTTTCTATATATTTTCCAAATTCTAAGGCCACTTCCGCTATTTCATCATGCAAATTCTTTGCCCTCCAAGTTATACTCTTACATAGAAATAACAACTCTTTATCTTTATAAGAACACAATCTATCAAAACCTATTGTACCAATGATCATTTCTTCTAAGTCCACCCTTAACTTACTTACATCTATAGTTTTGGGTTTCTTCTTTTCTAATCCTTTTGCCTATTCCTCTAGATCTTCAGGAGAAAACCCAGCGGAATCCCCTGCCACTGGAGTGACAGTTGGTACTTTTCTTCTCACAATCGTGGGTGAAATTATTTTGGGTTTTTCCCTCACAGCCTCAAAATTTGGGAGATCCATTAATGAAACATTCAATTCACTCTCACTAACTTGATCGTCTATCACAATCATCTCCTTTCTAGCCCTATTCTGTGAAGGTGCCACAGTTTGGGACTTTGATGCACATCGTTTGACACCATACAATCGAATCACAGCACCAATCGTTACTGGCACTGTCAGTGCTTCTGCATTTAAGACTAGCTGATTTATCTTTTGAATTATCTCTTCTTTAGTTTTGTTCAATGCATCCCTTTCTTTTTCCTGCGATGCTCGAATGACTGTTGGATTATTTAGAACTTGTGGAACCTATGGAGTTCCCATCATGGGGGCACTTGGAGTGGTATCTCTAGCACCTTCTTGGTAAGGCGGAGATCTCTTTATCAAAATGTCTTCTAATAACTCATCATCAGATTCATTACATCCTAACCCTGTCGTGCCCATATGTTTCGTTTTCTCCTTACATTTGCTCCCTTCTTCATCATCAGCCACCAATACTGGATATAAACCCTCAGTTACTACAGCTCTTCTCCATCTTTTCATTTGGTCTCCTCAAGTGTCAAATGGGTATCTGGGTAAAAATCCTCTATTGATTCTCATAGCTCCTCTATATTTCTTGCGCACAAATGCCTCAACTTCCCATTCTTCCAAAGCCTCATACTGTGTTAACCTAGGATTTGGTTCCAATGAATTCATCCTGTTTCTTAAATTCTGAAGAACTCTTACATTAAATGTACCATGTTCGGGAAAAGCTAAAACACCTCCATCTTTCATATACTCCTCCCAATTTTCCAGCCATACACTTTCCATCATCATATAGGAAGCCGGTGTATTAGGAGGTGGCATAAGAATTCTCTCCCTAGTTATCATACGCTTGTCCTTCTTGAATAAATTCTTGATCTTATTAATCAACTTCATTTTTCTTGTTCCCTTATTTAATTCACTCTTCCGTGTTTTCAGTAAGCCTATTATTCAACACTCATCCAATGCCTGCACGACTCACACCAACAAACCAATCAGAGCTTACTATGTATTTTCTTCTTCACCCAATACCAGCATGCTACCGTTCTATTAACCAGTCAGACCTTTCAGCACACCCACTTGTCTGACAAATGCCAGCGCAGCTCTTTTGACGTCAGTATTACTCCTTCTACTGACCCTCCCTTTACAATCCGCAGTTTTCTCACGCCCGCTCCTTCCACCAATACCAACGCGACTCGTGTGACGTCAGTACGGCTTCTGCTACTGACCCTCCCTTCACAAGGTAATACAACAATGTCTTTTCTGTCTATCGTTATAAATATCTTGTTAGTAACAACGTAAAAACAGCGCTACTCTGTCTGCTATGGTCTGGAGAGTTGGGTAGACAATGTCCACAACATAGGTAGAGTGTGGTCCTATACTTGGCCAATGTTTAGCAATCCATAATGCAAATCAATAAAGAAATAGAAAACACACAACATAGCTGCTACTTATTGCAATATTCATAATCATATATCCAAATATTATACACTGTTTTCTTTGTGTAAGACTGTCACGACACCAACATAAAGCAGACAACGTGACGTAAGTGAAGTAGTGACATAAAGTGCACAATAAAAAAGATGTACACAAAACAAAAATCAAAAGATGTCCATCCTTTCTATATTGACTGGTTTTAAATACACCCTATCTCACCTTTAAATTCAATTTAGAGGATGGTTGACAAAGGACATGGACCAATAAAATAGTTGCTTACGATTCGACCCTTTGTGTATGGGTTAGTTAGTACACATCACATCGGGTCTTCCTCAGGACTAGTAAATTAAGGGCAGCCAAGTAGTAAAAAAACAACAGTAGGGGATACAACAGCACCCACAATTATCTTCCAACAAGCGGTAAGTATTTCCCAAATCATAATGTTACCAGGTATGTATCCAAAGTACACTTATTAGAGGTGGAAAAATCTCTAATTCCTCCAGATTAAAACATTCCTTATAAGGAAGTGACTGTTCTGCAGTGAAAATCAAAGGATCACTGTGAGGAGTGTAGATAATTACAGCTCCATAGATTCTCCAGACAAATCTGCGATGACTCTCTTCTCAGAGTAAACTCATCCATGCGTAGAGTCCAAAAACCATTTCCATTACACAAAGCAATTGAGATACACGACAGAACTCATTGTAGTGCATAAAAGAAGACTCAGGGAGGGGAGCTGTATGCCCCCTTTCCTACTAAAAATAAAGCACCCCCAGGGGATGGGGTTTCCGGGGCCTAAAAAAGGCTCCCCAATGAAAAAGTTGGACCAAACCCCTCCCACAGGCCTTGGGTCACCCTGGCGGGCATGAAAGAAAGGGCAGAAGCATGGACTGTTTATTTAATGCAGTCGCTAAACTAAATTACCATTTTTGGCTTTAGGGAAAATACCTCTGTACTCCCTCACCCCAATCAGGCCTAGGGTAGCAGAGCAACCCTACCCTGCCACCCATTATGTCCACGATTCCAAAAATGGCTTCCACCATATCTTTGTTGATGTGCTGGCAGTCAATGCGATTTTGATTTTAGATCTGTTTGATCCACAGGTCCTCCGTGGCATGATATATAAAATGTTAACCTACATTTCTCAAAAACTACTGAACAGATTTTCACAAACTCACAAAAGGCACTTTTTATGGGCCAAGATCTCGTTTTCTGCCAAATTTGGTGCAATTCTGTTGAGCTGTTTTGGATGGCTTATTTTCCTCCGGAACATTGCATGTCACTATATGAAAAGTTCGCGAAGATTCGTCAACCGGCGCCAAAGTTATTCCAAATAGAATGTTGCGGATTTCGTTTGGATAATAGATTCTAACTATAGCTACCCACTGGCAACCACCAGTAGGTAATATATATATATATTCACTTAAAAAACCATAGGTTTCACACATGTTGTAGTTAGCTGGACATTTCACTCGTGAAAAACCATTGAAATTCCCCCGTTATAGTTAGTGCAGGCAACTATAACTCACGCGACCGCAATCCTCTGCTGATGACGTCAGATATTACATCACTGTATTTAAACACTTATTTACCCATGTCTTCTTCCATTAATTTTTAGCTATACATATATTACAAATATTTTTTTTTTAGAAAGACACATATGTCATCAGTGATGTAATATCTGACGTCATCAGCAGAGGATTGCGGTCGCGTGAGTTATAGTTGCCTGCACTAACTATAACGGGGGAATTTCAATGGTTTTTGACGAGTGAAATGTCCAGCTAACTATAACATGAGTGAAACCTATGGTTTTTTAAGTGAATTTGCAAGGTTTTTTAAATGCTAATTCCTAACTATAACGTGTGTGAAACCTATGGTTTTTTCAGTGAATTTGTACGGTTTTTTAAATGCTAAGTTATGTATTTTATTTATTTTTTTTAAGGTTTTTCACCGTGCGCGTACCGTACGCCGGGATATAATGAGGAACTGGCTAGCGCTTTCATCTCACCCCCATCCACTTGGAGATGCCGAACATTTTTTTAAATTTTCCACTTGGATACAGTTGGGGTTAGTACGCCAACCAGAGTCCTGGGCAACCATTTCTGGACTACTTCAACCAGGATGCCTTGAGCCCATTGGGGCGGGACTCATATTGTTCATATAAAGATGGTGACCTTTACCGCTGCTTCCGTATTCATTTGCCCGCCACTGACGAAGAGCAGTTTTTTGTATAGCGGCTGGTCCGGCCGAGTAGATGTCCCACTGCTGAAAAGGCAGATCCTGGGTGTATGCAACCGCATGCACTGTTGGGACTAAAGGAGGCCTCGCTGCCGGGATATAATGAGGAACTGGCTAGGGCTTTCATCTCACCCCCATCCACTTGGAGATGACAAACATTTTTTAAAAAATTCCACTTGGATACAGTTGCGGAAGCTTGCAGTACCCACTGGGGTTAGTACGCCAACCAGAGTCCTGGGCAACCATTTCTGGACTACTTCAACCAGGATGCCTTGCGCCCATTGGGGCGGGACTCATTGTACAAATAAAGATGGTGACCTTTACCGCTGCTTCCTTATTCATTTGCCTGCCACTGACGAAGAGCAATTAGGCTCGAAACGCGTTAGGCTGCTTATGGAGGTGCTGTGATGTGCTGATACAGTGACTGTCAGCGGTGGTGTGCGTTAACTCCTATTGGTGAGACATCTACATTGGGGCATCCCTCGTTGTGTATTTTGTATAGCGGCTGGTCCGACCGCGTAAATGTCCCGCTGCTGAAAAGGCAGATCCTGGGTGTATGCAACTGCATGCACTGTTGGAACTAAAGGAGGCCTCGCTGCCGGGATATAATGAGGAACTGGCTAGCACTTTCATCTCACCCCCATCCACTTGGAGATGATGAACATTTTTAACCCCTTGTGTGCCCATGATGTGCTGGAAACGTCATGGAGCACAGTCGCGCTGTACCCATGACGTGTCCAGCACGTCATGTGGCATTCCCTGGGGAATCCCTCTGGTGCGGGCACCAGAGGGATTTCCTTTCTGCCAAAATAGCCTCGGGAGCTGGGGAAGAGCTTCCCCAGCTTCCGAGGCCCCCCCCCTTTCACTGTAATGACCATCTGCGCGCACGTCGCGCCGACGTCATTACAGTGAAAGTGAAACTGAAATGAGCCAAGAGGCTTATTTCAGTTTCACTTTCTACGTGCTCAGGGGGCTATCTCAGCCCCCTGAGCACGTAGAAAGACGGGAGAGGTATCGTTGGAAAGGGGAGAATCTTGTGTGGGAGGCCCAAGTACCCGCGACAGGCAAGGGCCCAAAACGTAGTGCGCCTCAACAGGCATGGGTCCTAAACGCAGTGCGCCTCACTATGTTTTGGGCCCTTGCCTGTCGCGGGTACTTGGGCCTCCCACACGAGTGAGGCACAGTTTTTATCGGGAGACCCGGGGGAATGCTGGGTGGTAGGAAATTTGTGTCAGCCCGCTGATGCCACAACTTTCCCACACAAAAATGTGTGAAAAAGGTGACATTTTTAGCTAAATTTGAGGTTTGCAGGGCATTCTGGGTAAGGAAACGTTGGGGGATCCACGCAAGCCATACCTCCCTGGAATCCCCCGGGTGTCTAGTTTTTAGAAATGTGTGGGTTTGGTAGGTTCCCCTAGGTGGCCGCTGAGCACCGGGCCAAGAACTGAGGTGACCCCCCTTGCAAAACCAGGTCGTTTTGAGGTAGGCAATTTTCATGTCGCCTCAATACGTTTTGGGCCCTTGCCTATCGCGGGTACTTGGGCCTCCCACACGAGTGAGGCACCGTTTTTATCGGGAGACCCGGAGGAACGCTGGGTGGTAGGAAATTTGTGTCAGCCCGGTGATGCCACAACTTTCCCACACAAAAAAGTGTGATAAAAGTGATTTTTTCAGCTAAATTTGAGGTTTGCAGGGCATTCTGGGTAAGGAAACGTTGGGGGATCCATGCAAGCCATACCTCCCTGGAATCCCCCGGGTGTCTAGTTTTCAGAAATGTGTGGGTTTGGTAGGTTCCCCTTGGTGGCCGCCGAGCACTGGGCCAAAAACCCAGGTGACCCCCCTTGCAAAAACCAGGTCGTTTTGAGGTAGGCAATTTTCATGTCGCCTCACTGCGTTGTGGGCCCTTGCCTGTCACGGGTACTTGGGCCTCCCACACGAGTGAGGCACAGTTTTTATCGAGAGACCCGGGGGAATGCTGGGTGGTAGGAAATTTGTGTCAGCCCGGTGATGCCACAACTTTCCCACACAAAAATGAGTGAAAAAGGTGAATTTTTCAGCTAAATTTGAGGTTTGCAGGGCATTCTGGGTAAGGAAACGTTGGGGGATCCACGCAAGCCATACCTCCCTGGAATTCCCCAGGTGTCTAGTTTTCAGAAATGTGTGGGTGTGGTAGGTTCCCCTAGGTGGCCGCCGAGCACTGGGCCAAAAACCCAGGTGACCCCCCTTGCAAAAACCAGGTCGTTTTGAGGTAGGCAATTTTCATGTCACCTCAATACGTTTTGGGCCCTTGCCTGTCGCGGGTACTTGGGCCTCCCACACGAGTGAGGCACCATTTTTATCGGGAGACCCGGGGGAATGCTGGGTGGTAGGAAATTTGTGTCAGCCCGGTGATGCCACAACTTTCCCACACAAAAATGTGTGAACAAGGTGATTTTTTCAGCTAAATTTGAGGTTTGCATTGCATGCTGGGTAAGGAAACGTTGGGGCATCCACGCAAGCCATACCTCCCTGGAATCCCCCGGGTGTCTAGTTTTCAGAAATGTGTGGGTTTGGTAGGTTTTCTTAGGTGCCGGCAGAGCTAGGGTTCGAAAACTACAGCTAGGCACTTTGCCAAAAAAGGTTCATTTTTCACTGCGAAATTGAGGTGTGTCCACGATGCGTTTTGCGCCGTTTCCTGTCGCGGGCACTAGGCGGACCCACACAAGTGAGGTACCATTTTTATTGGAAGACTTTGGGGAACACGGGGTGGGTGGAAATTTGTGGATCCACGCAGACTCCAGAACTTTCCACCACAGAAATGTGGGGAAAATGTGTTTTTTTGGCAATGTTTTAGGTTTGCAAGGGATTCTGGGTAGCAGAACCTGGTGGGAGGCAGTCAAGTCACCCCATCCTGGATTCCCCTGGGTGTCTAGTTTTCAAAAATGTATAGGTTTGCTAGGTTTCCCTAGGTGACGGCAGAGCTATGGTTCAAAAACTACAGCTAGGCACTTTGCCAAAAAAGGGTCATTTTTCGCTGTGAAATTGAGGTGTGTCCACGTTACGTTTTGCGCCGTTTCCTGTCGCGGGCACTAGGCCAACCCACACAAGTGAGGTACCATTTTTCTCGGAAGACTTTGGGGAATGCAGGGTGGGTGAAAATTTGTGGATCCACACAGATTCCAGAACTTTCCACCAGAGAAATGTGGGGAAAATGCATTTTTTTGGCAATTTTTTAGGTTTGCAAGGGATTCTGGGTAACAGAACCTGGTGGGAGGCAGTCAAGTCACCCCATCCTGGATTCCCCTGGGTGTCTAGTTTTCAAAAATGTATAGGTTTGCTAGGTTTCCCTAGGTACCGGCAGAGCTATGGTTCAAAAACTACAGCTAGGCACTTTGCCAAAAAAGGGTCATTTTTCACAGCGAAATTGAGGTGTGTCCACGTTGCGTTTTGCGCCGTTTCCTGTCGCGGGCACTAGGCTGACCCACACAAGTGAGGTACCATTTTTCTCAGAAGTCTTTGGGGAACGTGGGGTGGGTGGAAATTTGTGGATCCATGCAGGTTCCAGAACTTTCCACCAGAGAAATGTGGGGAAAAAGTGTTTTTTGGGCAATTGTTTAGGTTTGCAAGGGATTCGGTGTAACAGAACCTGGTGGGAGGCAGTCAAGTCACCCCATCCTGGATTCCCCTGGGTGTCTAGTTTTCAAAAATGTATAGGTTTGCTAGGTTTCCCTAGGTGCCGGCAGAGCTAGGGTTAAAAAACTACAGCTAGGCACTTTGCTAAAAAAGTGTAATTTTGCATTGTGAAAATGTGGTGTGTTCACTTTGGGTTTTGAGCCATTTCCTGCCGTGGGCACTATGCCTACCCCTACAAGTGAGGTACCATTTTTATCGGGAGACTTAGGGTAATTCAGATTTGTAAAGGAACTGTTATTACCTATTGACTTTCGATGCATTTCTGCCTTCCAAATGAAAGACATGGTGTAAAAAAGAAGTCATTCTAAAAAATGACTGATAATTCTCATGCTAGTATGAGTATTCCCAAATTCGGAAATGTGAAAATATCTACTGTTTCTAAACTCTATATTTTGTTCCCATTTCAGAAATACATAGGTGTCTTTCATACCGATTTTTCCATGTACACATTGTTACACAATAATTGCTATATACCCGGTACATAATAAAAAAACATTGCAAGTTGCTGCTCAGTTTTTGGCTCTTGGTTCGTCGCGTTCTTGGTGAACCTACAAGTCCTATATATCCCCACAAACAGTAATGTCCAGCGGATGTAACGGTATATTGCTTTCAAAGAGCTGTCATAATTAAAAGAAGTTACAGGTGAAAACGTTGACACAAAAGGCGCTTTTTTTCAACAAATGTTCAATGTATCCTATATTTAACTGTTAGTTTCTATAAAGAAACCTTGATGGATCTACACAAATGACCCCTTGCTGAATTCTACTTCTCTAAAATGTATAGCTTTCCAGGATCCATTAGTGCTTTTGTACCCATTTCTACCATTAACTGGAAGGAGGTCAAAATCACAAAAAATAGCAAAAATAGGCTATGTCCCAGAAAAATGCCAAAACTGTGTAAAAGATGTTGGGTTTCTGACAAAAGTCTGGTATCCCCTAAAAGCTGGGAAAATGGTGATTTCAGCCCCACAAACCCTTTTTTGATAACACTTGCAGGGAAAAACCCAGATGCTTTCAATTGCAGCCTGTTTTCCCATTTTCCCCCCATAAACCTAAATTTTGCTGTATTTTGCCTCATTTCTGTGACCCCTCAAGGGGAATCCACAAACCCTGAGTACCCTCAGAATCCCCATGATGTTGGAAGAAAAGGACGCAAATTTGGCGTGGATACCTTATGTGGTCAAAAAGTTACAGGGGCCTCAGCGCGCACTACCACAAATAGCCAAAAAAGGGTGTGGCACAGGAGGGGAAAAGGCCTGACAGCGAAGGGGTTAACATTTTTCCACTTGGATACAGTTGCGGAAGCTTGCGGTACCCACTGGGGCTAGTACGCCAACCAGAGTCCTGGGCAACCATTTCTGGACTTCTTCAACCAGGATGCCTTGCGCCCATTGGGGCGGGACTCATATTGTTCAAATAAAGATGGTGACCTTTACCACTGCTTCCGTATTCATTTGCCTGACGAAGAGCAATTAGGCTCGAAACGCGTTTGGATGCATATGGAGGTGCTGTGATGTGCTGACACAGTGACTGCCGGCGGTGGTGTGCGTTAACTCCTATTGGAGAGACATCTACATTGGGGCATCCCTCGGTGTGGTTTAATATATATATATATATATATATATATATATATATATATATATATATATATATATAAATATATTATCTACTGGCGGTCGCCAGTAGATAGTTATAGTCAGGACCGAGTTTCCATAGGAAATCTCAAAATTCTATTTTGAATAACGTTGGCGCCGGTTGACGAATCCTCGCGAAATTTTCAAAACTAATGGGGCGCTCCGTTTAGCTCCTACCCTGAAAGTCTCAGGGTGATTCGTCAAGCGGGGGCCGAGAAAAAAGGGGGCTCCCAAAACGCGTTTTTCCCATGCATTTTTCCATAGGACCTTTAGACACAGCTACAGTCTGAATGGCTGAACAGAATTACTTGAAATTTGGCAGAGAGGTAGCCATAAGGTCAAGGAAGTGCCTTTTGCAGGTCTGGTGTAAATCTGTTGAGTATTTCCTGAGTAAATAGCATTTGAAAGCATATCAATATCTATACGCGCGTACCGTGCGCGCACTGAGCTAGCCCTGTGCGCGCACCTTGCCGTGCGCGAGCGTAATTCTGATTGGTTGTTAGATGTCAGTAAACATTCGAATCAGTCGAAATCAGGAAGTCTCGGCCGCCATTTTGTCTGTCGCACTAAAAAGGAAAGGTGAAGACCGTGAACAGGGGGCAGGGTAGGGAGTTCTAGACCCCCCTAGCCATTGTCAGGGGGGCACAGTAGGACCACGAAGGGCAAAAAAAAGATCTTAATTTTTTAAAAGACATCGCGAGGTGCGCGCACTCTACGCGTACCCGAAAAAACCTTAAAAACATCACGAGGTGCACGCACCCAGCGCGCACCCGAAAAAAACATTAAAAAAAATAGAAATAAAAATCACTTTTAAGTATTTAGATATTAGGTGGCTCTAAAAAGAGCCCTTTTGTTCATTGAGTGTTTTTTGGTACCTACAAGTAAGTACCGATGCAGAGTCTAAAGTTCAAGAGGAAGACTCTGTTGCCTTCATCAGTGAAATGTACACCGTCTCGTCTATAAATGTCTTGCATGTTGTAACGCAAGTTGTTGTGGTATATAGAACCCATACCATAGTCTCTGAGGAAAGCAGAAACAGACTTATTGACGTGCTTTCTTGCTTTGTCAATCTGCGGACAAAATTGGTTGGACCAGTTCCACTTTTGCCTTTAGCATATATTAGAATATACAAAGGCAGTTTGTGGAAAAAGTGACATCAATTGCACAACGGTGTCCTTAATAAGCATTTCCAGACCTACCCCAGTTAAAGTGCCTAGGTCATTTCCACCACAGTGCACAATAATAAGGTTAGGCTGTGGGAGATATAGAAAGGTTTTCACCAAAGGCATTAATTGGTGCCACTTTAACCCTCTTTGACCAATCCATTTAATGTCTACATTTGGCAAAGCAAGGTCTCTCACCATACCTCTTTTTTCTGCAAGTTTTTCACACCAGAAGACATAGCTGTGACCTACAATCCACACTGTGAACATCTTTCAAGGAGAACAGGATGCACTCAGGAGGAGTCTTTCAGTAGAATGGCATTATGAAAAGAAAGACAGTTGAAAAATGGAGGCATACATACTTTTTTTTAATAAAAAGAACTCATTGGCTGTTTCAAACCATTCTACACTAAAAACTAGGCTGTATGTTTACATTTTTAAAAGCATGTTTTGGATTGGTTCAGAAAAATGTGTTCCCACTGAACATTACTTTGGATTTGCTGTTAGGTTTGAAAAGTCAAGCAATCTTGCTCTTTGGATTTGAAACATTGTCTGCTAAACTTCTGACCTCTCTGCTCACACCTGTGTTCCATGAGCTGTTGCTATGGTAGCAGGCAGAAGTCATGTTGGGGGAAGGGATGATTTGCAAAGGGGTTGAAAGTTGCAACCAATAGAAAAGTGTGATTCCATTTGAAAAAATGTGGGAAGGACTGTGATTTTACATTAACATGTATATGTGGGAAAAAGAGAGGGAAAAATTGCCATTTACTGGTTGTGGAGAGAGGAGAGAGGTGTACAGCTCTGAGATTCTGGCTCTGATAATCTGCTGTTTGAGTGCCACATTTCTTTCTCAACTAATTAATTTTAAAGGTGAGTTATGAGTTTGAGAGGGGAAGTATGTGGTGTATTTTGATATAAATAATAGAATTGTCATTCTTGTTTTAAGTTGTGTTTTACATTTTGTGGTTTAGAAGATATTTAACTATCTTGAACTTGTAAGATATTATGGAGTATGTCTTCACTGTAAGTTAAGGTGTAGTGGTATCAGTGAGGAATATTGTTTTGTGCCTAGAATGACATCATGAGTCTGTCTGCACACAGGATTTGTTGATAGAGATTTAATTCGTGTTGCTTTTGTTCTGTTAGCCTTGCACTCGCAGAAAAGGGGTAGTTTGATATCTTAAAGTGTGATGGTTAGCATTCAGCAGAAATCATTTACTGACCAATGAGAGGCAAATGCAAACACATTTGAAAATAGTATGGTACATTTTCCTACCACTTTAAAAGTTGTGTTTTACATTTTATGTTAAGGAAGATATTTAAGTGGCTTGAACATGTTATATATTATGGAGTATGTCTTCATTATAAGTTAATGTGTACTGGTATCACCCAGGAATACTGTTTTCTACCTAGAATCATACCATGAGACAGTGAGCACACAGGAAATGTAAACAGAGATTTCATTCCGGTTGGACTTGCTCTATTACCCTTGCACTCGCAGGAAAGGGGCAGCTTGTTTTTTATAACACTCTAGTCTAATCAGTCACCCTCTAACACATGGTCATGGTCTCAAGGAGCTGTTAGGACATGTGCTCCTTTCTGCTTGTCTAAACTAGAAGGAACATGTGTCAGGCTGTTACAGTAATTATCACTTGCTCTACCCCAGTAGTAAATGTGCTTTCAAATTGCCAAAGGAAATATCGCTTTCTGCCTAGAATCAGACCATGAGTCTGTGTGCACACAGGAATTGTTGTTAGCGTTTTAATTTGTGTTGCTGTTGTTCTGTAAAACTTGCACATTCAGGAAAGGCCCAGCTTGTTTTCTTCCAATGTGTTGGTTAGCACTCAGCAGAAATCAGTATCTCAAAAATGTGAGCCAAATGCAAACACATTTGAAAATAGCATGGTAGATTTTTCATCAATTCTTGCAATGGCTGAGGTGGTTCCTACATGTTGAAAACTCCAATTAACCCTTACCACACATGTACTCTTACACACATGTCTGTACTCTTCATGCAGTTGTGGGAGTCTCCATGCAGATCTCTCTTGCAGCTGACAATACACAGTCTCCAGAAACACACTCTTTGCACACACTCAGCAGCTTCTGCTACACTCCCATGCGTAATAGTCAGCTCTGTGTGCTGTTTCAGATAGCAGTGTGTAACGCAAACAGATTCAACGTCACCAAGGCTTATTTCCTTTGGTCTAGTCTAATCACTCACCCTCTAACACATGGTCATGGTCTCAAGGAGCTGTTAGGACATGTGCTCCTTTCTGCCTGTCTAAACTAGAAGGAACATGTGTCAGGCTGTTACAGTAATTATCACTTGCTCTACCCCAGTAGTAAATGTGCTTTCAAATTGCCAAAGGAAATATCGCTTTCTGCCTAGAATCAGACCATGAGTCTGTGTGCACACAGGAATTGTTGTCAGCATTTTAATTTGTGTTGCTGTTGTTCTGTAAAACTTGCACATTCAGGAAAGGCCCAGCTTGTTTTCTTCCAATGTGTTGGTTAGCACTCAGCAGAAATCAGTATCTCAAAAATGTGAGGCAAATGCAAACACATTTGAAAATAGCATGGTAGATTTTTCATCAATTCTTGCAATGGCTGAGGTGGTTCCTACATGTTGAAAACTCCAATTAACCCTTACCACACATGTACTCTTACACACATGTCTGTACTCTTCATGCAGTTGTGGGAGTCTCCATGCAGATCTCTCTTGCAGCTGACAATACACAGTCTCCAGAAACACACTCTTTGCACACACGCAGCAGCTTCTGCTACACTCCCATGCGTAATAGTCAGCTCTGTGTGCTGTTTCAGATAGCAGTGTGTAACGCAAACAGATTCAACATCACCAAGGCTTATTTCCTTTGGTCTAGTCTAATCAGTCACCCTCTAACACATGGTCATGGTCTCAAGGAGCTGTTAGGACATGTGCTCTTTTCTGCCTGTCTAAACTAGAAGGAACATGTGTCAGGCTGTTACAGTAATGATCACTTGCTCTACCCCAGTAGTAAATGTGCTTTCAAATTGCCAAAGGAAATATCGCTTTCTGCCTAGAATCAGACCATGAGTCTGTGTGCACACAGGAATTGTTGTCAGAGATTTAATTCATGTTTCTTCTATTTTGTAAGAGTTTGACTCGTAGGAAAGGATCAGCTCATGTGATAGGATTTGAAAAGTTTTTTAAAAAAAATTGGAATGAATTTAAATTACATAAAGGTATTTTTTTTAGTTTTTTGCAGGTATTGGTGAGCAACAGTGAAAAAATATAAAGATGCCTATAAAGTCAAGAAAAAGAAAAGAAAAGAAACAACAACTATATTTGAAGACGACTGATAAAAAAAAAATAGGAGGCGAAGCACGTGTTGGAAAACAGAAAAAGTCTTCTGGTAAGCAAACTAAAGAATTTTTAAAAAATATCTTCCAAAAAAAAAAAAATGATCGAAAGATACATTCGAACAGTGTTTCAAGTACAAAACAACAACAGAGTCGACAGCAAAAACAAAATGCTAATATAGACTCAGAAGTTAGGAAGAGTGACTTAACACGGAAAATAGATTTTAAAAATATTCGTCGAAAAATGTTTCAGAGAAGAGTGATGTTAAATTTGCTAAAGGATGTGAAAAAATATAAGAAAAAAACTAAATTTTATAAGAAAAAGAAATTTATTGAAAGTATTGCTACCAAGGCATTAGAAATAAAAAAAAACTATTCATTTTAATTTTGAACAGGATGCGTAGATTAGATAAATTAGTGAATGCAATGAAGTCACAAAGCAAAAGGAAAAGAGAAGTAAAAAAACTTTTGTAAAGTGTTCTTAGGAGAATGGAAATATAGTTCAAGTTCTGAACCATTTTTTAATGAAGAGAGTTATCTTCAAAGTAATAGTTTGTTGCATGCAGTTGACACCAATGGTAGAGCTTATGAAATTAAGGATGGTTGTGTAATGGAAAAGGAGAAAATGGTTCCAAGAAATGAGGAACAAGTGATGGCTGATGAGGTTATGGGAAGACGTCCTAAAGCCCCAGTGTACACTTGGAATTGTAGTAGTATTTTTACTATGCGTCAGGAATCTATTGATAAATTACGTGACTTTCTAAGAGAATATAGTAAAAAGTGTGTTAAACAGAAAATTAAGGTGCTTCAAAGACTAGATCCATGCAGAGTGAGAGAGAATACTGGTTTGCAAGGACATTCTCTGGCTTGTCTATCTAGGAAAGTGTGTCAAAGTGTTTTTCACCATTTTAGGATGCTGGCTGTTCATCATACTGAAATGAGAAAGTTTGTGAGAACATTGTATTTTGCTAAAAGTCCAGCACTAAAGTTAAATGAGTTGAATAATGCTCTGTTCCGTGGATCTGTATCAGATGTAGCGAAGGTTACTGATGAGATTCAGTTTTGTTACTTTGGTCCAGAACAAGAAAGTGTAGAAAATGACACAGTGATTGATGAAAATGTGGAAGAGAATGTAGAACTCACTGTTAGTAAAAATTTTGAGGATGAAATGACAAAATTTACTATCATCTCTAATGAAAGACCAAATATTTGTTGCCGGAGAAGCCATTACAAAAATCAAACAAGGAATGTTGATCTGTATAAAAAAAGTGAAAATGAAGATAATTATAAGTGGAAAGATTTTGCAACATATATATTTCGGGAAAATTGTTTTGATTTGGGTGAAGATCAGCGTATTTGTAAATACTGTTATAACAAGTTAGAAGAAAATGGAATGCCAGCTAGAGCTGTACATAATAATTTAGAATTGGTTGATATTCCTCCAGAACTTTCTGATTTAAATACGTATGAGTCTATACTCATTCAATGTGTCCATCCGTTTCAGACCATAGTGCGTATGGAGCCAAAAACTGGTAAATTACCTCCTTTGGATTTACAAAGAGGTTTAAAAGGAAGAGTTGTCTATTTGCCATTGGATTTGAAAAAAAATATGGAAACAATTGATGCAGATACTTTGGAAACTGAACCATTAGTTATTCTGGTTAATGGTGTACCTACAAGGAATAAGAAAATTTCGCAGGAGCTGGTGGATGTACGAAAAGTACAACGAGCAAATTTATATTTGAAAAAAAATAATAAATGGTATGAAGCCATTTATATGGATGAAGATGAAGAAGAAATACTAGAAGACACAGGAATACCAACTGGGCAACTTGAAAAAGTGGATAAGTCAAAAGAAGAAGAAATTTATGAACATTTCAGCATACATCCTCTACATTCTAAAGAAGTGTACGGGAGGAGAGCTTGGAAGCTCGTTGTTTTCCCCAGCTGTTTCCTACAGGAGAAGGAGGACGATATGATGAACGTCCAGTACAGATTCCTGCTTCTGAGTATCAGACTACAAGACTATATGCAGAAGATCCGAGATTTCGTCAAAGTATTCCTTATTTGTTCCATCTTTTATTTGAAAGTGACTTGTCAGCACTATCTTATGCAGTAAATCACATTTTGAAAACTGGAGTACATCTACGTAATGTGACTGCAAAGGATTTTATGAACAAAGTGCAACAGCGAGATGATCATTTGGAATCTCAATTGATCAATTTGATGGCTTGGCAGCGTGGGACGAATGAATATTGGTACCGACGCCATGGAGAATTGAAATGTATGTTACGGAATTTAGGAACTCCTACATGGTTCCTTACCCTAAGCTGTGCTGAGTACGCTTGGGATGATCTTCTGGATTTTCTTCGAGAGGCAAATTCAAATATTGAAAACATCCAATACAAGACAGCAGGAGAATTGTGCTCATTGGATCCGGTTAATGTTTGCAGATATTTCAATCATAGATTTGAGGCTATGATGTCCTTCATCTTCAATAAAAAAAATCCACCTCTTGGAGAAGTTGTGGATTTCTTTTGGAGAAAAGAGTACCAAGCAAGAGGTGCTCCTCATATTCATATGCTGTTGTGGATCAAGGATGCTCCAAAATTTGGAACAGATTCTGATGATGCAGTTTTAAGTTTCATCGAAGGATATGCAACATGTGCTATACCTAAAAGCACAGAAGAGAAAAATTTAAAAGAGCAAGTTTTACGTTTCCAAAGTCATCGGTGTGGAAAATACTGTTGACGAAAGTACAAGAGTAAAGATAAATTCTACACAAAATGTTGATTTGGATTTCCACGACCTGTTCTTTCAAAAGGAAGAGTAAACAGTTTTATGTCAGCTGTGCGACATACTATTACAAGAAAATCACCTAAGAATACCTACAACCTAAGAAGAAAAGAAGAGTCAAAATATATAAATGACTACAACCCAGTCATTTTATCCATGTGGAATGCTAACATGGATATACAGTATGTGGCTGACAATTATATTGCTGTTGCTCGGCATGTCACATCTTACATCACTAAATCTGAGAAAACGGAATAGAAGGAAATGTGGAAAGAGATTTCTCACGAGAAGACTGTCAGTAAGAAGCTATACAGTTTCAGTTTAAAGATGTTATCGCATCGAGAAATTGGATCCTACGAATGCTCAGATAGGTTATCATCTGCAAGTCTGTACTCAAAATCCAGAAGAATAATTTGGGCAAGTTTAGGTCTTGCAGGAATGCGAAATCGGGTACTGAAATCTATTCGAGAAATTGAGTATTTAGCAGAGTTCGAACCAGAAAGTACAGACATTTTAAGAACAAACATGTTGGACACATATTACCCACAAAGAAGTCATCACCTTGAGAACATGTGTCTCTATGAAGTGCTGCAGAACTTTATTTTTAAACGGAATGTCACAGAAGATATCAACAATGGAAAATATAAAGTCATTGGTGAGGAAGGATGTTTGGTGAAGCAAACAAAAGGAAGTTTGATAAATCACCGGAAGCTGAGTTGCGACACTCCTGATAAAAAGGAATTTTACTACTTGGCACTTTTGCAGCTGTTTAAACCATGGCGTTCAGAGGACGAACTACTTGGAGAATTTCAGAGCTATGAAGATTCCTTTAATGCTAGCAAAGACAGTGTCGAATGCAGTACTTTCACAACTTATGTTCAAATGTTAAATGAAGAAATTGAACAAGAAGCAACAATTGCAGCTGAAGTAGCTAGAGACAGTTCTCAAGACAGTCAAAGTTCTGGGACATTCAGTCAAGATCCTCTAGGACAACCGATCATCGAAAATGAAGCAGCAATAGCTATGAACGAAGTGGAAACAGCTATGAATCAAGCTCAGGAAGATTTAGTAGACATAACATATTTGGAGGAGCAACTGAATGAAGAACAAAAACAAATTTATGAAGAAGTCAGACAAAAAATTGATCACGGATTACTACATGAAAATAAAGAGTGCTCATGCACATCTTTTGAACCAATGAGAATGTATGTAAGTGGACAAGCAGGAACTGGAAAAAGTTTCTTAATTAGTGTAATTAGAAGCTACCTACAGAAGAAAATGGATTCCATTTTGTCTTGTGTTGTTACTGCTCCAACTGGGTTAGCAGCGTAAAACATCAAAGGAGTTACCTTACATCGTTTGCTAATGTTACCAGTAGAGCATGAGAACAAAATACAGTACCACAAACTAGCAGGAGAAGCATGCTTGGAAGTTTCAAGAGTATTGAAGAAAATGAAAGTACTCATTATTGATGAGGTTAGCATGGTATCAAACTTAATGCTTGCCTTTGTGCATTTAAGAATGCAGCAAATTCTGAAGACAGACTTTGACGTCCTTTTTGGAGGAAAACACGTCATAGTTTTTGGAGATCTTTTGCAACTTACTCCAGTTAAAGGACAACCGATATTCCATACACTTACACATGAAGACACAAAAAAGTCATTAGGAAGTATAGGCAATGTAAATATTTGGACATACTTTCAGTATAAGGAACTCATTACCAATATGAGGCAAGCCAATGATGAGGACTATGCAAGTATTCTGAAAGATATAAGAATTGGACTACTCACAGAACATGGCAGAAAAGCATTACAGAGTCGATTGCTGAGTAATTTGTTTCCAACAGAACAAATAGTTCCAGAGAAAATATACAAGAAAATTGTGGAATAAAATACTGTAATCTGCTTAATGGCAACACTTCATGAATGTTCTGTATTCAATCAAGAACTTTTGAAATTGGAAAATGAAAAGATTATAAAACTGGAAGCTGTGGATAAAATAGAACATGAACGAATAACTGTTATATTGACAGGCAAATTGGGTACTAAATTGGATTCTCTGGAGAAAAACATTTCAAAAACAGCAGGTTTGGAAAATAATCTTTATGTGTTTATGAACTGTAGAGTAATTTTAAGACGGAATTTGGATGTAGAGAAAGGTTTAGTGAATGGAGCTATGGGAAGAGTTGTGGGTTTTATTAATTACCAGAAAAAAGTTGGAATTGAATGTTTAAAAATAAAATTTGATCAGATACAAAAGGTTAAAGACATTTGTCGTTGTTCAGTTCGTTTCTTGCTTGTGAAAGACTTATATGTGCATAGGAAGCAGTTTCCATTTTCTCTAGCTTATGCTGTAACTATTCACAAATCTCAAGGATTAACTGTTGATAGTGCTTTTGTAAACATTGGATCTACTGTGTTTAAAGAAGGTATGGCATATGTTGCTTTGTCACGTGTGAAAAAATTATCTGGATTATTCATGATAGACTTTGATGATTCAAAAGTAAGTGCTGATGGAAACTGTGTAAAGGAGTATAATAGATTAAGAAGAAGCTATGCTCCTCATTTAGGTCAGTATCCTGTGTTTGAAAAACGTGTTGTTTGTCGGAAAAGGAGATTTGAGAATATCTGTAATGAGGGTGTACAGAAGAGAAAACAAAAGGATAGTGATGTGACTGCAAGCAAAAAGAAAAAGGACAGTGTGGAAGAGGTTGTTGGTTGTCATTTTGAAAATAGCTCTGGTGTCAACTGCTACGCAAATGTAGTGCTGAATGTTGTATTTTATCTTGAATTTTTGCAAGAGCAGATAACACTAAATCATGAAAAAAGATTCTGTTCTTTGCTGAGTCTCCTCTATGAGAAGCTGAGTAATGATAAAACTAAAATAGAAAGTGCTTCTGATGTTAGAAATCTTTTAGATGTATGTTCTGGACGTACACAGTTTACACAAAATGTCCAGCAAGATGCACAGGAATTCTTGATGTATATCCTGATGGTACTGGAAGATGAAGGGGTAGAAGTAGAAAATGTATTTGGTGTCTCTTATAAATGGGAACATTGTTGTGATAACTGTATGAACACAAGCAGTAGTAATGTTGATTCTGAAAGGTTCATATATTTACCATTACCAGAGAGTAAAACAGTGACTTTTAGTAAATTAGTTAAAGATGCTAATTACAAGATGGAATGTTCTCAATGTAAATCAGACATGTTGTCAACGTTATTTTTAAAGCAATATGGACAGTATGTAATTTTAATGATGCAACGTTGTAGAGCTGATGGTTCAAAATTGGACACTTTAATAAAGAAGTTTACAGGACAACAATTATCAATATCTGGAAAAACTTTTGTTGCAGTTGCAATACTTTTTCATGATGGACCTTCTATAACTTCTGGTCATTACACAGTTTATCTTAAATGTGAAAAAGGATGGACACTGTGTAATGATTCTCAATTGATTTTCAAGCAACGTTTGCCTCATGATTGACCCAATTGTTACCTAATTTTTCTGAAACCCAAATTTTAAATACTAACATCATCATTGGAAGAAAGCATTATTAAAATTTAAAAGGATTTAAATTGGATATTTCGCTCAAAAGAGATTTTAAACTTACCATTTGGCCGTAAGGAAAGGTAAAACAAACATTTGTGGACTTCTTTGACAGATATTATTTTGGAAAATGTTCTTTTGCAACAAGGTTTACAGACGTTATTTTTTGGAAATTGTTATTCTTCTTAAAAGGTATTTTTAACATTTCTATTAAAGTTTGTTTTAGTGAGGATACATTTGGGGCTTTTTTAAACAATCTTTCAGATTGTTTTTTTTTTTGCCCGCTGTTAAATGATGAATACAATTGATTTCACTATTTTCAGTGAAAATCAAAACATTCTGAAAACAGCAAAAAAAGGGCAAAAAATTGCTTTGCTAAATATGAAAAAACATGTACTGTTTAATAAAGTGTATTGTTGAATATTAATATTTTTTTCTTTTTTCAGAACTAAAAAGAAAATTTAGAAGATGTTATTCAGTTATCTTTGCAATTAAATAAAAATATTTAATTCTAAATTATTTATTTTGATGGTCAGGTAAGTTTAACATATCTGTATGTGTCACTGGTTTCGTTTCATGCTTCCTTTTCTTCACCTCTCCTTACTCTACTTTTCTCATTTCTCTTCTCACTCTCTCTTCCTGCTTTACTACTCTTTTGTAACTTCCTCACTCCTTCTATACTACTCCCCTACCTTTACTACCTCCATCACTAATTTTTCATCCATGTTTCTTTTTCTGTATCCATATGTCTTAGTCTTTTTAACTGCCTTACTCCTTCTCAGTTGTTTGCTCTCTGTGTCTGTATCTGTCACTCTTGGTTTGTCTGTTTCCTTAACATCTCTGGGGCACATTTACAAGCCACCTGCGCCACCACTACGTCAATTTTCTTGACGAACTTGTTGCGCAGGGTGCTTTTCCATATTTACAAGGAGAGGATAAGCCTCTTTGTGTGTCTTTTCCTCTCCTTGTAAATACAGCCAATTCAAATTCAGCACTAAAATGAGCTATTATGTTTTTTGGGTACCTATACATAAATACTGATGCAGAGTTTAAAGTTTAATAGGAAGACTCTCTTCCCTTCATCTGTGAAATGTACACCATCTCTTTTTTAATTACTTTGCCACTCCCCTCTCTTTCTCAGGGAGTTCCTGAAGGTTTACTAAAGGTGAAAAAAATGGGTTTTTTTTGTTTTTTTTTTAAAACCCATTGGGTGCGCGCTGGGTGCGCGCACTCTAAAAAAAAAATAAGAAATAGATTCTAAAAAACAAGTTGTGGTGTTTTGATTTTAGGTGGCTCTAAAAAGAGCCCTTGAGTTAATGTAGGGACAGAGGAAGAGAAAAACGGAAAAAAAAGAAGAAAATTATGGCCTTTCGCAAGGATGCTCCTCAAATTTTCTTTGAATGAGATCAATACTGCTCTCACCCAAAGAAATAAGAAGACCACAATCCATGCAGTGTGTACTCATCCTCCCAAAACAAGGACGAATATCCAGAGGTGTGGAAGAAGGTGAAGGCACCACTGCAGAAGAAGTGCTTGCCTGAGCTGCCGAAGATGTGCTCGGCTGAGCTGCTGCAGATGTCGTCGGCTGAGCAAGTGGAGGGTTTGCTCCAGAAGCTCGACGAAAAGTCACTGGATACATTGCTTCAACGTGCCTCGTCATAGTGTGAATACTAAAAGAGTACTTCTTGTTAGGATTCCCACGTGACAAGACGCGCTGACACAGTTTGCAGGTGACCTTTGGTTCATTCACCTTCTTTTGTCCCTCTGGAAAAGTGAAAAACTGCCATATAAAGGAGTCTTTCTGCTTCCTCTGCCTCTGTCTCTCAAGAGTGTCCTATTCACTCTCAGAAGATGGCTGCTGCTCTGCCATTGTATCTCAACACACAGATTAGCTCCTTCTCCTAGGGAATCAGAACTAACAATGAGGGGGTGGGTGTGATTTTGGAAGAATCTGGAACTAAAAGTACTTTGAACCAATGAAAAGTGATGTTTCTTCATCACATGACTTGCCATGAGGGGATTGGGTGTGGTATTGAAACAATATGAAACTGAAAGTAATGAAAACCAATTAAAAGTGTTGTTTTATTCATCACATACCCCGAGGTGCACGCACCGAGCAAGCTCCCTGCGCGCATGGTACAATTACGCATGCGTGAACGCGTATGCGTGCATGCGCTCACGTACTATGCGCGTACGTAACGCGCATACGCAGCACGCGCGTATGCGTCAACGTCAGCGCGCGTACTCTACGCGTATACGGAAGTGTACCGCGTGGAGTACGTACGACGCACCTAAGCATGCGTATGTACGCATGCGTACTAGGTGCGCGCTCCGAGCGCGCAGTAAAACGTATGTATGCGTACGTAAATAACATACGCCGGAATTCATGAAAAAATGTACGCAAACGCACCCTAAGAAATTAAAGGATACAGATAATATATAAATGTATACATAGGGAAGTTTTTGAAAAAGAAATATTTAAAAAATATAATACAAAAATACAAAAATTTGCATTTAAAAAACCTTTGAAATTCACTGAAAAAAACATAGGTTTCACACACGTTAGAGTTAGGAATTAGCATTTAAAAAACCTTGCAAATTCACTGAAAAAAACAGAGGTTTCACACACGTTATAGTTAGCTGGACATTTTACTCGTAAAAAACCAATGAAATTCCCCCGTTATAGTTAGTTCAGCTAACTATAACTCGCGCGCCCGCAATCCACTGCTGATGACGTCACATATTACATCACTCATGACATGGTCAGTGACATCACTGATGACATCACTGATGACATCTCAAATGACATCACTGATGACATCACTGATGACATCATCCTTGTAATAAGGTAGCACATCTTCTCACACTCTAATATAACCTTTGATACACTGACTAAAAATTTAAGAGTTCCATTCTCAAAACCATACATACTGCAATACCAATAACTACATACCCAATTATTAACTCTTAGGTCTACATACACCTCCACACACTCACCTGTACAGTCACTCATACTTACAGTCACTCCATACAAAAGTATCATATGAATTTATACACACACCTATATAGACACTCACACACTACCAATCATCCATAGAGGTACTCTCACACTTACTCAATCATGCAAATAATCACACTCCCATTTACTCACCTAGGCAGTGAAACACACTCAAGTTCACTTACTCATAAAAATAGTATCACATTCTTATGCTCTTAGAGAATCATTGATACAAGCACACACTCATCCATACAGTCACTCTCACAATCACACACTCTCACATCTACCCACTTATATACTCCTACACGCATATATACTGCCTTTCACATATGTAGTTAGTCACAAATGTACCACTCACATATACATTCATTCCCTAACACACCCATACATTCACTCACTCTACCATACAGTCCATCACAGATGCAGTCTTAAAACCATGCACCCATAGAATCACCCACTCACACATCTATGCATAGAGTGACACACACCCTACCCACACAAACACTCATGAACCCATACAGATACTTAGACAACCAATCAATTACCCATATAGAGACTCATATAGCTGTTCTCAAAACCATGCAGCCACTTATACACCAACATACAGACACATACACACATTTACACAGTTTAGTCACTAGTCTGCAGTAAGATACATTTAATGACTAACTTAAAGAATCATGTTATGCACCACAGAAAATCATCCATTTACATACTTGTACACCCACTCATTCTTAAACAGGCCTTTCCCTATATATATTAAACATATTGAAATTTTTCAAAAACACATACTCACTGGATGATGTCATCAGTGATGTCATCAGTGATGTCATTTGAGATGTCATCAGTGATGTCATCAGTGATGTCACTGACCATGTCATGAGTGATGTAATATGTGACGTCATCAGAAGTGGATTGCGGGCGCGCGAGTTATAGTTAGCTGAACTAACTATAACGGGGGAATTTCATTGGTTTCTTACGAGTAAAATGTCCAGCTAACTATAACGTGTGTGAAACCTCTGGTTTTTTTAGTAAATATATATATAAATATATATATATATATACATATATATTACCTGCACAAGCTGTATTCTAATTGGCTGTCAACACTCCAGATCAGGAAGTGTTGGCAGCTATCTTGTGCCACGGTCCCAATCCCCCCACACTGCCCCGTGGCTCAAAGATAGTATATGCGGTGGGGCTCACGGCTCCCCGTAGCCCCGGGGACCGCCACACCCCGGGGCTTATTGAAAATGGGTGGGGGGGCTCGCAGCCCCCCCAGCCCCAGGGACCGCCACCCCCCAGGGCTTGAAGTAATTTGGGATGGGGGCTCCAAGGCCCCCCAACCCCCGGGGACCACCACCCCCCGGGGCAACTTGTCAATGTGGGATGGGGCCACGCGGCTCCCTCCTGGTGCCTTGAATAGGCCCTGGGGAATGCCACCCCCCAGGGCCGGCTCCTGCAGTGTCCCGGGGTGCCCACCCCCGGGACACTGTAGTTTGCAATGACAGGGCGGGAGCCTCGCGGCTCCCGCCCTGTCATTGCAAACTGCTTTGCTCCATTGAAGGGAGAGCAGGGAAACCTGCTCTCGCTTCAATAAAGCAAAGCTGATTGCTTTTTCACATGGGGAGCAGCATGTTAGCTGCTCCCCATGTGGAAAAGCAATGTCGGCTCCTGCAGGACACGGGGAGCCGGCTGGGACCGTGGGGGGATTGGTGACCCCCACGGCCCCCAACAGAGGCCAGGCCCCGGGGGATCGGGGCCATAAGTGGCCTAGGAGGGGGGCCACGTGACCCCCCTCCCAGATTTAAAAAAAAACAATGGCCGGCCCCGGGGGATGTGGTCCCCGGGGCCTTAAAGTGGCCAGAGGAGGGGGGCTATGCAGCCCCCACCATAAAAAAAGGGCCATGCCCCCGGGGATGGGATCCCCAGGGCAAATTATGGCCTCGGGAGGGCCCTTCCTGATTTTTTTTTATAAACAAAAATTGGGGGCAGGCCCAGGGGGATGGGGTCCCCAGGGCAAAAAAATGGAAAAACAGCCCCCCTTCTAAAAAAAAGAAGAAGAAAAAAAAGACCGGGATCGGGCCGGAGGCCACGCCCCCTCCTTACACCACTCTGGAAATGCGCCCCCTGGCGCGTTTGCAGAAGGGGAACTAATTCCCCTTGAATACTGGGGGTCCCTGGGGGCCAACTAGCCCACCAGGAACCTCCAGTATGCGCCAGGGGGCTGTGTTGCAGAGAGTTGTAATGAGGCCACACCCGTTTTTACACCTCTCTGCAACGTAGCTCCGTGGCGCTTACTGGAGGTACCTGGTGGCCTAGTTGGCCGCCAGGGGACCTCAGGATTCAAGGGGACTTAATCCCCCAACTTAAAACGCGCCACGGGGCGCGTTTGCACAGTGGTGAAGGTAGGGGGTGGGGCCAGAAGTGATACTGTGCAAACACTCCCTGTGGCGCGTTTTAAGTTGGGGAATTCATCCCTCTTCAATCCAGAGGTCCACTAGGGGCCAACTAGCCCACCAGGTACCTCCAGTAAGCGTCACGGAGCTGCGTTGCAGACTGTTGTAAAAAGGGGAGTGGCCTCTGAACACCTCTCTGCAACGCAGCTCCCTGGCACCTCTGGATTGAAGAGGAATTAATTCCCGAACTTAAAACGTGCCACAGGGCGTGTTTGCACACGTCCCTGCCCCCTTCCTTCACCATTGTACAAATATTCCTCTAAAATCAGCCGAACTACGAATTCCGATTTACTCACCTGTTATCAGGAGAGAACCCAGGGCTGCATCTTTTAGCCCTGCACTGACCCTGAAAAGTAATTCTAAGCGTACTTACTAGTAACTTGTATTTCCTTCCATAGGAATCGATTGTGTGGTTTTTACCAGAAAAGTTTCTAAGTGTCCATTTTTGAAACGTACAAATATTCCTCTAAAATCAGCCAAACTACGTATTCCAATGTACTCACCTGTTATCAGGAGAGAACCCAGGGCTGCATCTGTTAGCCCAGCACTGACCCTGAAAAGTAATTCTAAGCGTCCTTACCAGTAACTTGTATTTCCTTCCATAGGAATCCATTGTGTGGTTTTCACCAGAAAAGTTTCTAAGTGTCCATTTTTGAAACGTACAAAAATTCCTCTACAATCAGCCAAACTACGAATTCCGATTTACTCGCCTGTTATCAGGAGAGAGCCCAGGGCTGCATCTGTTAGCCCAGCACTGACCCTGAAAAGTCATTCTAAGCATACTTACCAGTAACTTGTATTTCCCTCCATAGGAATCCATTGTGTGGTTTTCACCAGAAAAGTTTCTAAGTGTCCATTTTTGAAACGTACGAAAATTCCTCTAAAATCAGCCGAACTACGAATTCCGATTTACTCACCTGTTATCAGGAGAGAGCTCAGGGCTGCATCTGTTAGCCGAGCACTGACCCTGAAAAGTAATTCTAAGCGTACTTACCAGTAACTTGTGTTTCCTTCCATAGGAATCCATTGTGTGGTTTTCACCAGAAAAGTTTCTAAGTGTCTATTTTCACAAACTAAAAATATTCCTAAAAAATTGTCTGTATGACTTAAACATATTCTTTCAACTGTTTACAGGAGATTGGCCAGTGCTGGATCCAGGATCCACCACTGAGTAAGAAAAAGTAACGATAACACTACTATTACCTGCTAAGTGAATTTTCTGACATAGGATAACATTGGTGATTCTATGTGAAAATGTTTCTAAGAGTCAACTTTTAAAATACAATAATATTCCTTAAAAATCACTACTGTAACCAAAAGGCTTTTACTCAACTGTTTACAGGAGATGTCCAAGGACTGAATCTAGGATCCAGTCCTTTGGTTAGAAAAGTAATCCATAAAGTAACTAATCGCATTTGACTAGAAATTCACATTCAGCTCAATGTTGCATTGTGTTTGAAATTGTGTTGCCCATAGCAATAACTGTAACTACTGTACTTAAAAGTCTATTGCCTATTTGCAAAGTATTTAAACTAAAGTAATTCATTCTGAGAAAGTATATTTTGTATTGTACTGTATAATGTAATTAAAAAAATAAAATATCTAAAAATAAACAGTTTACAAAATGTAGTTTATCAGTATCAAAATAATCAGTATAACAATTAATACATTAAAAATTGTCATTTACAAAACCTTTGAAATTCACTGAAAAAATCATAGGTTTCAGGCCTGATATAGTTAGGAATTAGCATTTAAAAAACCTTTGAAATTCACTGAAAAAACCATAGGTTTCAGGCCTGATATAGTTAGGAATTAGCATTTAAAAACCTTAGAAATTCACTGAAAAAACAATAGGTTTCAGGGGTGTTATAGCTAGCTGGACATGTCACTCGAACAAATCCATTGAAATTCTTCCGATATAGTTAGTTGTACTAACTACATCTCGCGCACCCGCAATCCACTGCTGATGATGTCACATATTACATCATTCATGACATGGTCAGTGACATCACTGATGACATCTCAAATGACATCACTGATGACATCACTGATTACATCATCCACGTGACAATCAGATACACCTCATCATACACTAGTATAACCTTTCATCACTCACTGTAAAATACAGAGTGCCAGATTTAAAACCATAGACACACCAATAAAAGTTTCTAAACACCCACTCAGTGATTCCAAGATCTATACACACATGTAATCACTTACCTATAGATTCACTCATACATGCTATCAATGATCAATAGAACACTATGAAATATACTTATACACCTACATCGACATTACACACCAGCACACATCCTAATCACCTATGAAGTCATCCTACTCACTTATTCAAACAATGGATCATACTTACTTTTACTTAGCTATAAACTTATAAAAACACCACTTCATCTATTCATATAGATAATAAATCATACTTAGTGTGTTATAAAAACACTATTACAAGTATACAGTTATCCATACAGTCACTCATACAATCACTGAGTCTTATGTATTCTTATTTATATACAACAACTGACACATACACTGGCTTTAATTTTTCTAGTTTGTTGGACATGTACCATTGAGACATATATTTACTCATCGCCACACCCATAAAGATATTCACTCAGCCAAACAACTGTTATAACATGTAGTTTTAACTTCATATACCTACTGAATCATCTATTCACACATCTTTGGGCAGTCACACACCCCCCACTGAACCACACACACATTCACGTTCCCATACAAATACTCAGTTAATTAATCAATAAATAATATAGACTTTCACGTAGCTAGCAAACAACTAGTGCAGCAGTTTACACAACAACTGACAAAGTGATACAGATATTCACACAGTTTAGTCACTATCCAAAATATTTAGTGAGACACTATAAATTAGTCAAGTAAACAGTCAATAACACTGCTACTAAATCCTCCATCCAGATATTTATATGTATATATCCACTCATTCTTCAATGCAAATTGCTAGATATATAATACATATTTAAATAACGAACCAAACCACATTCAATGGATGATGTCATCAGTGATGTCATCAGTGATGTCATTTGAGATGTCATCAGTGATGTCACTGACCATGTCATGAATGATGTAATATGTGACATCATCAGCAGTGGATTGCGGGTGCGTGAGATGTAGTTAGTAAAACTAACTATATCGGAAGAATTTCAATGGTTTTGTTCAAGTGAAATGTCCAGCTAGCTATAACACCCCTAAAACCTATTGTTTTTTCAGTGAATTTTTAAGGTTTTTTAAATGCTAATTCCTTACTATATCAGGCCTGAAACCTATGGTTTTTTCAGTGAATATATATATATATATATATATATATATATATATATTCACTGAAAAAAACATAGGTTTCAGGCCTGATATAGTAAGGAATTAGCATTTAAAAAACCTTAAAAATTCACTGAAAAAACAATAGGTTTTAGGGGTGTTATAGCTAGCTGGACATTTCACTTGAACAAAACCATTGAAATTCTTCCGATATAGTTAGTTTTACTAACTACATCTCACGCACCCGCAATCCACTGCTGATGATGTCACATATTACATCATTCATGACATGGTCAGTGACATCACTGATGACATCTCAAATGACATCACTGATGACATCACTGATGACATCATCCATTGAATATTCACTGAAAAAAACATAGGTTTCAGAGATGTTATAGTTAGAAATTAGCATTTAAAAAGCCTTAGAAACTCACAGAAAAAAACATAGGTTTCAGGGACGTTATAGTTAGGTGGACATTTCACTCGTACAAAACCAGAGAAATTCCGCTGTTATAGTTAGTTCAGCTAACTATAACTCATGCCCACGCAATGCACTGCTGATGACATCACATATTACATCATTCATGACATGGTCAGTGACATCACTGAAGACATCACTGATGACATCATCCAGTGTTTTTTTCTATAAAGTTTAAATATGTTTTATATATATGCCAAGGTGTATTGAAGAATGAGTGGGTGTTTAAGTGTCTGGATGGAGGATTTAGTAGGTGTGTGGCTGTATAAGTGAGTGATTAAATGTGTCTTAGTGAATGCATGGGTTAGTGACTAAACTGTGTGAATGCATGGGTTAGTGACTAAACTCTGTGAATGTCTGTATCAGTCTGTCTGTTGTTGTGTAAGCTGCTACATGAGTGTCTATATGGGTTATTTATTGGTTGCCTGAGTATTTGTATGGATGACTGAGTGTCCATGTGGGTGGGTGGGAGGTGTATGGCTGTGTGCATAGATGTGTGAGTGGTGGATTCACTGGGTGTATGGGTTCAAGAGTGCATGTGGAAACAGCTGTATGGGTGGGTGAGTATGTGTATGGGTGTGTTGGTGAGTGAATGGATGTCTCAGTGGTACATGTCCAAGTAACTACATATGTAAAAGGCAGTGTATGTGAGAGTTGGAGTATATAAATGACTACATGTGAGTCAATGATTGTGAGAGTGGCTGTATGGATGATGAGTGTGTACTTGTATCAGTGATTATATAAGAGAGTAAGTATGCGTTAGTATCTGTATGAATAAGTGAGGTGGTGTGTGTATAACTGTATAGGTGAGTAAATGGAAGTGTGATTGATTTTTTGCATGACTGATTAGGTTTGTGAGTAACTCTGGATGAATGGCGGTGTGTGTCTGTATCGGTGTATGAGTGCATATGATTGTATTGTATTGATGAGTGACTGCATCTATGAGTGACTGTATGGGTGAATGAGTGGATGTGGGTGTAGATCTAGGAATCAGTGAGTGTGTATGGAGTAACTGGTGTTGGTGTGTCTATGGTTTCAAAAATGGTAGTCTGTATTTTAGAGTGGTTGTATCAAAGGTTATATTAGGGTGTGAAGAAGTGCATCAGATTTTTACGTGGATGATTTCATCAGTGATGTCATTTGAGATGTCTTCAGTGATGTCATCAGTGATGTCACTGACCATGTCATGAATGATGTAATATGTGATATCATCAGTAGTGCATTACGGTGGAATTTCTCTGGTTTTGTATGAGTGAAATGTCCAACTAACTATAAAGTCCCTGAAACCTATGGTTTTTTCAGTGAATTTCAAAGGTTTTTTAAATGCTAATTACTAACTATAATGTCACTGAAACCTATGGTTTTTTCAGTGAATATATATATATATATTACCTACTGGCGGTCGCCAGTAGGTAGTTATAGTTAGGACCCTGTTTCCATAGGAAAACCGCAACATTCTATTTGGAATAACTTTGGCGCCGGTCGACGAATCCTCGCGAAATTTTCAAAACTAATGGGGCGCTACGCTCCGCTCCTACCCTGAAAGTCTCGGGGGGATTCGAGATAAAAGGGGGGTCCCAAAACGCGTTTTTCCCATGCATTTTTCCATAGGACCTTTAGACACAGCTACAGCCCGAACGGCTGAACAGAGTTCCTTGAAATTTGACAGAGAGGTAGTCTACAGGTCAAGGAAGTGCCTTTTGTAGGTTTGGTGTAAATCTGTTCAGTAGATTCTGAGAAAATAGCCTTTAAATCAATATATATATCTGAGCCAGTTTACGGTGCGCTTACGGTGCGCTTACCGTACGCGCACGCCGCCGTGCGCGAGCGCGATTCTGATTGGCTGTTAGATCTTAGTAAACATTCGAATTGGTCGAAACCAGGAAGCGGCGGCCGCCATTTTCTCTCTCGCAGTCTGAGAGGGGGTTAAAAAACAAAGCCCAAAAACATGTAAAGGGGCTGTTTAGACAACTCCTAAGCACCTAGCCATGTTGAGGGAGTCCTCAAAGATCCCCCAAGGCCAAAAACGGAATTTTGTTTTTTTCGATAATTTCGCTGATTACGCTTACCGTACGCGTACGGTAAAAATAAATAAAAAATAAAAAAATATCCATACTCTCCCCACCCCATGTGCAAATGGTGCCCGATGGGCACCATTTGTGCATGGCATATCACATATGTGAAAAAATTAAAATATTACCTTTCACAACGAAGCGCATCATATGTCCTCCATGTGCGCACGGTGCGCGAAGCGCATCATGCGTACATGGCCCATCTAGCATAACGTGGGCACGCGGTGCGCGTAGCGCACCGCGTGCCCACCGTGCGTGCACGGCACTAACTGCGTAAAGTGGGCGCGCGGTGCGTGAAGCGCACCGCGTGCTCACTGTGCGCGCACGGTGTGCGAAGTGCACCGTGCGCGCACGCAACGAACTGCGTTAAGTGGGCGCGCACGCCACGAATGGCGTAAAGTAACTTAGCATTTAAAAAAACGTACAAATTCACTGAAAAAACCATAGGTTTCACACACGTTATAGTTAGGAATTAGCATTTAAAAAACCTTGCAAATTCAGTGAAAAAACCATAGGTTTCACACATGTTATAGTTAGCTGGACATTTCACTCGTAAAAAACCAATGAAATTCCCCCGTTATAGTTAGTGCAGGCAACTATAACTCACGCGACCGCAATCCTCTGCTGATGACATATGTGTCTTTATGAAAAAAAAATATTTGTAATATATGTATAGCTAAAATTTAATGGAAGAAGACATGGGCAAATAAGTGTCTAAATACAGTATTAGCATCAGCAGAGGATTGCGGTCGCGTGAGCTATAGTTGCCTGCACTAACTATAACGGGGGAATTTCATTGGTTTTTTACGAGTGAAATGTCCAGCTAACTATAACATGTGTGAAACCTATGGTTTTTTCACTGAATATATATATATATATATATATATATATATATATATATATATATATATTCAATGAAAAAAACAAAGGTTTCACACATGTTATAGTTAGCTGGACATTTCACTCGTAAAAAACCAATGAAATTCCCCCGTTATAGTTAGTTCAGCTAACTATAACTCGCGCGCCCGCAATGCACTACTGATGACGTCACATATTACATCACTCATGACATGGTCAGTGACATCACTCATGACATAACTGATGACATCTCAAATGACATCACTGATGACATCATCCAGTGAATGTGTGTTTTTCTGAAAATTAAATATGTTTTATATATGTATATCTCAAGGTCGATGGAAGAATAAATGAGTATATAAGTGTCTAAATTGATGATTTGTTTCTGAAAAATTGATTGTATAACTGACTGATTAAGTGTATCTTTTAGAATACATGGCTTAGTGAGTAATGTTTAAATGTGTAAATACCTGTATCAGTCTCTCACTTTGTATATAAGTGGCTGCATGGGTTGGTGAGTAGCTACATGAGTGTCTATATAGGTTAATAGTTGGTTTTTTGAGTATCAGTATGAGTGTCTGAGTGTCTTCATGGTGCGGTGGGGGGTATTACGTAGTGCATAGATGCATGAATGAGTGACTCACTGTTTGTATGTGTTGAAGACAGCATGTGTGCAGGACTGTATGGGTGGATGAGTGTGTGCATGGGTGTGTTAGTGAGTGAATGACTGTCTCAATAGTGTCTTCATAAGTAACTACATATGTTTTAAACTAGTATATGTGACTATTGGTGTTTATAAGTGAGTATATGTGAGAGTGAGAGATTGGAAGAGTTCCTGTATGAATAAGTATGTGTTTCTATAAGTGATTGTTAAAAAGACTAAGTATGTGTAAGTTTCTGTAAAAGTAAGTGTGCTGGTGTGTGTATAACTGTATATGCAAGTAAATGGATGTTTGATTCTTTATTAGCATGAGTGACTATGTGTGTGAGTAACTCTATGGATGAGTGGGATTGTGTTACAGGATGTTTAGGTGTATGAGTACATATGATGTGTGAGTACATGTATGAGTGACTGTATAGGATTGTTGGTGGATGAGTGGATGTGTATGTGGATCTTAGAATTACTGAATAGGTTGTTGTAACTGTTATTGGTATGTCCATTGTTTTGAAAATTTTAGTCTCTATTTTTGAATGTTTGTATCAAAGGTTATATTAGGGTGAGAGGAGGTCTACCACTCTGTCACAAGGATAATGTCATCAGTGATGTCATTTGAGATGTCATCAGTGATGTCATGAGTGATGTCACTGACCATGTCATGAGTGATGTAATATGTGACGTCATCAGTAGTGCATTGCGCGCGCGCGAGTTATAGTTAGCTGAACTAACTATAACGGGGGAATTTCATTGGTTTTTTATGAGTGAAATGTCCAGCTAACTATAACATGTGTGAAACCTTTGGTTTTTTCATTGAATTTCTAAGGTTTTTTAAATGCTAATTCCTAACTATAACGTGTGTGAAACCCATGGTTTTTTCAGTGAATTTCAAAGGTTTTTTAAATGCTAATTCCTAACTATAACGTGTGTGAAACCCATGGTTTTTTCAGTGAATTTGCAAGGTTTTTTAAATGCTAATTTTTTTTTTTTTCTTCTTTTTTTTTTACATATTGTTATTTTAATTTTCTATCCTTTTTTAAAGACTATGGTTAAATTTTTAAAATTCTACAATATGTTTTTTTTAACATATTTTATAAAATAAACAGGTAAAATTTATTAGCAATACATTTTTTCCTTTTTTTTTTCTTTTTTTTTAGTACGCGTACCGTAAGCTTACGGTAAGCGTACGGTTTACGCAATGTCCGTAATTTATCTACGCTGTTTGCGTATAGTTACGCAATTTGCGTAGCCGCGCGTACTCCGCGTGGGGCGCGTACGCGTGTACGCTACACGCGCACGTTACGCGGAAGTGTCGGGGAGTGACTGTTATGCCCATGCGCGCAAGCGCGTGTCTTTTTTACGCGCATGCATACTTTTGCCGTAAGCGCACCGTAAGCGTACCGTAAGCGTACGGTAGGTCATGTGATCATGAAACACAACTTTTGATTGGTTGAAACTACTTTCAGTTCTAGAACTCTCCTACACCACACCCATTCCTCTCATTTCTGCTTGTGATCCCTTAGGAGAAGGAGCTGGGTTGTCTTTGTGATACGATGGCAGAACAGCAGAGCTCTTCTGAGAGTGAGGCTAGCAGCACTACCTTGAGGCAGAGAGCGAGGAAACAAAAGACCTCTTACGTATGGGAGTATTTTACTTTTCCAGAAGGCCAGCAAAAGGTAAATGCACCCTTAGTGACTTGCAAGCTGTGTAAGCGTGTACTTTCAAGAGGTAATCCTGACAGGAAGTATTCCTTTGGGAATCACACCATGATGAGACACCTTAAGGATGTACACAGAAGGACACATGCTCGACTTACTGAAGGTAACCCTTCAGTAAGTCAACCAAGCACATCCACAGCAGCTCAGCCTGGACCATCATCTGCAGAGCCGAGTCCTTCTTCTGCAGGTCAGGTGAGCCCTTCATCTGTGGGGGGAGCATCTCCTTTTTCTGGTCCTCTGGAAATTAACCCTCGGTTTGCGAGGGTTGAAGTACGGTGCGCCAATTGTCACAATCTAATTACTTATAGGGAGACCAGTATGTCCCTAGTGAACAATAAAATAGATCAGCACACTTGTCGTACCGTCTAATATTCCCATTCTTTCTTTCCTCTGTCCCTGCATGAACACAACGGCTCTTTTAAGAGCCAACCTTACCTTTCATCTATTTTTTATATATTTTTTTAAAAACTTTTTTTAATTTTTCTTACGCGTAATTTTTTTTTTTTTTTTAAAAAACACTAAAAATCAATTATCACATTACAAGGTCCTTGAGAGACTACAATTAAAAACTGCAAATGTGATTGTAGAGAAGTGGAAAAAAGGGACCATGACATTATTGACTTACCATACCCACTCAAAAAAAGATTTATTCATTTAATTTATTTTTAATTGCTTTTAAAATGGTTCTAGTTTTTGAAAATTTTCTATCTCAATCTGAAAAAAAAGAAAAAAGTATTAATATTTAATAAAACATTTAATAATACAGTACACATATTTACATATTTTTCAAAAAATATTTTTGCCTTTTTTTTGCTGTTTTCAGAAAATATTGCATTTCACTATAAATTGTGAAAGCAATTGCATTCATCATTTAACAGCAGGCAAAAAAAAATTAACAATCTCAAAGATTGTTTTTAAAAAAGCCCACAATCTCTTTTTGCATAAACATAACTTTATAGAAATGCATAATATTCTTAAAAAATATCATCTAATATCAATACTTATTTCTTTAAAATACCGTCTGATATTTTTGTTTCAGAAGTATAATCACAATAATATATGTCAAATAACTCCACAATACATCTGGTTCTATTTCCTTTAGTCCAAATAGTAATTTTAAAATTCTTTTTTTGTTTAATTTCCAATGGTAATCCAATAAAAAACAAAAGTTTAAATTGTACAGATGTCACCGATTCTCTGTAACATTTTGGCTTCCGAAAGATTAATTAATAATTAAATGAGTCCACAATAGAATTGTTTACTTTTCCGCATGGCCAAATAGTAATTTTAAAAATCTTTTTTGAAAAAACTTCCAATGGCAATCCAATAACATTCCAAAATTTAAATTGTGCAGATGTTACCGATTTTTTCTAAATTTTTGGTTTTCCAAAGTTTCCTTAAAAAATGGAAAAATTCCACATTACAATTGGTTACCTTTCCATTAGGCCAAATGATAATTTGTTAAATCTTTTTATTTGTAAATTCCAAATGGTAATCCAATAAAATGGTAAAATTGTTTTGTCCAGATGTTGTCAAATCTCTCTAAAATTTAGGTTTCAGGAAGATTAGATAGGAATTTGCTAAATCAAAAGGCAAACGTTGCTTAAAAATCAATTGGGAATCATTACACAGTGTCCAGCCTTTTTCACATTTAAGATAAACTGTGTAATGACCAGAAGTTACAGTAGGTCCATCATGGAAAATTATTGCAACTGTTACAAAAGTTTTTCCTGAAATTGATAATTGCTGTCCTGTAAACTTCTTTATTAAAGTATCCAATTTTGAACCATCAGCTCTACATCGTTGCATCATTAAAATTACATACTGTCTGTATTCCTTTAAAATTAATGTTGAAAACATGTCAGATTTACACTCACCGCATTGCATGCTATGATTAGCATCTTTAACTTATTTAGCAAAAGTGACTGTTTTACTCTCTGGCAATGTTAAATAAATAAACCTTTCAGAATCAACATTAGAGCCACATATATTATAACAGTTTTCACAACTATGTTCCCATTTATAAGAGAGACCAAATACATTTTCAATGTTAACCCCTTCTTCTTCCAGTACCTGAAGAAAATAAATCAAGAATTCCTGTGCGTCTTGCTGTACATTTTGAGAAAACTGTGTTCGTCCTGAACATACATCTAAAACTTTTCTAATTTCAGTAGCACTTTCTATTTGAGTTTTATCATTACTCAGCTTTTCAAAAAGGAGACTCAGCACAGTACAGAATCTTTTTCCCTGATTTACTATTATCTGCTCTTGCAAACTTTCCAGATAAAATGCAACATTCAGCACTACATTAGCGTAGCAGTTGACACCAGAGCTATTTTCAAAATAACATCCTACAACCTGTTCTTCATTTTCCTTATTCTTTTTGCTTGCAATTACATCACTCCTCTTTTTTTTCCTCCTCTCTACATCTTCATTACAGATATTCTCATTTCTCCTTTTACGAGAAACTACACGTTTCTCCAACACAGGATACTGACCTAAATGAGGAGCATAGCTTCTTCTTAATCTATTATACTCCTTTACACAATTTGTATCAGCACTAACTTTTGAATCATCAAAGTCTATCATGAATAAACCTGATAATGTTTTCACTCGTGACAAAGCAACATATGCCATACCTTCTTTGAACACAGTTGAACCAATGTTCACAAATGCACAATCTACAGTCAATCCTTGAGACTTGTGAATAGTTACAGCATATGCTAGCGAAAACGGAAACTGCTTCCTATGTACATATAAGTCTTTCACAAGCATGAAACGAACTGTACAACGACAAATGTCTTTAACTTCTTCTATCTGATCAAATTTTATTTTTAAACATTCAATTCCATCTTTTTTCTGATAATTAATAAAACCCACAACTCTTCCCATAGCTCCATTAACTAAACCTTTTTCAACATCCAAATTTCTCCTTAAAAATACTCCACAGTTCATGCAAACATATAGATTTTTTTCTAATCCAGCTGTTTTGGAAATCTTCTTCTCTAGTGAATCCAATTTATTTTTCAGTGTGCCTGTTAATGTGACAGTAATTCTTCCATCCTCAATTTTGTCCACTGCTTCCAATTTCCTGATATCTTCCTTTTCCAATTTCAAAAGCTCCTCATTGAATATTGAGCATTCACGTAGAGTTGGCATTAAGCAGATGACACTTTTGTTTTCTGCAATGTTCTTGTATATCTTCTCTGCAACTATTTCTTCCTTTGGAAATAAATTATGTAGCAGCCGAGTCTGTAATGCTTTTTCCTAAATTCCGTAACATGCATTTTAATTCACCATGGCGTCGGTACCAATATTCATTTGTCCCACGCTGACAAGCCATCAGATTGATCAGTTGTGTTTCCAAATGATCATCTCGGTGCTGCACTTTCTCCATAAAATCCTTAGCAGACACATTTTGTAAATGTACTCCACTTTTTAAAATGTGATTTACTGCATAAGACAGTGCAGACAAGTCGCTTTCAAATAAAAGATGGAACAAATAAGGAATACTTTGTCGAAATCTGGGATCTTCAGCATATAGTCTTGTAGTCCGATACTCAGAAGCTGGAATCTGTTCCGGACGTTCATCGTATCGTCCTCCTTTTCCTTTAGGAAACAGCTGGGGAAAACATCGAGCTTCCAAGCTCTCCTCCCATACACTCACGGGAGTTCCTTTTGCTTTCTTCATCTGAAATAGATCAATATTGTCTCCCATAACTTCTTTTGAATGAAGAGGATGTATGCTAAAATGTTCATAAATTTCTTCTTCCTTTGACTTGTCCACTTTTTCAATTTGTCCAGTTGGTGTTTCGGTGTCTTCTTGTAAATCTTCTTCTTCTTCTTCTTCTTCTATATAAATTGATTCATACCATTTGTTATTCCTTTTCAAATACAAATTTGCTCTTTGTACTTTCCGTTCATCTACCAGCTCCTGCCAAATCTTCTTATTCTTTGTAGGTACACCATTAACCAGAATAATTAATGGTTCAGTTTCCAAAGTATCCGCATTAATAGTTTCCATATTTTTTTTCAAATCCAAGGGCAAATACACCACTCTACCTTTTAAACCTCTGAGTAAATCTGAAGGAGGTAATTTACCAGTTTTGGTCTCCATACGTACTATGGTCTGGAACGGATGAACACATTGAATGAGTATAGACTCATATGTATTTAATTCAGAAAGTTCAGCAGGAATAGCATCCAATTCTAAATTGTTATGTACAGCTCTGGTCGGCATTCTATTTTCCTCTAACTTGTTGTAACAGTATTTACAAATACGCTGAACTTCACCCAATTCAAAACAATTTTCAAGAAATATATAGGTGGCAAAATCCTTCCACTTATAATTATCTTCATTTTCACTCTTTCTGTAGAGATCAACATACCTGGTTTGTTTTCTTTAATGAGTTCTGCGGCAACAAATACATGTAATATTTGGTCTTTCATTAGAGATTATTGCAAATTTTGTTATGTGATCATTAAATGTCTTACTTATAGAGGGTTCTACATTTTCTTCCACTTCTTCCTCATTTACTGTGTCCTTCTCTGCACTGTTTTGTTCAGGACCAAAGTAACAAAACTGAATTTCATCAACAACCTTCTCTACATCTGATACCGTTCCACGGAACAGAGCCCTATTCAATTCATCTAACTTTATTGCTGGACTTTTAGCAAAATACAACCGTCTCACAAACTTTCTCATTTCAGTATGATGAACAGCCAGCATCCTAAAATGATGGAAAACACTATTACACACTTTTCTAGATAGACAAGCCAGAGAATGACCCTGCAAACCAGTATTCTCTCTCACTCTGCATGGATCTAGACTTTGAAGCACCTTATTCTTCTGTTTCACACTTTTTTTGCTATATTCTCTTAGAAACTCACGAAATTTATCAATAGATTCCTGACGCACAGTGCAAATACTACTACAATTCCAAGTGTACACTGGGGCTTTAGGACGTCTCCCCATAGCCTCATCCGCCATCACTTGTACCTCATCTCTTGGAACCATTATCTCCTTCTCCATTATGCAACCATTTTTCACTTCATAAGCACGACCTCTGGTGTCAACTGCATGCAGCAAACTATTACTTTGAAAATAACTCTCTTCATTAAAAAAAGGTTCACTACTTGAACTATGCATCCATTTTCCTAAAAACACTTTACAAAAGTTTGTTCTGTTCACTACTCTTTTCCTTTTGCTATGTGATTTCAGTACATTAACCATTTTGTCTAATGTACGCATCCTATTCAAAATTAAAATGAATAGTTTCATTTTTAATTCTAATGCCTTTGCTGCAATGGCTTCAATTTCTTTTTTTCTCTTATAAAACTTTGCCTTTTGCTTATATTTCTTCACATCCTTTATCAAATTGGACATAACTCTCCTCTGAAACATTTTTCTACGTATCTCTTTAAACGCTGTTTTTCTGTTTAAGTTTATCTTTTTAGTTGCAGAAGGTATATTTGCATTAACTAAATTCTCAATTTTTTCCTGTCCTTTTCGATTGAAATCATTCTTTCCAGTACATTTTGTACATTTTTCCTTTTTTTGAATATGTTCCTTAGAAAATCTTTTGTTTGCTTACCAGAAGATTTTTTCTTCTTCCCAACATGAGCATCTTCAACTAACTTAGGTCCTCCAGTTGTCTTCAAATATAGGTTTTTTTGTGGTCTTTTTTTACAATATCACTACATTTGTTTTCACATTAGTCACAAAACGAAATTTCTTTGCCAATTTGAAAGCACACTTACTACTCTTTTTTTTGGCAACTGATAAACACTTTTACAGACTGACACATTATGAATCCACTTTTCAGATTCTGAAAACAGCACATGTCCAAACAGCTTTTTGAGACCAGCAACATGTGTAACCTGGGTGTCTGCCTACACTCCAGCAAGGGCAACCAGCCTTAGTGATGCTGAATGTGTTTGCATTACTGACTGAAACCTCAAACCCCACTCGCTTGTGAATACTGTGCATGATTCCACAGGATAAGCAGCTGGGTGTGTGCTAAGAGTCTGCTTCTGCACCAAAAAAAGGCTCCCCCTTTCCTTCTAATGCAACTGTGAAATCACCAGAGCAATACGCAATAAATCTCTGCCTGTAATTCCTATTTGCACACAGAGTCATGTTTTCACATTAGTCACAAAACGAAATTTCTTTGCCAATTTGAAAGCACACTTACTGCTCTTTTTTTTGGCAAGTGATAAACACTTTTACAGACTGACACATTATGAATCCACTTTTCAGATTTTTTAAAAAGCACATGTCCAAACTGCTTTTTCAGACCAGCACCATTTGTAACCTGGGTGTCTGCCTACACTCCAGCAAGGGCAACCAGCCTTAGTGATGCTGAATGTGTTTGCATTACTGACTGAAACCTCAAACCCCACTCGCTTGTGAATACTGTGCATGATTCCACATGGTAAGTAGCTGGCTGTGTGCTAAGAGTCTGCTTCTGCACCAAAAAATGGCTCCCCCTTTCCATCTAATGCAACTGTGAAATCACCAGAGCAATACGCAATAAATCTCTGCCTGTAATTCCTATTTGCACACAGAGTCATGTTTTCACATTAGTCACAAAACGAAATTTCTTTGCCAATTTGAAAGCACACTTACTGCTCTTTTTTTTGGCAAGTGATAAACACTTTTACAGACTGACACATTATGAATCCACTTTTCAGATTTTTTAAAAAGCACATGTCCAAACTGCTTTTTCAGACCAGCACCATTTGTAACCTGGGTGTCTGCCTACACTCCAGCAAGGGCAACCAGCCTTAGTGATGCTGAATGTGTTTGCATTACTGACTGAAACCTCAAACCCCACTCGCTTGTGAATACTGTGCATGATTCCACATGGTAAGTAGCTGGCTGTGTGCTAAGAGTCTGCTTCTGCACCAAAAAATGGCTCCCCCTTTCCATCTCATGCAACTGTGAAATCACCAGAGCAATACGCAATAAATCTCTGCCTGTAATTCCTATTTTCACACAGAGTCATGTTTTCACATTAGTCACAAAACGAAATTTCTTTGCCAATTTGAAAGCACACTTACTGCTCTTTTTTTTGGCAAGTGATAAACACTTTTACAGACTGACACATTATGAATCCACTTTTCAGATTTTTTAAAAAGCACATGTCCAAACTGCTTTTACAGACCAGCACCATTTGTAACCTGGGTGTCTGCCTACACTCCAGCAAGGGCAACCAGCCTTAGTGATGCTGAATGTATTTGCATTACTGACTGAAACCTCAAACCCCACTCGCTTGTGAATACTGTGCATGATTCCACATGGTAAGTAGCTGGCTGTGTGCTAAGAGTCTGCTTCTGCACCAAAAAATGGCTCCCCCTTTCCATCTAATGCAACTGTGAAATCACCAGAGCAATACGCAATAAATCTCTGCCTGTAATTCCTATTTGCACACAGAGTCATGTTTTCACATTAGTCACAAAACGAAATTTCTTTGCCAATTTGAAAGCACACTTACTGCTCTTTTTTTTGGCAAGTGATAAACACTTTTACAGACTGACACATTATGAATCCACTTTTCAGATTTTTTAAAAAGCACATGTCCAAACTGCTTTTTCAGACCAGCACCATTTGTAACCTGGGTGTCTGCCTACACTCCAGCAAGGGCAACCAGCCTTAGTGATGCTGAATGTATTTGCATTACTGACTGAAACCTCAAACCCCACTCGCTTGTGAATACTGTGCATGATTCCACATGGTAAGCAGCTACCTGTGTGCTAAGAGTCAGCTTCTGCACCAAAAAATGGCTCCCCCTTTCCATCTAATGCAACTGTGAAATCACCAGAGCAATACGCAATAAATCTCTGCCTGTAATTCCTATTTGCACACAGAGTCATGTTTTCACATTAGTCACAAAACGAAATTTCTTTGCCAATTTGAAAGCACACTTACTGCTCTTTTTTTTGGCAAGTGATAAACACTTTTACAGACTGACACATTATGAATCCACTTTTCAGATTTTTTAAAAAGCACATGTCCAAACTGCTTTTACAGACCAGCACCATTTGTAACCTGGGTGTCTGCCTACACTCCAGCAAGGGCAACCAGCCTTAGTGATGCTGAATGTATTTGCATTACTGACTGAAACCTCAAACCCCACTCGCTTGTGAATACTGTGCATGATTCCACATGGTAAGCAGCTACCTGTGTGCTAAGAGTCAGCTTCTGCACCAAAAAATGGCTCCCCCTTTCCATCTAATGCAACTGTGAAATCACCAGAGCAATACGCAATAAATCTCTGCCTGTAATTCCTATTTGCACACAGAGTCATGTTTTCACATTAGTCACAAAACGAAATTTCTTTGCCAATTTGAAAGCACACTTACTGCTCTTTTTTTTGGCAAGTAATAAACACTTTTACAGACTGACACATTATGAATCCACTTTTCAGATTTTTTAAAAAGCACATGTCCAAACTGCTTTTTCAGACCAGCACCATTTGTAACCTGGGTGTCTGCCTACACTCCAGCAAGGACAACCAGCCTTAGTAATGCTGAATGTATTTGCATTACTGAGTCCAACCTCAAACCCTTAAACTATTCTTTTATTATACCAGTACACCTTAATTTATTGTGAAAACATAGTCCATATTATTTTACTTGTTCCTCACATTTAAATTTCTCCCAAAACAGAAAATAATAAACACAACTTCAACAAAAAGAATTGCATTTCTATTATTCATTTCTTAATTTACCATATACATCCCCTCTCAAACTCTAAACTCACCTTTAAAATTAGTTAGTTGTGAAAGAAATGTGGCACTCAAACAGCAGATTATCAGAGCCAGGATCTCTGTTCTTTACACCTCTCTCCTCTCAGCAGAACCAAAAAATGGCAAACTTTCCCTCTCTTTTTTCACACATATACATGTTAGTTTCAAATCTCAGTGCTTGCCCCTTTTTTTCAAATGTAATCACACATTTCTATTGGTAGAAAACCAACCCTTTTCCAAAAGTACCCTTCCCCCAACTTGACTTCTGCCTAGTACCCTTCCCCCAACTTGACTTCTGCCTGCTACCATAGCAACAGCTCATGGAACACTGCTGTGTGGAGTCAGGTCAGAAGTTCGCCAAACAATGATTCAATTCCACAGAGCAAGAGTGCTTGACTTTTCAAACCTAACAGCAAATCCATAGTACTGTTTTTTGGTAACACATTTTTCTGTACCAATACAAAACATGCTTCTATTAATTTACACATACAGCCTAGTTTTTATTCTAGAATGGTATGAAACAGCCAATCAGTTCTTTTTTTTATGAAAAAAATATGTATCCCTCCATTTCCAAACTGTCTTTCTTTTCATATTGCCATTCTACTGAATTACACCTCCTGAGTGCATCCAGTTCTCCTTTGAAGATGTTCACAGTGTGGATTGTAGGGCACAGCTATGTCTTCTGGAGTGAAAACTTTGCAGAGAAAACAGGTATGGTGAGAGACCTTGCTTTGCCAAATGTAGACATTAAATGGATTGGTCAGAGAGGGTTAAAGTGGCACCAATTGATGCCATTGGTGAAATCCTTCATGCACATCCAACACCCTGACCTCATAATAGTGCACTGTGGTGGCAATGACCTAGGCACTTTGACTGGGGTAGGTCTGGAAATGCTTATGAAGGACACCTTTGCACAACTGTTTTCACTTTTTCCTAAAACTGCCTTTGTGTTTTCTAACATATGCCAAAGGCAAAAATGGAACTGGTCCAATCATTTCTGTCCGCAGATTGACAAAGCAAGAAAGCACGTCAACAAATCTGTTTCTGCTTTCCTCCGTGACTATGGTATGGGTTCCATTTACCACAACAACTTGCGTTACGACATGCAAGACATTTATAGAGGAGATGGTGTGCACTTCAATGATGAAGGGAACAGAGTCTTCCTCTTGAACCTTAGCCTCTGCATCGGTACTTACTTGTAGGTACCACAAAAAAATCACTTCATAAACACAACGGCTCTTTTTAGAGCCCCCTAATATCTAAACACTTAAATCTGATTTTCATTTCTTTTTTTATTTTTTTTTTCTACCGTACGCTTACGGTAAGCTTACCGTACGCGTACCCCGCGATTTTTTTTAAAATCAATAAATGTTGTCTTTGTACTTTTCTGTCCTTCTTTGACCCCCTTACAAATGTAAGGGGGTCTGTAACTCTCCTCCTTGCACCCTTTTCAAGATATCACTCTTTTTTTTTCTGAGTGAAACACACGAAATGGCGGCCGCCGCGTCCTGGTTTCGACCGATTCGAATGTTTACTAAGATCTAAGAGCCAATCAGAATCGCGCTCGCGCACGCCACCGTACGCGTACGGTAAGCGTACCGTAAGCGCACCGTAAGCTGGCTCAGATATATATATTGATTTAAAGGCTATTTTCTCAGAATCTACTGAACAGATTTACACCAAACCTACAAAAGGCACTTCCTTGACCTGAGGACTACCTCTCTGCCAAATTTCTAGTAATTCTGTTCAGCCGTTCGGGCTGTAGCCCTGTCTAAAGGTCCTATGGAAAAATGCATGGGAAAAACGTGTTTTAGGACCCCCCTTTTATCTCAGCCCCCACTTGACGAATCCCCCCGAGACTTTCAGGGAAGGAGCGGAGCGTAGCGCCCTACCTATTTTGAAAAATTCGCAAGGATTCGTCGACCGGCGCCAAAGTTATTCAAAATAGAATGTTGCGGATTTCCTTTGGAAACGTGGTCCTAACTATAACTACCTACTGGCGACCGCCAGTAGGTAATATATATATATATATGTATATATTCACTGAAAAAACCATAGGTTTCAGGGGTGTTATAGTTAGCTGGACTTTTCACTTGTACAAAACCATTGAAATTCCCCCGTTATAGTTAGTTCAGCTAACTATAACTCGCGCGCCCACAATGCACTGCTGATGACGTCACATATTACATCACTCATGACATGGTCAGTGACATCACTCATGACATCACTGATGACATCTCAAATGATATCACTGATGACATCACTGATGACATCATCCAGTGAATGTCTGTTTTTCTGAAAATTAAATATGTTTTATATATGTATATCTCAAGGTCGATGGAAGAATAAATGGGTATGTAAGTGTCTAAATGGATGATTTGTTTTTGAAAAATTGATTGTGTAACTGACTGATTAAGTGTATCATAGTGAATACATGGCTTAGTGAGTAATGTTTAAATATGTAAATATCTGTATCAGTCTCTCACTTTGTGTATAAGTGGCTGCATGGGTTGGTGAGTAGCTACATGTATGTCTATATAGGTTATTAGTTGGTTTTTTGAGTATAAGTCTGAGTGTCTGCATGGTTTGGTGGGGGGTATTACGTAGTGCATAGGTGCATGAATGAGTGACTCACTGTTTGTATGTGTTGAAGACAGCATGTGTGCAGGACTGTATGGGTGGATGAGTGTGTGTATGGGTGTGTTAGTGAGTGAATGACTGTCTCAATAGTGTCTTTATGAGTAACTACATATGTTTTAAACTAGTATATGTGACTATTGGTGTATATAAGTGAGTATATGTGAGAGTGAGAGATTGAAAGAGTTCCTGTATGAATAAGTATGTGTTTCTATAAGTGATTGTTTAAAAGACTAAGTATGTGTAAGTTTCCGTAGAAGAAAGTGTGGTGGTGTGTGTATAACTGTATATGCAAGTAAATGTATGTTTGATTCTTTATTAGCATGAGTGACTATGTGTGTGAGTAACTCTATGGATGAGTGGCATTGTGTAACAGGATGTATAGGTGTATGAGTACATATGATGAGTGAGTACATGTATGAGTGACTGTATAGGACTGGTGGTGAATGAGTGGATGTGTATGTGGATCTTAGAATTACTGCAGAGGTTGTTGTAACTGGTATTGGTATGTCCATTGTTTTGAAAATTTTAGTCTCTATTTTTGAATGTGTGTATCAAAGGTTATATTAGGGTGAGAGGGGGTCTACCACTCTATCACAAGGATGATGTCATCAGTGATGTCATTTGAGATGTCATCAGTGATGTCATGAGTAATGTCACTGACCATGAGTGATGTAATATGTGACGTCATCAGCAGTGCATTGCGGGCGCGCGAGTTATTGTTAGCTGAACTAACTATAACGGGGGAATTTCAATGGTTTTGTACAAGTGAAAAGTCCAGCTAACTATAACACCCCTGAAACCTATGGTTTTTTCAGTGAATATATATATATACAAAAACCAAGGTTGCCCCCTAGAAGACACCACACACGGAGGGTTGGTACACACAAACATCAGCGGCAGCCGAGATAGCAGCAGTGCTCAATGCCTTCCAAATGAGCTGCCAAACGCGTTTCGAGCACACCCTGTGCTCTTGATCACTGGCTGAAGAAATGAGGAAAACGGCCTTGGCTCGGCTGAAACTATTTATTTAAATTCAAGTCTCGCCCCAATGAGCATCATCAAAATAGCTTTATGGTCTTTGTAGTCCATTAAATGTCTTGTGGACTTGATGCCGAAATATAATCCCAAGTGGGTTCCGTTCCTCATTAAAAGTTCTTTTACCTCCATCGGTTGAAATGTACAAAGTTAATAAAACCAAATGGTGTTGAAAGCATTTCCAGCATCACTGCTCCTCAGCCAATATGTACCGCTGACAACGGCACCCTCCGTTCCTACTAGCACTCGTGAATAAAGCACCAAGGAACCGCTACAGCGGCAGGGCATCTTCGCGGCTGGACAGGCTACTATTAATCACAAAAACCAAGGTTGCCCCCTAGAAGACACCACACACGGAGGGTTGGTACACACAAACATTAGCGGCAGCCGAGATAGCAGCAGTGCTCAATGCCTTCCAAATGAGCTGCCAAACGCGTTTCGAGCACACCCTGTGCTCTTGATCACTGGCTGAAGAAATGAGGAAAACGGCCTTGGCTCGGCTGAAACTATTTATTTAAATTCAAGTCCCGCCCCAATGAGCGTCATCAAAATAGCTTTATGGTCTTTGTAGTCCATTAAATGTCTTGTGGACTTGATGCCGAAATATAATCCCAAGTGGGTTCCGTTCCTCATTAAAAGTTCTTTTACCTCCATCGGTTGAAATGTACAAAGTTAATAAAACCAAATGGTGTTGAAAGCATTTCCAGCATCACTGCTCCTCAGCCAATATGTACCGCTGACAACGGCACCCTCCATTCCTACTAGCACTCGTGAATAAAGCACCAAGGAACCGCTACAGCGGCAGGGCATCTTCGCGGCTGGACAGGCCGCTCTTAATCACAAAAACCAAGGTTGCCCCCTAGAAGACACCACACACGGAGGGTTGGTACACACAAACATCAGCGGCAGCCGAGATAGCAGCAGTGCTCAATGCCTTCCAAATGAGCTGCCAAACGCGTTTCGAGCACACCCTGTGCTCTTGATCACTGGCTGAAGAAATGAGGAAAACGGCCTTGGCTCGGCTGAAACTATTTATTTAAATTCAAGTCCCGCCCCAATGAGCGTCATCAAAATAGCTTTATGGTCTTTGTAGTCCATTAAATGTCTTGTGGACTTGATGCCGAAATATAATCCCAAGTGGGTTCCGTTCCTCATTAAAAGTTATTTTACCTCCATCGGTTGAAATGTACAAAGTTAATAAAACCAAATGGTGTTGAAAGCATTTCCAGCATCACTGCTCCTCAGCCAATATGTACCGCTGACAACGGCACCCTCCGTTCCTACTAGCACTCGTGAATAAAGCACCAAGGAACCGCTACAGTGGCAGGGCATCTTCGCGGCTGGACAGGCTGCTATTAATCAAAAAAACCAAGGTTGTCCCCTAGAAGACACCACACACGGAGGGTTGGTACACACAAACATCAGCGGCAGCCGAGATAGCAGCAGTGCTCAATGCCTTCCAAATGAGCTGCCAAACGCGTTTCGAGCACACCCTGTGCTCTTGATCACTGGCTGAAGAAATGAGGAAAACGGCCTTGGCTCGGCTGAAACTATTTATTTAAATTCAAGCCCCGCCCCAATGAGCGTCATCAAAATAGCTTTATGGTCTTTGTAGTCCATTAAATGTCTTGTGGACTTGATGCCGAAATATAATCCCAAGTGGGTTCCATTCCTCATTAAAAGTTCTTTTACCGCCATCGGTTGAAATGTACAAAGTTAATAAAACCAAATGGTGTTGAAAGCATTTCCAGCATCACTGCTCCTCAGCCAATATGTACCGCTGACAACGGCACCCTCCGTTCCTACTAGCACTCGTGAATAACGCACCAAGGAACCGCTACAGCGGCAGGGCATCTTGGCGGCTGGACAGGCCGCTATTAATCACAAAAACAAAGGTTGCCCCCTAGAAGACACCACACACGGAGGGTTGGTACACACAAACATCAGCGGCAGCCGAGATAGCAGCAGTGCTCAATGCCTTCCAAATGAGCTGCCAAACGCGTTTCGAGCACACCCTGTGCTCTTGATCACTGGCGTATTTCGTCGACACCCACGAAAAAGACACTGTGGGATAAGTTGTGGAAAGCGCTGAAAAGTGAGTAGAATAAGTGGTGGGAGGCCACCACTCTCCAGAAATACATTGAGGTCGAAAGGATCCCAAGGGGTTTACAAATCTTCATTACCCCAACTTTCAACGATCCAGACCCAGAATTAATAAATGATTGTGCCAGCAATAATCATCAATGTTCAACAAACATGCTCAGAATGCTGGTGAAACATGCCAAGGAAGACGTGGAGAGATTGGCAATTGAAATCGAAGACCACACACAGCAATTAAAAATAATCTGTGGCACAGATGAGTTCCGGAAAGAAATGGAGAGTATGGAAAGAAGTCTCAGTAAAATAGAAGATGATATCAAAATTAAAAAACAACGCAAGTTCCAAAGAGACCTAGTTGATTATCAAAAAGGTCAGATCATTACATTTGCAAAGATGTATGATCGGTTGAGGAACACAACATCTGTGTTAACAGGAGATATCGTACACCCTTTAAGACAAGTCGACATTGATAATGAGCAAGTCAGCACTGAGAATTTAACTGACGGAAGTGTGACAAGTGGCAATGACTTTTCCAACACGTCAGAATTTACAGGAGTAAAAACCAGTATTTTAACGGAATTCAATATGGTTGCCAAAGGAAGACAGACAAGCAACAGACAACAAGGAGAATATCAAAATCTTCGAAGAGGAAACAGAGGAGGAAGAAAAAAGAACATCTTGACAGTAGGAGAACTAGGAAGCCCAGTGGGAAGCCGGACAAGGGGCCAGGTGAAAGAGAAATAATGGAGAGACAAACAGTCATCAATTTATAGGAAAGAACACTCACCGAGATGGAGGTAGAACTTTTATCATTGGGTCTTACCTTTTGTCCCTCTAATGATTTTAATTATACGCAGAGTCGGATAGATTTGTTCTTTTTTACATGAAAACTGCGCATTAAAAAATGGTATGCAACAAAAGTCACAAATATTGGTGATCTAGAAAGTGACAAAGACAAACGTAGTGATATTCAAATTGGAGATGTTGAATTACACCACCCTTTGAACACCCTAGCGGATGTTGAGGGTGTGGAGAGTGATCCATTTACAAATCTGATGAATGAAAATGTTCCCTTAGATTTGAGTGCGAAGAGTGGCTTTAAACCTAAATCGATATTCCTGCAACAAATCAAAAATGATGCAATTGACATTTTTGAGAAATGAGTTACACAGGAATTGATTAAATTGTCTAATCAGAAATGGAGTAAGGGGTGGAATAATGTGACGCCAGCGCACCGTATGGCAATTGAGAATCTCAAAAATGACAATACGATAGTGATTAAAAAAGCAGACAAGGGAGGGAACATTGTGGTTCTGTCTAGACAGAATTACATCAAGGAAGGAATGGAACAACTTTCAGACAGTGACAGATATAACAGAAGTAATAGATTGGAATACGAGTATTCGATAAGGACATTCAGGAAGCAGGTAGTAGAGTGGAAAGATAAGGGGTTATTAGAACAAGATGAATTTAAATACTTAGAATGTAAATTCCACAGATTACCAGCACTTTATCTGCTACCAAAAATTCATAAGCATCAGGAAAATCCCTCAGGGGGGCCAATAGTCTCTTCTAAAGGAAGTTGCCTTGAGAACACCTCAAGGTATGTAGATCTTTTTCTAAAAAGTATGGTGCAGCAACTGCCCTCTTATGTAAAAGACTCAGGGGATTTTCTGAGAAGTCTTGAGAAACTCCAATGGAACAGCAATTATTCCCTTCTATCTCTTGATGTCACGAGCTTATATACATGCATCTCTCATGATCTGGGTTTAAAAGCCTGCAGACAATTCCTAAACAAAGATCAATTTCCTATATTTTTCATACAGAGATGCTTATAGAGATGATGTTAATTTGCCTGACACAGAACTTCTTTCTCTTCGATAATATGATCTTTAAGCAGACCCTTGGTACATCTATGGGGAACTGTTTTGCACCGTGCTTCGCAGGACTCTACATGGGATACTGGGAAGAGAAAGTTGTGAGAAAGTCGTCTATGTTTCAAGAAAATGTGGCCATGTGGGTCCGTTACATAGACGATATTTTCTCTGTCTGGAAAGGCACTGAAAATGAAGCAGTGGAATTTGTGAACTCTCTAAATGTTAACAGTTTTAATCTGAAGTTCACTAGTCAAATGGTCAAAAGATAGACTTGAATTTTTGGATTTGAGACTTGTAGTCCAAAAAGATAAACTTGAGAGTTCGCTGTTCAGGAAAACTACTGCAGGGAACAGCTTGCTACATGCACGAAGTTTCCATCCAAGTTCACTTATTAACAGCATACCACTGTGTGAACTTTTAAGGGGAAAACGTAACTGCAGCACTTTGGAAAGTTTTAGTGCAGAAGAAGAAGTCATGACCAAAAGATTCCTCGAGAGAGAGGATATTCATTGTCTGTTATCAATAAAGCAAGAGCAAAAGTGGCTGAGAGATCTAGAGCATCGTTGTTAACAGTGAGAAAAGATGATAAAGAAGAAACTTCAGACAAAATCAGATTCATTGCAACGTACAATAGGCAGGCTTACGAAGTACGAAAGAGTCTCAGCAAATTTTGGCCAGTGTTACAAACAGATCCAGATTTAGCAAACAGTGTTGAGGCTTTCCCTCAAATCACCTTTAAGAGAGCAAAATCCTTGAAAGACACTTTTTGTAGTTCAGTAGAACCAACAAGCATCAAACCAATAGGGATGAAAGGGTTTGTTTCATGCAGGAACTGTAAAGCCTGCAAGAATAGTAAAAATCTGAAAGAAGTGATACTATCACAAGACTGTAAGCCCTTCCAAATAGTCAAACATACCTCATGCAATACTGAGTTTGCTGTCTATGCCCTTTTTTGTCCTTGCAAGAAAGCGTACATAGGCAGCACAATAAACAAAGCAAAGCAAAGGATCCTTGAACATCTACGGGCTATCAAAAATGATGATAAACAATATCCGATAGCACGACATTTCCAAAGTCACCACGGGCAGAACACCAATCTTCTTAGATTTTGTGTATTAGACATGGTGAGAATGAATGAAAGAGGTGGTAATACAATACTAAGTCTGCGACGTTTGGAGTCAAGAATCATTGTACAGTATAAGACACTAGCCCCGATGGGGCACAACTGCGATGAAGAACTGTCTGTACACCTAGGCTAAATGTAGTGAGTTCTAATTTAGTTATCATCAGACATTGTTATGATTGTTAAGCTGGCCTGCTGTAAAGTGTAAATAATGTTTTAGCTTTTTGGCGAAGCGTTTATTCAGAAAAAGATGTTCGCTTCCCTTTTTTGGCAGCTTGTTTTATTCATCACCTTCGGTGTATGGTTTTTATTTAAGTTTTACATTCTTACTTAACTTTTGATTTTGTGTTTTGTTTTTGTTCACAGAAAATGCAACCTGTGATCTGTCAGAAGAAAAGCTTAAGAGCGAAAGTATCTTTGTCCTCTGATCAGCCCACTTGGGCACGATTTCTTCTTGTTTGACCTTTGAATGAATACTTTCTTAGGTAAAGTTAAATATATATTTTCTAAGACAAGCATTTAACATCGAAGCCCACTTGGGCAATATTTTTCGCATTTGTAATCGGTGTTGCTATCTTTTGTAATTTTTATCCCTTTTGTGGGGAAAGCACATATTTTGTTACTGTGCAACATCGTCCAACTTTATTGCGCACCAAGAATGATCAAGCGTTCAGGTTTCCTTCAGGGTCAATGCGCAAGCATGAATCGCGGTTCATCCGATGTGCTGTAAGACTTTGTTCGTTTGACAATAATTTTTCTGCTTTGATTTGAATTATGTATTTCTGACAGAAGTGGCAAAAGTAAATGGATGTTGCTTAAATACGCAAAGATGTATTATTAATTTTGAAGTCTGTCTTAAATATTCATGTGTTTGGTTAAGCCACGTGTGTACTTAAAGAAACGTATTCTCACTAACGGCACTCGTGATCAAGGGCTATATATATAAAGTATTTTTTGATTTGCTAATAACTTTGGCGTCGTTTGATGAATGTTAGCGAAATTCTAAAAAAAAAAAGTCTATCCAGGTCAGCTCCTATCCTGAAAGTTTGGGAGTGATTCATCAAGTGGGGGCTGAGAAAAAAGGGGGGGTCCCAAAAAGTGTTTTCTCCAAGTTAATTTCCATAGGAGTTTGGTTCAGAAAGCGACCTTTTTTCTAAATGGTGTAAATCCATTCAGTAGTTGCTGAGAAATTCAAAAAATAAAAGTCAAAAAATCAATTTCCCATAGGAAACTTTAGCCAAGGCTACAGGCCTAACTGCCAAACGGAATTACACCAAATTTGGCAAAAAGGTAGTGCTTGATTCAGAAAGCGAGTTTTTGTTAAATGGTGTAAATCCGTTCAGTAGTTGCTGAGAAATTTAAAAAATAAAAGTTTCGAAATCTGGAGCAGCGGTGGGTTAGCGCACCCTCCCGACCACGCGCTTTACTGTGATTGGCTGCCACGACCACAAGCTTCACTGTGATTGGCTGTCAACACTCCAAAAGTCAGAAGAAGTATTCCCCTTTTTTGGCACTTATGCAAGTAATCCTACAAACTCATACAGATATTCCACTCAATCTCTCACCAGAACAAGACACCAAAGTTTGAACCCTAGTCACAACGTATTATAAAAATTTTTCCATTTTATTAAAATTTGTTAGATACAAAACATTGTTAAGTAAATACACTATTAAAAATAGTTCGACAGTTGCAAAACAGTACACATAACTAATGATATTGTGCCTATTGTGCAGTAAAAAAGAATCACAAAATACAATTTAAAAAAGATCACAAGATAAAAAACAATTCAAAGCATGGGGAGAACATCAGAAAGAAAAAGTGCTTTCTAATCCAGAATGCAAAGGAAGACACTAGACCCAAATCAACTGTTCTCTACAGTGTTGATACTGCTAGCTAATTTCATCGAGAACAGATGTCACTCCAGTCTACAGTCTGCCTTTTAAACTTGCGTCGACGCGTTTCGGTGGAGTATTGTGATTATAAGACCACCTTCTTCAGGACAAATTATTCAATCTCCCACGATATAGATAATCTTAAAAAAAAAATTTTTAATATTTGAACCATCCAATAGGTCCGAGTTGTAGACTTCTCGCCAAAAACCTAAAGGGCAAATGCGCTGAAATCAGCGGGAACGGAAAGGAACAGGCCTTTTGGTCTGCCTTCCTGCCTTTGTGAATTATAAACGATCGGGTTGCGAGGGTATATGCGCCGATAAATATATTCAACATGCGTGTTGTAACATGCGTGTTGTAACGGGAGCAGCCTGTGTTGACACAGGCTGCTCCCGGGATGATGTAGAGGTATCCATGTGCTTGGAACCGGAAATCTTAGAAACACCTAAAATTAGGTGCTACCAAGACTGTTTAATTGTATCGAGGATCATCGCAAAGGGACCTCCTCAATAACAATACAGGAGCAGTTTTATCGTAAAGATGTTACAACACGCATGTTGAATATATTTATCGGCGCATATACCCTCGCAACCCGATCGTTTATAATTCACAAAGGCAGGAAGGCAGACCAAAAGGCCTGTTCCTTTCCATTCCCGCTGATTTCAGCGCATTTGCCCTTTAGGTTTTTGGCGAGAAGTCTACAACTCGGACCTATTGGATGGTTCAAATATTAAAAAATTTTTTTTTAAGATTATCTATATCGTGGGAGATTGAATAATTTGTCCTGAAGAAGGTGGTCTTATAATCACAATACTCCACCGAAACGCGTCGACGCAAGTTTAAAAGGCAGACTGTAGACTGGAGTGACATCTGTTCTCGATGAAATTAGCTAGCAGTATCAACACTGTAGAGAACAGTTGATTTGGGTCTAGTGTCTTCCTTTGCATTCTGGATTAGAAAGCACTTTTTCTTTCTGATGTTCTCCCCATGCTTTGAATTGTTTTTTATCTTGTGATCTTTTTTAAATTGTATTTTGTGATTCTTTTTTACTGCACAATAGGCACAATATCATTAGTTATGTGTACTGTTTTGCAACTGTCGAACTATTTTTAATAGTGTATTTACTTAACAATGTTTTGTATCTAACAAATTTTAATAAAATGGAAAAAATTTTATAATACGTTGTGACTAGGGTTCAAACTTTGGTGTCTTGTTCTGGTGAGAGATTGAGTGGAATATCTGTATGAGTTTGTAGGATTACTTGCATAAGTGCCAAAAAAGGGGAATACGTCTTCTGACTTTTGTCTCTTGGCGCTCTACCCCTTTTTTGTGGAATAGAGCCCCTCTCTCTTATTTTACACTGTCAACACTCCAAACCAGGAAGTGTTGGCAGCCATCTTGTGACTCGGTAGAACCGAGTCACAAGAAAACAGGTGAAAAAAGATTTAAAAAGAAGAAAAGGGGGCATGGTAGAAACACCCTGACCCCCTAGTCCTGCTCAGAGGGTCCCTCAATGACCCCCAGGCCCAAGAATATTTTTTTTATTTTAAAACCATCTGAATACGCGCTAGGTGCGCGAATCCGGACACATTGTTTTTTTTTAAATGAAGCGGGGGGCTCCCCCACTTCATTTAAATGAGCCCCCGGGTGGGCCAGGTTCCGGGGGCAATCCGAAAATTATATTGCGGGGACCTGCGGGGCGCCCGCAGCCCCGGGGACCGCCTCCTCCCTGGGGCTATGTAAATTAGGTGCAAGAGGGCACACTGCCCTTCCGCAGCCCCGGGAACCGCCACCTGCCCGGCTTGCTTTGTAATTGTTGTTGGACATCCAAGGCCCCCCCGAAGTCCCGGGGATCACCATCCCCAGGGATTTCATTAAATATGCAGGGGGGCCTCGTGGGCCCCCCGAAGCCCCGGGGACCACCACCTCCCCGGGCATTGAAAATGGAGGGAGGGGGCCGCGCGGCACCCCTTCTGGAGCCCTTGATGGCGAGAGGAGGAAAACCTGCTCTCGCATCAGTGAAGCAAAGCAGGATTGCTTTTGGGCAAAGGGAGCTGTATGTTAGCAGCTCCCCTTGCCCAAAAGCAATGCCGGTTCCCGCAGAAGGCGGGGAGCTGGTGGGAGCGTGGTGGCATTGGAGCTTCCTCCACGGTCCCCAATGAAGAGGCCAGGCCCTGGGGGATGGGGTCCTCGGGCCAGAAGTGGACAAGGGAAGGGGAACACGCAGCCCCCCTTCCTAATGATTAATGAAAACATTCAATAATTGGGCATGCCCCGGGGGATGGGGTCCTCTGGGCGAATATAAATTAATGGAAGTGGACTGTTTTTTTTTTAGAAAAGTTTGGAGTGGTGATCCTAAGGCGGCGTTCAGCACGGCCTCCTAGTGTGAACGCGCTGGGTGCGCGGCTCTAAGCGCAACCCCCTAGTGTGAACATGCTGGGTGTGCGGCTCTCAGCGCGGCCCCCTAGTGTGAACGCGATGGGTGTGCAGCTCTCTGCATGGCCCCCTAGTGTGAACACTCTGGGTGCACAGCTCTCTGCACAGCACCCGAGTAATTCACAGGTCTTTAAAAGACCATTTACCTGTATATGAGGCTTTGTTGTGATTTCACCTCTTCTTAGAGCTCCTGCATCTCCACTCTGCCATTGACTGGAAGAATTAGCCCTCCCCCTGAAATTTTTATCAGCCTCCCCGAAATTTGGCTCTAGTTGTGCCCCTGACTGGCATACGCCGGCTCAGCCCACTCCGCTTACGCTTACAGAATTCCATAGATTCTATCCGCCGTATGGCAATGATCCAGCTGCGGGGCTGGGAATATCTTATCAACAGGATTCTGGGACTTTCCCGGGGCTTGGTTTGCAATCCTGACGCTCCGCCGGGGTTGCCAGTGGTTGGCAGCCAATTAGAGCCACGCTTGTACTCGGGGGTTAGGCTCCAATATATGTACTTATCCAATCACTCTGCCAATCCCCAAGCACTATTAAATTCACTATAAACTCTCCTTGCGGTACTCTAATTATCCAGTCTCTACCCATGTACTCATAAAATGACTCAGACAAAGTTACATAACCAAGGTCTTCCCAACTGCCAGAGGTCACATGGTTGCGTGCGCAGTCAACAGCACAATGTAATGTGGTAGGGCCCAGGGCCATCATGCATATATAATGAACACTCGGACACATTTAGATAGATAGTGAAACTGGCTACGGGCACGGGAGCCCGGCTCCTTTTTATTAACAGGGTCACATGAACAGTGACACCTGTGCTGGATGGTGTGCGGTGAGTGTAAGCCAGCCCTCAGGGAACGGTTGGTGCTGGCAACAACTACAACAGTGATCATCAGATCACACACAGAGATTCAATCATAAAGGGTCCATGAATTGCGGTTCACTAAGGTAGGGGCACCAGATCCTTAACACAAAAGATTGTATTGTAAAGGGTCCATGACTTGTGGTGCAGTGAGGTAGGGGCACAAGAGATGAAGCGTGCTCATGTGAAGAAATTGTTAATGTCCCTTCGAGATATTCCTGCTGCTTGAGGTGAAATTGTTGCGTCCGGTGTCTACAGCACGAAAGTCAATCATAAAGGGTCCATGAGTTGTGATGCACAGAGTTAGTGGCACCTGAAGAGCTCAGCATGTGCGCAGCCAGTGATGATGCGTCATCCGGGCGGGTCGCACTGGATGCAATGTCTGTTGCCTACTGGACTCTGCAATTAATAAATGAAGATTCAATTTTTATTGTGAGCCCTGCTGCCCGCAGTGTGGGCTGGCAGTAGGGTCAGCAAGGGCACACAGCCACATGGCGTTGACTTGAGCTGCACAGAGTTAGTGGCACCTGAAGCACTCTGCTTGTGTGCAGGCAGCGACTCTGCAATTAATGAATCACGACTGAATTTGAATTGTGAGCCCTGCTAACCGCAGTATAGGCGTATGGAACAAATGATGAAATAAATATAGAATACATTGTCGAAATAGTCGATCTTCTACGTACAATCTTGTTTTACGATATTCTGATGCCGGAATCTGTACCGGTCGTTTGTCATATCGTGCACCTTTTCCAGTGGGGAAGATCTGTGGAAAACAATGAGCTTTCAAACGTCTTTCCCAAACACTCATGGGACTTCCCTTCGCTTTCTTCATTTTGAATAATTCAATAGTATTTCCAATCACTTCCTTTGAATGTAAAGGATGTACACTATAATGTTCATGAATTTATTCACTTTTAAAGATGTACACTTTTTCAATTTGGCCACTTGAAATTTCGCTATCATCAACTCAATCAATTTCTTCTTCTTCCACATACACATTTTTGTAGTAAACATTGTTTTTTGTGAGATATAACGTAGCCTTTTTCACTTTGCTGACATCTGCTAATTCTTGCCATATTTTTCGACTCTTCGTAGGAACACCATTAACTAGAATAACTAAAGGTTCAGTTTCCTCTTTCTCTACAACAATAGATTCAAGATTTTCTTTTTAATCTAAAGGTAAATATACAACTTTTCCTTTTAAGCCTCTTTGTAAATCTGATGGAGGCAGCTTACCTGTTTTAGGCTCCATACGAACAATAGCCTGAAACGGGTGTACTTTTGCCTAATGAATTCTGCCTCAATAAGGTCACATGACGGTGACTTGTGGTGCACTGAGTTAGTGGCACCTGAAGCACTCAATGTGTGTGCAGCCACCGATGATGCGTGGTCCGAGCGCCCGCACTGCGAGCAATGTCTTTTGCCTATTGCACTGCATCATCTGCAATCGCGACTCAATCTCAATTGTGAGCCCTGCTAACTGCAGTGTAGACCGGAGGCAGTGGTCAACAAGGGCCCACAGCCACGTGGCATTGACAGCTGCACAGAGTTAGTGGCACCTGATGCACTCAGCGTGTGCGCAGCCAGCGATGATGCGTCATGCGAGCAGGCCGCAGTGGATGCAATGTCTGTTGCCTACTGAGCTCTGCAATTAATAAATCAAGATTGAATTCAAATTTTGCGCTCTGCTGACCGTAGTGTAGGCTTATGGAACAAAAGATTAAATATGTAAGGAATACTTTGTCGAAATATGTAGGTTTCAGGGATGTTATAGTTAGTTGCCTATTGGACTCTGAAATTAATGAATCAAGACTGAATTTGAATTGTGAGCCCTGCTGACCGCAGTGTAGGCCGGAGGCAGCAGTCAGCAAGGGCCCACAGCCACATGGCATTGACTTGAGCTACACAGAGTTAGTGGTACCTGAAGCACTCAGCAATGATGCGTGGTCTGGGCGGGCCGCACTGGATGCAATGTCTGTTGCCTACTGGACTGCGTCACCTGCAATTGCAACTGTATCTGAATTGTCAGCCCTGCTAACCGCAGTGTAGGCTGGAGGCAGCAGACAGGAAGGGCCAACAGCCACGAGGTGTTCACGTGAGCTGCACAGAGTTGGTGATAGCTGAAGCACTCAGCGTGTGCGCAGCCAGCGATGATGCGTGGTCCGGGTGGGCCGCACTGGTAGAAAAGTCTTTTGCCTAATGAATTCTGCCTTAATAAGTCTACGATGGCGATGACTTATGTTGCACTGAGTTAGTGGCACCTGAAGCATTCAGTGTGTGCGCAGCCTGCGATGATGCGTGGTCCAGGCGGGCCGCACTGGGAGCAATGTCTCTTGCCTACTGGACTGCGTCATCTGCAATCGCGACTCGATCTGAATTGTGAGCCCTGCTGTCCGCAGTGTACATTGAAGGCAGTAGTCTGTACAGGCATAACTCTGCGGTGCTGTGCCGCTGGGTTCGCAGGGGGCCTGTGTCAAGGAGGCCGGCAGTCACGGCGGTGGTCTCGTGGCAGGGTGAGGGCCGCCGCTCTGGCAGACATGTTGGCCTTCCCAGAAGTGAACCACGCCCAGAGTCCCGGCCTATACTCCTATGCTGGAGTGGTGTACATTGGACCAGCCCACTCCGCTTCCGGTTCCGCTTACAGAGGGGGACGACACAGCTACATAACCGAGACCTTTCCCACTGCCTGAGATGACATGGTTGCGTCCACTGTCCACAACAGTACAAGCACCAGCAGTATATGTACACATGGAGAGGTCTGTGCTCTGCATAGTGAGGTCTGTCCAGCACATTACCGCTACACTTGGCATTGTGTGCATTGTTATTGATGGGTGACTTGCCTCCTTCACACACACTTGGTTCCCACGTCTCCCAACATTCAGCTATTGTGTGTCTGACGGGCCATGCCGTTTTGGGGAAGTCTTCTGTTCTGCGCTGCCTCGGTGGTAGTGGGGGGGTCCGAGGGGAAGGTCCTGGGGGTGGTGGTGGGTATTGTGGCCTTCTTGGGTGTCGGAGCTGCATGGTCAGTAGCTCTATGACATGTGTTGGTCTTCAGATGTGGTTCTGGGCTGGGCTCCCTTTCATACTGTAGGTAGTCGTCCTGCTTTACACCAGTAAAAGGCAGATGTTAAATTCCTACTGCTAACGCGTCTTATCGCCTGTTTTTGCATCGCATCGCAGATTTTGCAGGTTGTTGAAAATATCGGGAAGTGGTGATTTCATGGGGTTTTTTGCACGGTAACGCCTATTCTGCATATCATTAGCATTAGTTGTCACTCTCATTGGTGGCGATGTTTTTTTGAGGAAGCTATTGCTGGAAAACTGGCGATATCTGCAGTTTTCACCAGGTTGAGAATGAGATGATAATTCTTTTGCTGCAGTAAAGTGCTGATAACTAAGCGATAAGTTCTTGAGAATACACCCCATTGTGTTTTTTGGTTTTTTTTTCGTCCGGATTCATGCACCCAGGTGCTTTAAAAAAAAAATAGTAATAATTTTTTGGCCCTGGGGCTTTTTGTGGGATCTCCTGAGCAGGCCTAGGGGGTCAGGGTGTTTGTACCCTGCCCACTTTTCTTGCTTTTTCATCTTTTTTCTTGTGATTCGCATGTTGCTACAACAAAGTCCTAATAAACACCAGGGCTCGTTTTAGAGTCACCCTATAACCCAACAGTTGGGACTTATCGCAGCAAATGTGGCGAAAGAATTATCGCACCATACTCAAGTTGGTGCACACTTCCACATTGCCCACAGGCTGACGGTACCAACACAGCGGACAATCAACATCGTTACGCAGACAAAGCTGCTGGCTGTGCTGCACCTGTTGGCCTCTGGTATCTTCCAACTAACAACTGCGAGAGTCAGAGGAGTCTCACAGCCAGCCCTATTAAACTTCCTCACACGTCTTGGATGCATGTCTACAAAAGCAACTTAGGGCCCCTGCATCCGCACCACCCGCTTGTCCCAATTCGTAGTATTCCTGCACAACCAACCACAACCCCAGCCGTTGCTTGACGCCTCTGTGCTCCAGATCCAAGATTGTAGTCACTGAAATGGGGGTGCGCCAGGTCATGAAGTCTAGTTGTCAACAGTAGTGGAAAAACAGTACTTTATTAGTAAAACATAAATTAACAACACAAAAACATCAAACAACGACTGACATTGCCAACGGGGAACATCAACTTGTGGATTGAAATAACTGTAGATCGTCTTGGAAATCCCAAAAGTCTGTATTCAGAAACCTGTTGGATAAATTAAGATAATGGTCAAGCGTTAGTATGGTCACAAACGTAATATGGATCAATGTATTGCACTTGGACAAACCGGAATGCTTACAGGTATGATCAATCCTGAACAAAATGACTGTAACAGAAGCCTGTGTGGTCATAACCTTCGTAGGAAAGAAAAGGAACGTTACAACCACACAAACTTCTGTTACGATCTCATTATGCAGGACTTATCACACCTGTAAGCATAAGGGTTCGTTTCAGCTTGATACACATGCATGTTCACTTCACCTAAACTGCCCAGAAACAACTGAGACCAAGCATAGGAAACCATGCCATAGCAGCCTTCCTGCACGTGTTGTGGGCAACTGACTGCACACATGTACTATTTGTGCCCCCTGCGGACACTGCACCCAATCACTGCAACAGAAACCACACGCATTCCAACAATGTGAAGGCAAAACTGGACCACAGGGGCCTGTACACTAATGTCGTTGCAAACTTCTCAGGCAGTCTGCATGATTCTTACATCTTTCGCAAGCATCCCAGCCCTGGTCCCCAGACCAGTCCACCGCCCAGCGATGACTGCCCGACCCTACGCACCCAGACCTCAATGCTCACTTGCCGCCACCGGCGTGTCTCCAAGAGGGCCCACTACGTGCCGGAGAAACCTCCTCAGCCGTCGCTGGATTCCGCAGCACAGACACCCAGGGCATCCTGCTGCACCGCGCCGAGGAGTCATGTCTGTACAGCCAGTTGCCTTTGGAAAACACGCGGTCCAGCCAAGCTCACAATTAAAATCAGGTCTTGATTGCCAGGATAGCGTATCAAGGCCACGCATCATCGCAGGCTGCACACCCGCTCAGCTCTGGTGGCACTAACTCAGTGCAGCTCAAGTCATCGCCAAGTGGCGGGAGGCCCGTGTCAGCCAAAATGCCTCGGCTGCCACCAACTCTATGCACCTCAAGTCATCCTCACGTGGCAGGAGGCCAGTGTACGGCAAAGTGCTTCGGCTGCCACCATCTTTGTGCACCTCAACTCATCGCGACGTTGAGGGAGGCCTGTGTCGGTCACAGTGCCTCGGCTGCCACCAACATAATAAGCACACAGATACACCCAGATAGAGAGTGGAAAAGTCATTGAGCACGTGCGCCCAGCCCTTTTTATTGGGTCACATGTCCTGTGACTCCTGTGCTGCATGGCTGTGGCTGTGGCATGCTGACAACTAGACCTGTGATCAGCAGATCACTACAGGGAAGACCTGGGACATGTAGCGTTGCAGTTCCCTCCCTGTAAGCATAAGCGGAGTGGGCTGGCTGAAATGTGCATCCTTTACGACTTTCCCAATATGGCAGTTTGAATCCACACACCCAGCGAGATAGGTACACGAGGGGTGCGCGACTCAAAAAAATAATATACATTTTAATATTTAAGAAAACAGAAGACATTATAATATTTTAATAACAAACAAAAAAATACAAAAGCTATTTTTGGGATATTAAAGTTCCAAAATATCACACACAAAAAATTACTGAAGAAACCATAGCTTTAATGAACCATATAATTCGAAATTAGCATTTAAAAAACCTTTGAAATTCACTGAAAAAACCATAGGTTCAAGCAAGTTATAGTTAGGAAATTAGCATTTTAAAAAAATTAGAAATTCACTGAAAAAAACATAGGTTTCAGGGACTTTATAGTTAGTTGGATATTTCACTTTTACAAAACCAGAGAAATTCCCCCGTTATAGTTAGTTCCGCTAACTACAACTCGCGCCCCCGCAATGTCATGAGTGATGTCACTGACCATGTCATGAGTGATCCTGCGCGGCCATAGATATCGAAACTTTCTCATTTTGAATCTCTCAGGAACTACTGAACGGATTTACACCATTTAACAAAAAGCGTTCTTTCTGAACCAAGATCTACCTTTTTGCCAAATTTGGTGTAATTCCGTTCAGCAGTTCGGGCTGTAGCCGTGTCTAAAGTTTCCAATGGGAAATTGCACGGGGAAAACACCATTTGGGACCCCCCCTTTTTTCTCGGCCCCTGCTTGAGAAATCACTCCAGGCATAAGGAGTGACGCATTACAATGAGTATAGGCCTCCCCATGCTTTGCTGGAGTTGAGTCGTGCTTACGACACAACTCTAGCAATGCATGACTTTTGGGCCAACAGACGCGTCAGAATTTCTGACGCATATGTCAATCCTTGCACCATGGTGCGCCATATTATAAATACGGTACATCCATGGTGGCGCAAGGGTATCACAGACAGATGCGCCAGTTTATTGTAAATCTGCCACACAGTATATGCTCAGGCCTGAATTGGTGGGACTACATCTGTACCCTTTCTGGTTGAACGGGGAACTCGTCATGGGTGCCCCCTCTCTCCATTCCTCTTTGCATTATCCATATAGTCTTTAGCGAGTTGGGTTCATATCGATATACAGCTATTGGGTTTGAGTGAAGACCAGGGCTGGAGGAGAAGATTGCGTTGTATGTCGATGACACGCTCATCTTTCTGACTAGTCTCTGTGACTCGGGTGGCAGCCGCGGCTGCTCCGGATTCTGGAAACATGTGGGAGGTTTTCAGGGGTCGGGGTTCATCGTAATAAGTCATCGGTTTACCAGGTGAGTGGTGGTGTGGAGGGATTGTCCTAGGTAACCGCAGGTGTTCCATTATTTGGTGGTCTATGTCACTGCTGACGAGGCCCGGGAGTGGGCCCTGAACATACAGCTGCAGGTGGACAGACTTAAAGGCAACCTGGTGCACTGGGCGACGCTGCTCCTTTACCTTCTTGGTAGATCGGCCATCTTTAAGATAGTGGCCCTTCCCCGGCTCTTGTATCAGCTCCAGAATTTTACGGGCCCGTGTCCCTCTTATCCTGTATTGATTCCCTTCTGGGGTACTGGACCTCTCCTTGCCATGCTCTCCTCGGTGCGCCTTACTGCACATCTCGGATGACGTGGATGGTAGTAGATACTGTTGGGCGCTCTTGTGGGTGGGGGTCACTGTCGCTAAGCAAGACATAGCGAAGGCCTGGAAGGGGGCTCAGGCTCCTTCGTTGGCGGTTTGGAGGGAGGTGTTGGACCGCTGCTTGGACCTTGAGTATCCTCTTTACATTGCTAGGGCTTGTCCTATGAAATATTAAAAAATCTGTAAGTGCTGTGCGAGTTACTGTGGGATACAATTGGAGCCATGTCCGCATATGGTGCACTCCTTGGAAGCCAAGATCAGATCTTTTGTATCCTGCATGTTGTTCGGGTGGAGAGGGATCTGGAGGTGGAGCCGTGTAGTATTTGTTACTTCTTTTGCGCATGCTGCTGTTGGTGGTAATGCTGGGTGTGGATGCTTTGTGGTTGGTAACATTTTTGTATTGTCTCGTTTTAACGATGGTGATCACTATCGGTCATTCTGCCAGACTTGATTGCACTGTTATTTTGCTGATTTCAAAGATGTGTTCATTGCTGATTGTTTACTCTGCTGTATCGCCATTTCTTATAAAACCCAATAAAAAAAATTTTTTTGGGGGGGGGACACACTGTACATCTTGAAACAAAAATGTTTGTTTTGAAAATAAAGCATAATAAGATTCAGGCTGTACAACACATGTCTTGGAAATTACCTTGTGCATTACATTATTTTAATATTAAGCTAGTTAAGAAAATAGTCAAAAACCACTGCCTTAGACACGTATGGCTAGAAAACGCTTAATGATCCTAACCTTGAAATCACTCTGAACCCAAAGAACACATTAAATAAAATGGCTTCACAAAGGTCAATGCAGTTGAGCCACCTAACTCTGTGTTAGTTAGAGGAGTCTGTAACTATTAATATTTAGATCTAAAGCTGATTGAAATACAGAGCTTCTTTATGATCAGCCATATGTTGCAAAATGTTAACGCATATAAATCTTCCTATAACCTTTGGATTTAAAGGGAGCCATGAATTAGGGCAGTATCTGTTAGTCTCGCATTTAATACCTTTTCTCGGTAAGGAGATGTGAATTCTTGGTACAGAATTTTCCAATCAATGTGAAAACCTCACTAATAAACGGGGAATACCTTAAAATGGCGATGCAGGCTGCTAATTTACTACATATCATGAACACCTACCTCTTAGGTCCTTTTTTTGTCTAGCAACAGACAGTCTTAGTAGTCTGGCGGGTTTCATGTCAGCTTAAAACACAGCATGCAACTCAACATAAATATTATGGGAGCTTTGGGACAACTCGTCAGCCATTGGCTTGCTGGATTGTCTGTCATGGGACCAGCTGATTTTATTTTCAGATGTTTATAATTTTGGCGTTTACAGTTTCCTGAGTGAGGGGGGCAACAAAGTAGTTTATCTATATTCCTGTTTCTCCTAGCCTTTATTCTCTACATGCATGCAAGCACACTTACAGTGGTGACGTCTTCGCTGCTCAGACCCTCACTGCTGCAGTGCTAGAAATACTCAGCACTGCTCAAGGCAGTAGCAGGAAGGAACTTTCACCATTTTAAATAGTGTCAACAGAGTTCAAAGTATTCTACAGGTCAGAAGGGAGGAGTGAGAGTATTATGGGACACAGTGACAGGCAAGCATTGGGAAAACCAATAGATTTGATGATTTTCTGGTGAGTTGATCGAGAAAGCATGCGCTGTAAAAACATCAAACTTATTGGCTATGATAATGCTTGTTTGCCATGAAGCGCTAGGGGTCGAGGGCGGTCAAAAGCATTTGAAAAATGAATGCTATAGATGAAAAACAATGCTTTTATTGTAGCATCCTTTTTTCAAATGGTTTTTTGCCAACAGTTGCTACTATTCAGTTAGCCAACTGATTACAGATGTGCAATGGTACCCAAGCATTTCCATAGAGGTGGAAGAATACATCTCGACACCCAATAGAAAAACAGAGCAAAAGAAGCCTACGGCTGAAGTAGACTAAAATGAGACTGAAATACCTACATTTTCACCACGAATGGCACAAATGCCATACACGTCAAATGTCACACACACCAACATCAGATCTCAATGGGCGTCATTTAACTGCGTGAATTGCCTTATGTCTTAGCAATCAAAGCTCTTACCTTTCTCATTTATCTAAAAATGATGACACACGGCTGCTGTTCTGCAAAATATCTAAGGATACTACTCTTTATTTTCATTTGTTCTTATAATGTCATCTGTTATTAAATTTTTTTTCTGCCTGCCACCGTATTAGGTGTGATATCTGTGGCATTAAATCATGTATACATTTTGTTTTTCCTTTTCATTTAAATAGGATATTTTTTATTAGTCAAATTATATCATGTGAATAATTCTAACGTGTTTTTCATTTTTGTTACATTTTTCTTTCTTCCTTTCTAACTATTTTCACTTTCTTCTGTTAAATTTCTTTCCTTTTTATGTTGAGCATTCGAGACCTCTTGTATATACTTTAGTATATACTTATATGTGTATGTACTTTATGGGCTCTGGAGATCAGCCCTAGGACTTGTCTGTTTCCACTTTGGTACTTTTTTTTCTGTTCAACTGCCTCTATTTAACTGTCCTGATAGAAAACGACCAGTAGAGGTCAGCAAAATAGCAGAATTGCTTTCTGCTGAGCGACTTTGTTTCTTTATTTTTCTGGCAACTGCCTCTATTTAACTTTCCTGATAGAAAACGACCAGCAGAGGTCAGTAAAATACCATAATCACTTTAGCATTCTCTAGATTCCAGTCCATAGAAATAGTCTTCAACGAGCACCCGTAGACAATAATATTTTTTTCAAATCTTGTATTTTCAGTGATATGGCCACCGAAGGCCCTGATTTTATATTAAAAACAGAGTTTTTTACTATACCATTTCCCGCTGAACGGCAATATTTCTCTCCATTTGTTCCCATACCTGGCGTGTCACTCGTTTTGGTGCCTACCTTCCCTCCATGTTAAAGAACAGTAGATGTGTCAGCACCCAGGCTAATGTGCTGCATGGCTAAATACATATTAGGTCCCAAAGGTTGCAAATGCTTGATTTATCATGATCACTTCGATGTAAATTAATTTCCTTGTGCTGTGCACCACCAACAGCATTTGTACATAAAATAGACCTCATGGCCCTGATGAAGCGACCTGTTGTTGTGAAACATGTGTTGGCCTAAGCAATATTATCTCTTTTTAAGTTCAATGAAATTTTATTAGGCAATGAAAAAGGGAGAATCAATACATAATATCAGCTAGGAAGGGGAAGGGAGAGGGAAGAGGGGGGAAAGGGGAAGAAGGGGATAACAAAATGCAATATGTAAGAGAGAAAATACAACAAAACAATGAACATGGGCATTTGAAAAGAAGCATAGAAGGTACATCAATCATAAGCTAAACAGCTAACCGCAAGAAGAATAAAAACAAAACAGTATGTTAGAAAATCTTGAGTGTGGAAAGGGTATCATGGGGGTTTAGGAACTTCTTGTTGAGCAGGCGTTGGACTAGAAGAACGGGCAACACAGTTATCTAAATATAGCGTAATGGGGAGCCATAGGTCTGCACGTCTAGTTGCTAATTGAACAGGAAAAACAAAGGCATTATCGAGTCTATGATTGTGACAGACATTATACCACCACGCTTTGAAAGAAATATTGGACGTATTTTTCCAATTAACAGTAATCTGCTGAAAGGCTACAGCCAATAACAAATCAACAATGCGAACATACATATCTACATTATCCCAGCTAGGGGATAAACTACCCAAGAAAAGGTGAGTGAAAGAACAAGGAATACAGGTATGAAAAATAACATTGACTTGAGCCCACACCTGTAACCAAAAATCATGCACATGCTTACAAAGAAATATCATGTGAAGTAAGGTAGCATTGGGGGAGCCACACGGCCAGCATGTGTCTGGGGTATTAGGAAATCGCTTGTTTAATGTAGAAGGAGTATGAAGTAATCTGTTGTAAATAAAAAATAAGGATTGTGTCAGGGAGGCCGCTCTGGAAGTTTTTACGGAGTTTTGCCCGTATCTTATCCCATAGAGATATCGGCCAATCTGTTTCGAGATCAATTTCCCACTGATGTTCAACCTTGGATTTAGGTCTGAGCAACTCATGGGTGTGAAGGTATTTATAGATGAGAGACGCTTTGGGGTATTGCGTAGGAGAGAATGAAGTTGAGAAATAGGGACGTGCGGAACAGGGGGAGGAGGAGAACCTGAGAGCTGCTCATAAACCTCCAGGACAGCAGCTTTAAGTAAAAGATATTTGGGGATAAAGGATAAGGGTAAGCCAAAAGAAGAACGGAGATCAGGAAAAGAGAAAAAGGTGGAGCCAGAGAAGAGCTGCGAGATCCAAATCAAACCTCGGATTCTCCAAGATTTCCAATAAAAGGGCTTACGACCAATTAAAAGATATTTATTATGCCAAATGGTGGAAGAGAGGAAATCAGCGACGGTCATAGGGGGACCAGGGGCAGCAGACAATAAGAGCTTGAGGGTATACTTGTGGATAGGAGTAGGAATCGAAGAGGGTTTACGGGAAAAAGCAAGATATTCTGCAAAAGAAAACGGAGAAAGGAGAGTACGTTCAACCTTAATCCACAAAGGACAAGGGGAGGTGGGATCTTGCAGCCAGAGGGAAGCTTGACGTAACAAAAAGGCCTTCTGAGATGCAGGGAAGTCAGGAAAGTTGACACCACCCTCAGAAGCAGGACGGATAAGTCTGGCAAGAGACATTCTGGATTTTTTTGAATTCCACAAAAATGAGGATAACGTTGAGTTAATCTTTTTAAAGAACTTCGTTGGGATGGATACTGGAATATTGGATAACGTATAGAGAATGATGGGGGGGATCATCATTTTAATAGTATCAAGACGACCCCACCAGGACAGGTATAGAGGATGCCACCTTACAGTGAGGTCCGCAATTTTTTGCACGCACTTGGACATGCATAAAGAGACAGTGTCTGGAATGGAGGAGGTGATATATAATCCCAGATATTTAATGTGAGAGGGACACCAAGTAAACTGAGAGTCGCTAAATTCTTGTTTGAAAGTGAATTTGGTCAAGGGTAGGATCTCAAATTTGTCATGATTAAGCTTATACCCAGAGATAGAGGAATAGTTTCGGACTTCTTCCAGAAAAGCAGGGATAGATTCTGCGGGGTTGGAAAGAAAAAGTAAAATATCATCTGCATAAGCAGCGAGTTTAATATGAAAGTCTGCAACCTGGAAACCATGAATGGCGGGATTCTGGCGCAATCTGGACAGAAAAGGTTCTAAAGCAAGGTTGAAGAGAAAGGGGGAAAGAGGGAAACCTTGGCGAACGCCTCTACCTAAATCAAAATAAGAAGAAATTTGACCATTCGCAAATACTGCAGCTCTGGGATGTGAGTATAACAGGGAAACTAAAGAAATAAATCTAGGGCCAAAACCAAACCAAGTAAGGGTGTGAAAAAGATAGCGCCACTCAACCCGATCAAACGCCTTTTCGGCGTCAAGGGCAATCGCTGCAAGTGAGTGCTGACAACGGGAGGACTTTGACAGGATTTTAATAAAAGTCTAGTGTTGTCCGTAATATGTCGGCCCTTAACAAACCCGGATTGTTCTTCACCTAGAAGATCGGGGAGAAGGTGATCCAGTCGGACCGCCAATGCTTTAGCGAAAAGTTTGTAGTCAATATTGACTAAGGATATAGGCCTATAATTTTTGCAATATTTTACGTCCTTCCCAGGTTTAGGTATTAAACAAATATGAGCGTCTGAAAACGTCCCTGAGGAAGCACCTTGGGCAATAAAGGAATGAAGAAGAGAATGCAATCATGGAATCAATAACTTAGAAAAGTGAAGGTAAAATTCGACGGTAAAACCGTCAGGGCCAGGAGCCTTATTGAGTTTGAGATGTTGCAATGCAGTGAGCAATTCCTTTTGTGTGACGTCAGATTCTAAAGAGGAAAGGTCAAGGGGGAAATTGGATGGTGTGTGAATGGTGGAGAAAAAACGAGCAAGGGAGTTGGGAGAGGGTTGAGTTTCAGATGTGTACAAAGTCTCGTAAAAACGTGAAAACTCAGCAAGAATATCAACATCCATGTGTTTCAAGGTGTCATCAGAGTCATAAACAGATTCAATATTTAACTTATTATGTTTAATCTTCAAATAATTAGCTAAGAGCTTCCCTGCTTTGTTCCTCCCCCATAAAATTTAGCAGTGGACTTCAACAAATACAAGGAGGCATCCTCCGTAGATTTCTCATTAAATTTCATCTTTGCCGCAACAAGGGCTGTCAAGCTACATGCAGAATGGGTGGTGAAATATGCATGTTCCAATCTCTTAATGTCTGAAAGGAGGTTTTTGGTGAACCATCGAGCAGTCTTGCGTTTGTTCGCAACGTAACTAATAATAAAGTCACGTGCTGCTGCTTTAAAAGCATCCCAGATAGTATGTTCCGGGAGAGCGATGTTGTCATTAATCAGAAAAAAATCATCAAAAAAGGAGGTGAAGGTAGCTGTAAACTTGGGATCAGCAAGGAGGGAGTTATTAAATCGCCATCTTCTGGGGCCAGCAATCTTAGGGAATACATCAACACTTGTAAGAACAGGAGCATGATCTGAAAGCAGTATCGGGCCTATCTCGGAGTGTAGAAGTGATTGAGCAAGGTTGTGGGAGACAAAGACATAGTCTAGTCGTGACTGGGAGCGGTGACAGGGAGAATAAAAAGTGTACTCCCGTAGTTTTGGATTACAAAGACGCCAAGAGTCTACTAACTTATGCTGCGAAATAGCATGACTAAACAGCTTATAAGGTTTGTTAGGAATATAGGGGTCATGGATATCCTATCAATAAAGGGATCAAGAGGTTGATTACAATCCCACGCCAGAATAAAATTGTGGTCCATAAATTTAGTTAGGAGTGGAGAGAAATCAGCCCAAAAAGAAGGTTCACCCGTGGTTGGGCCATAAACACTAAGGAGAGAGATTGGAACACCTCTGAGTGATAGCTTGGCATAAACCCACCTACCAAAAGCATCCGATTCTTGGGTAAGAACCTGAAAGGGGAGAGACTTGCGACAAAGGATTGCCACACCATTCCGTTTGCCATCACCCTGCGAGTAAAAGAGTTCGCCCACCCAACCACGTTTGAGCTTAACAGATTCTACATCAGTTAAATGCGTTTCTTGGAGGAATGCAATATCAGCGTTCAATTTGGCAAGATGTGACAAAATCCTTTGACGTTTAATCGGGGAATTAATACCCTTCACATTCCATGACAATATATTTAATGACATAACAGTAACATTTCCACAAAGAATGTGGAAAACATGACTAATGAATGAAAAACCCATGAAAAGGAGAGAAGACATAAAGAAAAAAGAAAAACCAGTGTAGATATGCTGAAATAGAAGAGAAGAAGAAGGTAAACGAGAGCATGAGCACTAGCAAAAAAAGAAGAATATAAGGAAACAATATAAAAATTTAAACAGGAAGCCAGAAATAAGGAAAAAGTTGAGAGACAAATGTACCTAGAAAAACAGGGAATGCAACTCCTACACAAGCAAAAGGTTCCGATCAGAGGTAGGAAGACAAGATAGAAACATGTGGACAAGAATAAGAACAAGGGAAGAGAAAAGAGGGAGGAATAGAAGGAAAAATCATTGGATGCACAGGGAAGACAAATGAGGGAATAGAGAAAGAACATACCTACAAAGGAAGGGTGCGAGAAAGGGTGGAGGAGGGAAGGAACCACATGGGTGAGGCAGCACATCCAGGAGCAACGAAGCAGGGACCGGGAGACATCATTAAACACGAAAAAATTCCTGTAAGACGAAAAAGAAGAACAAAGGATTAAGACATACCAGGCGATTATGTTGAAATCATGACTAACAAGTAGAACAAGGGACAACCATCATGCATAAACAATAAAGAACCGGCAAAGTGGATAGCCGGAGAATCAGAAGAACTCAGGTTAACTGCAACTAAGAGAAAGTCTCTGAAAGAGAACAGGATAAAAAAAAAAGAAAAAAAAAAGCAACAGCCATAAGAGAGTCATAAAAGCACTAGTCAACCAGGAGCAGAGGATGATGGTCCGGAGGCATCCATGGTAGACGATTTGTGCGCATTGATGAAGCTTTGTAAGCGCACTGGATCTTCATAAGTTGTAGTCTTATTATTATAGGTAACTTTGAATAAACACGGGTGATAAAGGCCGTATCGTGCTCCCATCGCACGTAGGTCTTCTCTTAAGCTCAGAAAAACCTTGCGACGATTGGCGGTGGCCTTAGCATAATCCTGTGCAAAGAACAGGGACGAGCCAGACCAAGTCAGATTCGGAGAGGATTTGGCTGCCGCCAATGCCATCAAGAGATCTGTATATTCCAAAAAGTAGATGATGACCCCTCTAGGCCTCAGTGAGGAAGAAGCAGAAGAAGGTGGCCGACCCAGTCTATGAGCACGTTGAATGTTGAGGGCCTTGTCCTGTGGCAGATGCAGGAGCTTGGGGAGGAACGACTTGAAGAAAGCGATTGGGTCAGACCCCTCGAGTCCTTCAACTAGGCCATAAATACGAAGATTGTTGCGTCTGTTTCTGTTTTCCAACTGCTCCACTTGTTGTTGAAGATCCGAGACTTGAGACTTCAGGTTTGAGACAACAGAGGATGTCTCTTGGAATGACTGAACAGATTTTTCAATCGATGTTACCCTCGTTTCCATTTGCGACCAATTATCCGTAAGGACCTCGAGCTTAATATTAGTCTCTTCCATGAAAGGACGCAAGGATCTTATTTCTTCTAACAATAACTCCATGGATACTGGTCCCGAATGCTTTGGGGGTGAGAGGGAGTTTGACTTAAGCCTCTTTGTGTTAGATTTAGAATTATCCTGCGAGTGCCTGGAAGGATGCATTGGTGTATCTGAGCCAGACGAGTTAAGAGAGTCTTCCAATTGTGAAAAAGCAGAGAAAACCTTGGAGTTCTTCACAATCTGAGGTTTGGGCGGACGAGGCGGATGCGACATTGACTTGAGTCTACCCATGTGACAAAGCCGTGGAATGGTTGACACAGTAGAGGTCACAGGAAGCTAAAACGAAGACAACCCAAGATAGAGCACAGCAGGAGTACAAGGGTAGTTGAATACGTCATGAAGGGAATGTAACCATCTCCATAGTACTCAGGTGTAAACAGTCGCCGAGGCGTTTATGGAAAAACAGAAGAAGCCGCCTATGATAAGACCAAGGTATTATTCATATGGCATTATACTGCAGAAAGTAGGCACCAAAGCACTGCTCAATGTAAAGTGATCTCAAGCAAGTTGACAGGAGATGAAGTGGAATGTCCCCTCGCACACCTCGTAGGAGCCTGCAATAAATAGTAGCATTGACAGCAAAGAAGCAACCAGGCGTGCTGCATTGAAAAAATTCACCACTTGCAGGGAAGTCAGAGAGTAATCCGCATAGGGCGCTGATAGAGTCATGACTTGAAAAACAGCTCAATAGCAGTCATAGGAAATAAGGGCGCTTCATGAAGGAACATTGTTGTTGCACTATATAAATGACAAGCGCTCCAAATAGAGGGCAAACAATGCAGAATTCGGTGTGAAGAAGGAGAAACAGTCAAGAGGGTAAATTATGAGCCCACTAGGAGTATATAGTGTCGTGCACTCATAGCGCTGAACTAACGGTGCAATATCCGCAACACAACGCGCGTCACTCGGCGAGCCTAAGATGGCGGCTGCAACCGAGAAAATCCTGTCAAAACTCACAAGCGCCAATTATAGCGTCGCGGAGGCATGAAAAGACTTCCATCGATGTCGAGTGGAATCAGGGCATGTTCCGACGCTCCTTCAGCCGTTCGTCTCCAGGATTTACAAACGGGAACCGGCTTGTCTCTCGGCGCCGCCCCGGAGCCTCACTCGAGCGCCGCCATCACTCGCGGGCGCCAAGCCACGCCCCCAGCAATATTATCTCTTGATTTGAGAATACGTAATAAAATTAAAATGGATAAATATTCAATCATTGAGTTTGCACTCGTTCTGCTTTAAAGACCTCAAAAATACTGTGTTTTCTCTATATGTTCAAGGACATAAATTCAGGAAAACACTCCCATTTACCTCATTGACCTCAAAGGATTTTCCCTTGACCCACCTAAGCCCCTAAAGAGCCTTCTATTTGCTGCTGAGGGGTTGGGGGGGGAGTACAAGTTTTGGAAACTACATAAAGTAATCATGAGTATTAGGCCTCGATCATGAGTGCTGGGCGGAGGGGTGGGTGGAATGACTTTTATTGCATCTGTTATAATACAATACCCATGGTTCGGCCTTTAACAAGTGTGTTAAATATTGCCAATTACCATGTTTGCACTGAAAAAAGGGACAGAACATGAAAATGTTTGTGTTTTCCACAACAAATTCAGCATGTCCTTGTATTTACCCACCTTTTCCCATGTTAAAGTTTGGCAGATCTGACCTGCTGCAATATATCAGGGGGGTGAGATTGTTTTCACAGCTTGTGTTTACTGGGTGCAGTAAAGTCTGGCCCACTGGTAATTTCAACCCTGCTCAAACAGATGTTTGCACTGGAGCTGTTAACTAGCATGGCACTCGTACTCCAGTCCTAGGCGCCCAGTATGCCCTATGTACCTAGTGCTGCCTGCATGGCCTCTATAACCAGGGATAGCAGAGTCGGTGCCAGCCTTCAAGAGAGTTAATCAGGAGTGGCAGGTGCTACCCCGCATACTCCAAAGAAACTTCCATGCATGTTATGTAGGTGTTCAATGTACAGCTGGCTCTTGTGATGAGACTCCTCAGGTATTCTCAGGAGGATGGAACTCACCTGCACCATTAAACCGTATGGCAAATGAAAGCATCAGTTTCTCGTGTACCCTGCTGCTATTGACCCCTCAGTAACAAGATGGCGGATGCTTACACGCCATTGGTTACAATAAAATGAGTAGGACCCTACAGAGGCAAGGACTCCGACTCATCAATAATGTTACAATAATACATGGATTTAAAGCTTATTTTGCATTCTATTCAGAAATGAGTGTATTTACTAGATGCACTTTTATACAGCATTCCTTTCACCTTGCAAGCCGAACAGAACACCGCCTCGCCAGCGCACATGCACTCCAGCAAGAAAGGAACGATGAAACCATTGTTTACTAATGGTGTCATTTAATTAAACCTTTTTAAAGGTGCTCCGCTATTAGCTGATGCATCGAGTCTATAGCTGAAATTACATTGGAGCAGAGATTTGTGGTGTCTTTGTTCCTACTATACACTGTCAATAAGTCATTCTTTTCCGGGCGCCTTGACTTGCTAATGCCAATGATGCGGCGCCCTCAGACAAACGTGTCATCGTTTATCAAACGTCTGCAGGGAAACGTATTCTTTAGAGTGCTCTCCGCAGTCTCCTCATCAGTAAAGTATATTTATATTTTTAACAACGAGGCACACGGTGTTTTCTGGCAAAGGAACAAAATGCAACTCCTACACTGGCGTTGTGTTGCGAGTGGCTTTGGGTGAATTGCAGAAACTTTGCCAACTTTGCTTAACATCTCTAGCGGTGGAAAAATCTAGCAGTGTGTGTTTTTTTTACTAGGGCAATACATTAATAAAGAACTTGGAAAATGTAAATGTAAATGAGTGTATATAACTACTTGTAACATCTCACGCTGAGTAAAGGCAAACACTCATACATATGCTTAGCATGATAATATGCTTTTCTCAGAAGATCCTAGCAATCAGTCAGTCAATCTGACGTCATCAAGGCCAACCAGGACCGATTACATAGATTTTGCAACCATTTTCCTTATTTACATAGATTATACTGGTGCAATTGTATTTATTGTATACATCAAAAGTGGTACGATTTTGCAGCAACATATGCAACCGGTGCAATATGTATATTTTTGCTAAGGCCTGGCCAAACGAACTGTTACTGCATCAGTCAGACGGTGCAAATGTTTGTGCAAATGTATACAATTCTACGAGTGCAAACTATCCAGCCGTGTCCGCCATGAGAGAACCATTGGAAGTCCAAGTTAACTGTCTGGCTGACGCTCGGGGGAGGAGGGAGCAGAACACACTTTTTTAATTCCTGTAGCGCCTACCCTTACCCCGTATGAGCTTTTAAATGTACACTTTCCAGCTAATAAATCTTTGCCATCAAAATTATTGTAGAAGAAATATAAAGTATCTGCGTTTCCAGAATCTGTCTCCTCGATTAATGTGGTAAGTGGATGGTTTCTGTCAGAGGCGCAAGATGGAGGGCCCCATTGTCCTGAGGAATGGGCGCGCTATTAGCCGCCATTATTTATGAGCCCGGGCTGCTAATCCTCCTGGAGCCCTCCGCGCGCGCGCCTCCAGGCTCTTGGTTGTCACGTATAGTTGAGGGATGCATATGTACTTACTTCGCAGAGTTCTTACGTCTGTAAATATTGCAATGCGAGACCGGGAAGTTATATTTAAAAGGAAAGCGCCGCCTGTGACGCACACAATCCGTGCCGTTCCTTGCCGGGCAATCACATTAGGAAGGAAATGCATTTTATACATATTGACGATGTTTCATGGGTGCTATGCAGAATGGCTTCCGGTTGTACAATCTTCTTCCAAAGGTTTAATATTTAATTGCCCTCGGTACCTCACTGAGCTGTTCTTGTACTTTTCACAATCTTCTGTAATATCAGGAAACGATGCAGGTTATTTTTTTCTGCAGTGCAGGGGTAGCTGTCTGGAGGAAAGAATTGTGGACTGCGACATTTGAAGCTTTCTAGTCCAATTATTTTCAATTAATAATAACTCGCGAGAAATGGAGGTGGAAGTGCGCGTGCCTGTGTGCAGAGACATTTTAAGACAAGGGCAAAGTGGACAATGGCCTCACAGGGGGCCCCCTGATATAGCCAGCTTTGTTCTGCAGAGAGTCTTAACCTGATGACCTTTAATAATTCTTAAATAAATTGTTTTAAATATCGTTTTTCCTATAATTTTTATTGCGGGACATATGTGAGAATCGATTACAGATATTTTACAGAGAAATGTTGTGTTTATGTTAATGCAACATCCATACAAAAACATTTCTTTTAGAGTAAAACAGGACCTCACATATGAGAAATGGGAGGGGTGTCACAGAGATTATTTGTAGCAATATTAGTGAGCTACTGCTGTGTTACAATAATGAAAAAATACATCACTATCCCTGAATATTATATATAAACACATTTAAAATTTGGGCGAGTGTGCCTGTCAGTAGGCGCTCAACACCCATTGGACTCAAAGGGCTTCAGCCCCCCCGTCGTGTTTGGCAGCCCGGGATGAGACAGCTTCCCGGGCACACACACAGCCGCACCGAGCACTTCACAGGTCTTTAAAAGACCATTTGCATGTTAATGAGGCCTCGCTGTTGTTTCACCCCTTCTAAGAGCCCCTGCAGCTCCACTCTGCCTATTGCTTAAAGATTCAGCCCCCCCGAAATCAGCTCCACTCTGCCTATTGCTTAAAGATTCAGCCCCCACCGAAATTTTTCCTTAGCCCCCCCCCCCCCCCCGAAATTTGGCTCTAGATGCGCCTCTGCCTGTCAGTGACCTGACCTGGACAAAGAGGGCACGAAAGAGCTGAAATTGGATCATAGATTCAAAGTTCCCAACAGGTGACCCCAAAATACGTTTGGCCCAGAAACCCCCAAATCCTTAAAATGTCCCTGCCTGTGTGCGTGCATGCCTGCATTGCGTGAGGGTCTGGCGCAATGCAGGAAGCGTAGTGGTCCTGATGGCTTAAACTGAACACTGACAAAGGGTATTTATTGTATAGAGTGTGGCTGTTTTCTAGGATGCTAAAAATGTTTGCAAAAATGATGAAAACGACCCAGAGGGGTTCCCCAACATGGTGGGCACCAGCATACGCAGTGCTTTAAATGGAAATATACAGAACTCAGTCTTTAGAGTACCTGTTTGCTCCTATGTCCTTGTATTCACCCATTAATGCAGCAGTGCAGAGAAGAGCAGGTACTCTCCCAGGGCCGGACTGGGAACAGAAACCGGCCCTGACACACTGCTCGGCCGGCCCCCGGGGTGGTGGGGGGGGGGGGGGGGTGCAGGGGGCGATATTGCCAGCCCCTGGTAACAAAAACGCCCCCCAGGGGCCCAAAACCAGCCCCCACCCTGGCGCCCCACCGGAGAAACGCCCGGTGCGCGCTATGGCCAATCCGGCACTGTACTCTCCCTTTCAAATTAAAGAAGTGCATGTACTCAGTATCGCACAGGACTTGCCCATTTAATACACTGGACATACAGGCAAACCTCCTCTGCTTTTATGTTTTAAATTAGGCAGGCTTGACCGGATACATGGGAAAACTTGGGTGCAGCCATTGGATGCTGGGTTTCGCTGGGGTCGTCTGAAAACGGCAGGGGGAGTTAAACACATTTTTAAGCATAAGAGTTTCTACGAGCTCCAAAGCAAGTTAAAAGGAAAGCAGGGGGCTGGTATTCAGACATGACAGTGGTAATGGGAATGTCTGGACTCCACTGTGCAACTGGTATTCCTGTTCCACCCTTTTAAGGGGACCGGCACTTGCTGGGCCTAAAATACAAAAAGAACAATTGATGGACAGATTGCAGAACAATGTCATACATTCACCCCAGTACAGAGATATGGGTCTAAATCCATCGTTGTTTTGCTCACCATGCCACTCCAGTTTGGACCAAGCCATATGCAAATCAGTCTTGACCCTGTGCCTCATGGGAACAGTCCAGCCCGAACTGCCAAGCCAGGTCCTCCCTGGACTGGAAACAAGCATCCTAGGACCGGTTTCGGGCTTTCAGCCCTCATCAGCCAGGATAGCTTGACTCCAGTGGCACGGAGAGCACGGGACCCACGTCTGGGCACACCCGTCCCACTCGGGTGACAAATGCAAAAAGAACAATTGATTGATAGAATGCAGAACAATGTCATACATTCACCCTAGTACAAAGATCTGGGACTAAATCCATCATTTATTTGCTCACCATGCCATTCCAATCTGGAATACAGGCCCCTAGAAACTGCACCTTCTGATTCTGGGGTACATTCGCATTTTACCACCTACTTCAAGTAGTTGGTAAAATACAAATGTTTTCCGACCACTTTTGGTTCCAAAACATTCACACATGCCACTATGATTCGGTATTAGGAAGGGACACCCTAAACACGCCCCTTCATAATACTGAATCGCAAATCTATTTTGTACATTAAAAAATGCTTTTTTGTCGTAAACGGCTCGATTCACAGAATCGGGCCATTTGCAACCTCATAAAAACTTTGTACATCTGGCCCTTGGTTCATTAAAAGAACTTGTCCTTGCTCATTATTTATTGAAATTTCTTTCTAACCAGAGTGGGCCGGTTAGAGTGGCATCGCAAATAGCTGGTAAATGATCAAGCTATTTGGTAGTCTGTTGTTTCATAGTGTAATAATTGCTGTTGTGTTTGTGATCAGTTTCTATGCTCAGTTGTCACACATCAAATTTAGGATTATTTTTGCACGCAATTACCAGATGAGCTCAAGATGGTATGATGTTCAACAATTCATGTGTCTTTCATGGAATACCAGCACACATCTATAGATTTTTTCACACTGAGTATTTTCGTAGACTGCAAACAATGATTCTCATACTTAGTCAGGTTCACTCATTCGACTGTATTGACCAAATTGTAAAATTCTTAGGGACCTATTCGCAAACGGCATTTTGTAGTATGTTTAGTATTACTACAATACCATACTTTCTACATGTTTTGCCACATAATTTGGAGATTTCATTAAAAAAAACCTTGATTTTAGCTCAATTGGATGAACATAATACTGTGCTAAATGTTTGCTAATTATCTTCCTCTAAATTCCTCTGATACATGTTCTGTTTGTTTAAGATCTCTTTTTGTCTCAGAATTACTTGTAATATTGTAATGTAGTTATGCTAGGTCAAGTTTCACAACATTTTCTAATGTAGAATTTTTTTTACTGATTGATATGCAACCTTAATTGTTCTCCCAGTCACTCCTTCTCCTCCTGCTTTTTTATCTTATGGAGATGTTTTCTCTGCTATTAGTATTACTCGTGTGAATGGTTTTAAACTTTCCCATATAGAGACTGCCCTGACAGTACCATCATTACTTTTGAAGAATTCCATTATTCACTCCAAATGTTTTCTAGTGCCTCTTGACTCACAATTGTGGAAAGATCTGTCTTCCAGTAGGTCTCTTTGTTTTACAGTGTATTCCTGTATCTCCAAATATCAGCTTTATTGTTATCAGAGTATGGTCTGAAACAATTGGAGGGAGTATCTCAGTTTCAATACATTTAGGCCAAGAGGAAGTAAAAAAATTAGAGTAATCTTGCCTGACTCTTGTTTTGTTTATTGGAATATGTAAACCTGGATTGAGAGAGATGTAGTTTCCTCCAACTACTGACCAACCTATGATGTTTAATTAATTCCTCAAGAGTTTTACTTATTTTGGGATTTCTTTTGAAGTCTCTCCAGGCCAGTTTTCTCCACTTGGCACCTAATATATAACAATTCACTCCTGTTATAATTGGAGGCGGTAAAGATGTCTGTGCCAGCATCAACAACTACAAAGGACGTGGGTCATCCACAAGGGAGCCATAATATGTACAAATCATCAGATGGCTCTTTGCCCTTAATACTTCATTAAAATCAATCTAGGTTCTACTATCCCATCTTTTTCTTGATTATTCCTTGCCTACTTTATTTACAAATGAATAGTGCCACACATCGAGCTGCAGCATTTACAGTTGATTGTCTTGTATTTGTAACCCAGTTTAGTTAATAGTGGCTAATCTGGTATCCCCAGATGGGTTTCTTGTCGTACAACTATGTCTACTTTTATGTCCTGTAATTGTTGCATGAATGTATTGCACTTTCTCAGGTGATTCAATCCATTTATGTTTATTGAGACAATCTTTATTGCCTTATCCATTATGCTTTTGAGAGTTCATAATATTTTAGTCCCCTTCTTCACTGTTTTCTTTTCCACTTTCCACTTTTTCTTTTCTTACCTTGCCTCTTCTCTCCACTTTCCCTCACCTTGACCCACATTCTTCATCTCCCATCATCTTTCTTCCCTTACCACACTACATTCCCATTACCCCCTTTACTTCCCAAAGGCTCAGTTCCTCGCAGAGCAGAAGCTGAGTGACCCACCCATCTCCAGTTATAAGTATACTGCTGTGTATGCTAGTAAAAAGATGGTTGTGGTCAGCAGGTGGTGAAATCTATTAGTCATTACCCTTTTATAGAGACCATTTTTACTTAGTCTTGGTCTTTGTTGTTTGATCTTGTGACTTCATTCTTCAGTATCTCAACTAATTTTTATCTCCTTTTTAACAGCTCGTAAAACCATTTCTGTGCCGAGTTTTGTTGTTTCAGTTTTTAATCAATGGCTTATTCAACTTCATCACTTACGCTGATTTATTTGTGAAGAAATGTTCACACTGTTCAGCACTTGCATGATCCAAGTACTTTCTATGTTTTGTTTCACTGATCAATATCCCAGATCTGATAAGATTTGAAGTGTGTAGCCACCTTTTGATTTAAAAAAGTTTGTTATTTTAGGCTCTGGTTAGTATGGCCTCTTTGACACGATAATACAAGAAAAAAGGGAGGATTGTGTGAGGCGCTGCCCCATCTTTACACTTTTGGAAGGGAACGCAATGGACTCTGGCAATTGCTAGGTCATTTCCTTCCTCCTCTGAGGTCCAGAGAAATCAAATATTCTTATCAGTTGCTCCAGGAATTTTTCAGTGGTTGGATTGTCTTCTGCTCCTTCAGGAAACCCTCCAAAATCTCAGATTCTGCCACTCGGATCTGTTTTCAAGAGCTACGTTTTTCCTGTGTTTTTTTTTAATGTATGTCTCTTTCATTTACAAGTTGCCATTCCAAACACCTATGTTCTACTTAAAATATGTTTCGCTCTGCATTTTTAATCATTAAGGTAAAATGAATCATTTTATCACCGGTGCTTTTTGGCTGGTATTTTATGCTATGGATTTCTACTTGTGTCTCTCTCTGCAATTCATTCGTAATTCAAATTGATTGCAGTTTTGATCAAGTTTGGTATTGATCCCAGGATCTCTTTGTGATAGTTTTTTCGTGCTCTCTGAAACTTTACTTGCGATCTTTGGTCTTTTTTTTCTTATGTTTTGTTGGGGTATTTCATCTGTTGAAAGCCAACTGACCAGTGCACATTTCGAATTCCATTTGTACCAGTATTTGTGCTGAGTACTGATGAGCAGCATACTATATTTTCGTTTGCATTAGAGATTTCTGCTGTGTTTTAATTTACTGAAAAATTCAGTTCTTCACATTGACCTTCACTGTTCATGTTGGTTACCCTCCTAGAGTGGCTTTTACCATGACTCAATTAGAATTTGAAAACGATGGTTTAATGGCAGGTCATTTGTTATCTGATTAATGGTATCGCTTTCAGATTTACTCAGTAGTATGCTGGTTTTTGTTAACTGCTTTGCAATAAATTCTGCAATATTCCCTCTATCAGATTTTGAATATCTGTTGTGTAACTTGATCAATGCACATGTTTCAGAACACATTTTAAGTTGTCATTTAATGATTTGTCAGATTGCCACCTTTTTCCATTGAGATAAAAGGGAAGACTTCTGCTGCAAGTCAACAGTTTTTGAGGATATTGTTGCCAATAAGGGCCCTTCACTTAACTATTCGATCTTTTTTATACCTACCCCATCTTTCTTCGGTTCTTGCAGCTGATTGTGTGTAAGTGTATTGTTTCCTTTATTTTGAATACTCTCCCCAGGTGACCTCAGTAAGGTTAACAGAGATGGCGTATCTTAGCTACTTCCGGAGAAAACATGTAAGGTTTTCTCCAGCTATGAATGCACTGCTGTGCATGCTAGTAAACAGATGGCTATGGTAAGCAAATGGGGAGATCTATTGGTCATCATCCATTTGTAGAGAAATATATTGCTCAGTCTTTGCCTTTTCTGTTTGATCTTGTGAATTGCTTCAACTGTTCATGTTTCAACATTCCAACTAATTATTATGTTTAGGTTAAAAGTTCATATAACCAATCCTCTGTTCATTTTTGTTTATTTCAGTGGCTTTTTAAATCAATGCTTAGGCTCCTTCAATTTCATCAATTACCACAAACTTCCCCTGCCAGAGCACTTTGAGTTTTGATTGCTGAATTATTAGAAAGAAGAAATGTTCACATTTTTCAGCACTTGTATGATCCCACTAACGTCTCTGTTTTGTTGCACCAATTAATAATCCAGATCTGGTTAGACGCAAAGTGGGTAACCACTCATTGATTTAAAGAAAATCCTGTTTGCCTTTGGATAGTATAGCCTCTATGACACGATAGTCCAAGTAAAAAGTGAGGATTGTATGACGCAGAACCTTATCTTTAAGCTTTTGGAAGGGAAAACAATGGACTCTGGCAATATTTAGGTGATTTCCTCCTTCCTCCGAGGTCAGATGAATCAATTCTTTTATTAGTTGCCCCAGGACTTTTTCAATGTTTAAACTGCCTTCTGCACTTTCCTGGAATCCCTACGAATTTCAGATTCTGTCACTGGAATCTGTTTTCCAGATCCTTGTTTCTCCTTTTAATTTTTTTGATTTCTCTTAGATTTACCCGTTGCCATTCCAACACTTATCTTCTGTATGGGATATGTTTTCCTCTGCATTTTGAATCCTTGAGGTAAAATTTATCATTTTATCACCTATGCTTTTTGGCTGGTATTATATGCTATGAATTACTGCTTGTGTCTCTCTTTGTAATTCATTCTTTTATCAGACTGATTGTAGTATTTGAACAAATCTGGTATTAATCCCAGGTTCTCTTTGTGATAAATTTGTCTTGTTCTCTAAAACATTACTTGCAGTCTCCGATCTTTTAATTTTTTTCTTGTGTTCTGGTGAGGAATATTTTCTGTAGAAAGGTTGAAATCCAACTGAGCAGTTCACATTTCTGGTTCTATTTCCATCTCAGTTTCTGAACAGGACGCAGATGAGCAGCATTCTGCACTTGCTTTTACATTGGAGATGTCTACTGTTTTTTATTGACTAAAATCTTCACTTCTTCACATTCATCATCACTGTCTATGGCGTTTACCCTCCAGGGTAGCTGTTACAGTGACCCTACCACAAATAAAATATGATTGGTTAATGGCAGGTCAGTTGTTATTCAATGTTGTAGGTATCTCTTTCAGAATTACTCAGTAGTATGTCGGTTTTAATTAACTCCTTAGCAATACGTTTTTAAACATTCGTCTTATCAGATTTTAAAAATCTGTTGCGTAAATGTATCAATGTACATGATTCAGAACGTGTTTGAAGTACATTTTCCTATAATACGTGTCTGGTTGCCAGCTTTTGCCATTAAGATTAGAGGGAAGACTTCTTCTGTAAGTCAACAGGCTATGAGGATATTGTGGTCAATAAGTGGCCCTTTATTTCTCTTCTGATTCATGGGTTCTTGCATCTGATTGTTTGATATTGGATTGGTGCCTTTATTTGGGGTATTCTCCTAGATGGTCCAATCACAAGAAGTCCCAGTGAGGTTCAAAGAGATGGTGTTATCTTTACTAGTTCAGGAGAAACCTGTAATTCAAATGTGCAACATTCTACATTTGAAACTTTCCCAACTAGATATTTTTCTCAGTAAGTTAGGGGTTACAATTACATTTCCATGCGTTATGTTGCTTTCAACTGTGTTAAGTCATTACTGGCTATCATCTCTTTTTTCAGATTTAATTCAACATTTTTATTGTTTGCTGTAATAAACGTTTAGCGTAGGTCTTTAATTGTAAAGAGCAGCCTCCCTCAGCCACTTCCATTACTTTAGGCCCTTTACTTCTTATTTTGGAGTTTGATAATCCTCTTAACCTGTATTTCGGTTGGGGGGCGTGGCTCGCAGCCGAGCATGGCGGCTGCACCTTAGCGGAGCTCTTGGCTGGGACCCGATAAATCGTGCTCTTAACAGCGGAACTTGGGAGCCTTTTTGCCTACCTTCTCCCTTTGTCTGCTGGGGGTGCAGCAGTGATCACTCGGCTGCCGCAGCGATGCTGACGGACCCTGTGGTCACTACGAACTGTTGCCGGGGACTGAATGCAAGGGGAGCGGCCGGCTGGCACTGAGAGGGAGCCGCTTCCTTGGGGGGTGAAGTCCGGGGCCTAGCATCGCACAGTGCAGAGTGCCATCTGCAGCTGTGCTGGGACCAACTCTCTGAAGATCTGTGGGCTGTGCGGAGGTATGTGCCCCCCTCCCTGATGACGGGGACGAGACCCCGTGAGACCGGGGGCCAGAGTGCTGTGCCGCATTGCTGGACACCTTGTGACACACTTCCCTGACTTGAGTGCGTGGTGATGCTTTGGGGCCTGGCTCCCCGACAGCCCCCACTGGAAGACCTCTGCCTCCTTGTCTGGCTGTCCTGGGATCAGAGCTCTTCGCTGGTCTGCCGGCGTACTGGTGGGACACTGCTGCTGTGAACTCCATTTGCATGCATCATTGGAGCGCTGGGCCCGTACAGCGCTTCCCGTTCCTCTGAGGGCACTAGTGGTTGTGACCTGCATTGCTGTGACGCTGCTGGACATTGCCGATATACATTTGGCCTGCAGACCCGGGCTGGCGCTTCCTGCGTGAGTCGTACGGTCACAGAGTTGAGGTGGGGGAGGCAGTTTGTCACCCGGGACAGTCTCCTTTGCATTTGCCACCCCCTCCCCTTGACTCCTGATCTTGTGGCAGCTGGGGTTTCATGTATTTGTCGTTGGTATATGGGGCTACAGTGGCATGAGAAGAGCCCTGCACTGAGACCTGGTACTAGCCACCAAATGGTATATCAAAAGTGGGCCTTTACTTCAGCTGCAAGTTGGTAGCTTTTACACTTCTGGGGTTCTGGTTTGGAGTGCCTGGCCACAGTACCATTCAAGAACTGGATGCTCCCCTGACTGTCTAGAGGGGGACATGAGCTGAACAATTGCTATGTGGTCCGATTGTGCCTCACTGGCTTTGCTGGGTTACCCTTGGAAGTGAGCCGCTGGGATGGGGTTAACTGCTGGGCCTCGGATCCATTCCTCTTATCTTCATAAGTCTGGACTATTCAGGGTCTTTGGCCAGCGCTTTGTTATTCTCCTGGGTCGGCGAGATCACTCTGCTTGGGCGTGTAGATTACGTAGGACCTGCGGCACCGCCCCGACCTGACCTCTAGGTCCCACTTGCTCCTTGTTGTATTGGGCCTACTCATTGTAATCGGGCACATAAAAGGAAAGCAGTCAGACATGCCCCCCATGGAGGCACCGCTTCAGGGGGACTCAGACTCGGCCTCCCAGGCGTCATCCATAAGTTGCGTTCCGCCGACGGCCTTAACACCTCCCCCTGATAAATTGGACCTAATACTACAGGAGATCAGGGACTCACGCCAAGCTATCGAACACCAAGTTGGTACCCTCACTACTAACCTCACTCTTCTGCGTGCAGATCATACCAGACTCAAAGAACATACACAGACTCTAGTTGACCTTGTCCCACGGCAGAAAGAACATTCTGATCAGCTAACTCAAATGCAAATGCTCTTAACCACCCTGCTTGATAGAGTTGAGGATGCCGAGGGGAGGCCTAGGCGCAATAATGTTCGCATTATTGGTATGCCGGAGCATTCAGAGGGTACCAACGCGACACAGTTTGTTGAGAAATGGCCCAGGGAACATGTGGCTCCAGAAGGTCTCTCTACCTTTTTCTGTGTGGAGCGGGCACACCGCATACCTAATGGGAGACTAACAGCAGGTTTGCCACCTAGGTCACTTATAGCCCATAACCTTAATTATAGGGACCGTGACCTTTTATTGCAAAAAGCCCGAGAAAACGCCCCTATCCAGTACGAAAATACCCGGAAATCACTTTATCCAGACTACACTGTTGAAGTCCAACGTCAAAGAGCTTCCTATCAGCCACTAAAGCGGAAGCTCCAGGCCCTTAATCTGAAATATGCCTTATTATTCCCGGCACGACTGAAGATTTTGCACAATCCGAAGGCTTACTTCTTCGATAGCCCTGAAGCGGCAAATGACTGGCTCGAATCTACCCTGCCCCCCCAGTCATTGGAAAAGGTCGGCCAGCAACTGCGACGTGTATCGTCGCAACCCGATGGATACGGGCCCCGCCGTGGCAGATCTAATCGTACACGATCCATCAAGAAGCCCACATCGACGCATGGGTCAGCAATCTGCATTGGTGATCACTGCCTCCATGCGTGAACCCACGCTGGTCACGTCCCCGGAACAATCAGATGACGGCGGGATACCATCGGATACTGAGAGTAACGACATCCTGTTCCCCTCGATTACCCCACAGATTGTGAAGAACTTATTTGGCTAATGGGTCCGGTTGTTCTCCGTGGCTTCCTCGTAATTGTGAACATGTCTTCACTTGCTGTAGAGAGACAAGAAATTATGGAAGTATATTTAACCCATGTCCTTTTTTCCCCAGGTTTCTGCCTAATCTAAATTTTTCACAGGGTCTTGCCAGAGGTGCAGCTCTATTGTTGATTGCTCAGCCATGCCTGGTGCGAGGCCTACCCCCCCTGCAGTCACTGCAGTATGTAATAGTGTGGAAGTAGTATGTTTTTGTGTGTGTTTGGACCGGCACAGTTCAATTGTTGGCCCTAGTATTGGGAGTTATGGTTCTAGAAAGGGGTTTTGGTTCTTGGTCCTTGTTGAGATACTGACTGTAATATGTCCCCTGTGCCCTCCCTGGACGCCCCATTGTGACTATCAGTTTTGGTATGGCTGTTCTAGGTAAATATAAGGTACAGCATGGAATGGCCGTGGAATGGGGTCGGTTCATAAACAACATTGTATTTATGCCCAATTGAATAGGTGAAGAGCCCACATAGTTCTCAGGAATTCAGGAATCTCTCCTAACTGACTCAGAAATAGCTAAACTACGTAGAAAATGGAAAGGACAATGTTTTAACACTTCTTACTTTGCCTTTGCGAGAGGGTCGTTGAACTGGGTTAGAAGTGGGGTACCTTTTGTTTTACTGGAGCAACAAATAGACCCAAAGGGGTGTTATGTTCTATTACGTGGCAAATTAGATGGTATCCCAATTGTCATTGGCAGTGTTTACGCACTGAATTATGAGCAGAATCCTACCTCACAAACTTGAAGTCAGTTTTACAAGATTGGGTGATGTTCCCCTGGGTAATCGGTGGAGACTTTAACTCTATTCTGGATGTCCACTTAGACCGTTCTCATCCCCCACTCTGGGATACGGTCTCCACCAAAAATGCAGACTTCTTGAGGGCTTGGGCCATGGGGTGGATGATGCAAGATGTGTGGCGTACACACTTCCCTAATAGTTGGGAATACTCCTGTTACTCTCCACCAGATCAGTTTTACACTAGGATTGACAGAATATTTTGCTCAACATCCCTGGTGCCACAAATTATTGAGTCCACGTATCTTGGGAAAATATTGTCCGATCACAACCCACTTGAAGTACTCCTCGAATGGGGTAGGGTCCTTACCCCGGTTCCAGCCTGGTGTTTCTGGCCGCAAATCCTGGAAGACGCGGTCTTCCGGGATACGATGGGTACCGCCATCACTAATTATTTTACAGAGAATACCAACTCTGCATCCTCCCGTTTAATTGAATGGGATGCCTTCAAATCTGTTATTCAGGGAGCAGCCAGCGTGGCTACTGTGGGAGCTTGTCAAGAAACACATAGGAATCTCACTGTATTGGAGGCTTTTCTTAATGAGCTCGAAAGCGCAGCTATCACCCACCCGTCTCAGCAATTACAGCTCCAGGAGGCCCGAATCAAGCATGCTGAATTGCTCGAACAACTTCGCCAAATAGATTACAATGCCTACACTCAATGTAATCACAAAGATGCAGATAAACCGGGACCCGGTTAGCGCGTCTTATACATGATACTCCGTCCCCTGTCCCAATAACAGAAATAGTTCTTCCAGATGGTTCTGTTGTTTCTACTCTAGCTGACAATAACCAAGCATTCTGCGCATACTATCAAACCCTGTATAATACTCCAGATACGGCTTCACATGACCATATAACAGCCTTCTTCTGTGACCTCACATTCCCTAAGTTGACAGCGGACGCTCAGTCTGAAGTAGATGCTCCTATAACTAAAACTGACATTAAAGAAGCCATCCATGATTTGCCTAGAAACAAGACCCCAGGCTTTGATGGATTACCGGCTGAATTCTACTCGCTCTATGCAGAGAAATTATCCCCACATCTGGAGAGCCTTTACAGGGATGCCCTGGGGAAGCGCACTCTCCCATTGACGACCATGCAGGCGCTTGTTACTTCTCTCCCCAAACATAACCGAGACCCCCGTGATATGTCAGGTTACCGGCCCCTCTCGTTGTTGTCTACCGAATATAAAATACTCAGTAAAATACTAGCCAAACGTCTTCAACCCTACCTCCCGAAGTTGATCCACATAGACCAATGTGGTTTTATACCGGGTCGTAATACCTCCTTAAACATTAGACGGTTCCATTACATTTTGGAGATGGCGGCGAGTCTCTCCAGTACAACTGGGTGTATCTCTCTTGATATGCAGCAGGCGTTTGACACCCTGAACTGGAATTACATGCTGGCCTCTATGGAGAAATTTGGCGTTCCTAAGGGTTAAGTTATTGTATACTGCCCCTACGGCACGGGCCAGAACTGGATCACATATCTCCGCGGCTTATTCCATAACCAGGAGCACCCGCCAGGGATACTCCCTGTCACCGCTGTTGTTTGTTCTGGTGCTAGAGCCCTTACTTATTAAACTACGAAAGGAAGCTATGGATTTGGGAATAATGATCAACCATACAACACGTATAGTGTCCGCTTATGCGGATTACCTTACTCTCTTTTTTAATGACCTAACTACAAATCTTGAACCGATTCTGTCTATTTTTAAACAATTCAAGCAGATATCTGGTCTGGCTAATAATGCTACTAAATCCTATGCTTTTTACATGCAACGCAATGATACCCTAAACCCCGTGCTGTTCGGTGACCTGATCATTACGACGACTCCTGACATGTTTAAATATTTAGGTATACAAATTTATAGAACCCCTCAAGATTTTGTTGACGGCAACTTAATGAAGGCCATAGGATCGCTCCATATGCAGGTCTCCTTTTGGACTTTGCTGCCACTCTGTAATGGGCAGAGTTGCCCTCTCTAAAATAGTGATGCTCCCCCGACTCCTCTATTTTTTTTACCAATATCCCATTTTTGATTCTGGTTAAAATGTTCAACACGCTTAACGCCCTTCTAATGGAACGTATCTGGGGTAAGGGACGGAGGAGGGTGAGCCTTGCAAAACTACAGCTAAGACCTGGGGAGAGAGTTGGCGCTCCAGACTTGTCCAGTCAATTACAATGGCTGTCTTATTGGCTCGCGGGACAACATACCCAGGAAAAAGACTACACACCCCAGCTTCTTAACCATGGCACCCTATATAATCTACTTCTACCGACTATTAAGATCCCACCCGCGGTTCCCCCGCTGCTTAGAACTGCACTGCTATATTGGAGAAAAACCCTACAATATACTAGGCGGGTACCCCCGTATTCTCCCAAGATTCGTTTACTTGGCATCCCTACAGCAACTGGCTTAATCTCCAGAAGAATGATAGCTTCATGGACACGGGAGGGGGTGTCAACTCTTCAGGCACAGTTTGTAGAGGGCACACTAGCTGATCATGATAACTTTGTCCGGGAACAGGGGGTTCCCCCGATGTTATTTCTTCTCCACGCAACTCTCACTCATTACATTAAGCCTTATTGGGGTACGGATGGGATTGAACCCCCACACATGAATTAGTCCATGCTATGCACCTAATGGGAGAGGGACGTCACCTTATTCGTTGGCTATATAAGGGTATTCGGGCACACGCTGGCCTACAACTAGCTTCACTTCGAAGTGGTCATTTGAGATGGACATGGAGCTTACTGATAAAGAGTGGGCCATGATTTTAGAATTTCCCCCAAAAGTTTCCCGCAATGCCAAATTCAAATACATACAATATATGATTTTACACAGAGCCTATCTCACACCCCATCGTCTTAACAACATATACCCTGATGCCCGGCTCGCTTGTCCCAGATGTCGGGAGGCAGATGCGGACCTACTCCAAATGCTGTGGGGCTGCCCGCGTCTCTGTGTGTTCTGGCAAACAGTTGGCTAAATTGTGCAGAAGGTCACCAACACGGCCGGGTGGTCAGTTCTGGACAGCTGCTTGCTGGGTTTGTACAGGCATCCTAAAACACAAAGGGGCAGATTTACAAGCCCCTTTCGCCACTTTTGCGTCACTTTTCCCATGTTAAAAGTGACGCAAAAGTGGCGCAAGTGGCTTGTAAATCTGCCCCAAAAGGTCCAATACAGATTTGCGGACCAGGCTATGCTCATAGCTAAGTGAGCAATTACAATGAGGTGGAAATCCACTTCCCCCCGCACCACTTACATGGCAGACAGAGACGATTAGATGGGGCACTGCGGAGAGTGTAATAATTGAACAAGAACAACTCCGGTGTCTGCGCAGAATCCCTATTTCAATGGAATGGGATCAAATGTTAGAGACCTTTAAAGCCTTGGAGTCCTTGGCTCTCCCGACATCTCAAGCTGGGCCTGAGCTATCCATTTCTCCTATACCTCTGCAGATCCACCCGACCATAACTGTATAGCATTATATTATTACACCTGTTTTACTGTCAAAGGGAAACATAACTATAAATATGTACCAGTATACATGAATATATGGATGCATATGCAGTTATTGTGTACACAATGGACCAACGACCAGGGGGGTGGGAGGTAGTTTTTAGTTGTGTTATAAAATAGTAATTAGAAGTTAAATTAATAATCAGGAGTTTTTACTGTTGTATGTACTCTACTGACTGTGTGCCTATGTCACTTACCCACATTTTTATCATTAATATTGTTGCTATCACTTTTGGCTCCTTAAACAGGCTAGTCCTTTTATGCAATATTTGTACATGTACAGATCTCTGTACTTAGATTCCGGTTGAGATGTTACTTTGGCAAGAATACTATTTTGATCCTTTATGTTTTCATGCTAATATACACATTAAAATATGTACAATGTCACTGTAAAAACTCAATAAAAGTATGTTAAAAAAAAAAACCTGCATTTCGGTTGGTGGGCGAGTTATGGTTTCTGTGGCTGTTGGGCAAGTTTTGGATGTGGTACTTGAACTAACGTGCAAATTTCAGTTGTTTGACTGGTTTGATTTGAAACCATAACTCCACTTTAAATGTGTTTTGTATGGGAATTTCGGAAGATTTTTTAAACATAACAAAGACTAGCATAACTTCACTTTAACCCTTTTTAGTACACTTGATAAAATGGATCTCCAGGATAGGTAATGTTTTTTAGATGACCAAGGAGTAGATTGCCATCGTTCCCGACAGTCCGCAGCGCGTTTACCTCTTTGCGCATGCGGGATCGGGTTCTCATTCCTTCCGCGTAGCAGGCGGGTGGCGGTCTAGCTCCCCAGCCGGAAACTGCTGCTACGACACCCAAGCGCTTCCGGAGGAAACTGCATAAACCACAGCGGTTCCCGCCGGTTCAGCGCTTCGGATTGACGCTGATGGATCCCGTTCATGTTGCCTGCACTTTCAGACCTCGGAGCAGGTTGGTCACGCCGCGCTGGAGCGCTTTGGGGATAATTATCGACACACCGAGCCGGAGCGCTTTGGGGGCAGTTCGTGAGACGCCGCGCTGGAGTGCTTTGGGGGCAGTTATTGACACACCGCGCTGGAGCGCTTTGGGGGCAGTTCGTGAGACGCTGCGCTGGAGTGCTTCGGGGGCAGTTATTGACACGCGACGCTGGAGTGCTTTGGGGGCACTTATTGACACGCCGCGCTAGGAGCGCTTTGGGGGCAGTTTGTGAGACGCCGCTCTGGAGTGCTTCGGGGGCACTTATTGACACGCCGCGCTAGGAGCGCCTTGGGGGCAGTTATTGAGACACTGCGCTGGAGCGCTTTTGTTTTTCTTAATGACACGGCGCAAGGGCGCTTGTTGCGCAGATCCCTTACAGTTTGGGGGGAGCTGACACACCGTGCAGGAGCGCTTACTGTTTTGGTTTTTCCCTTTGTTTCTTTGGCTTCTATGCAAGACCGCTAAGACAGTAACTTAGTGTTTGCTAGCATACGCACAGTTCTTGACCTTTTCCTCTGAAACAATACAGAGGTAGTGCTACCTACCTTGTGACTCCGTTTGTTTCCCAGTATACGGTGCAGGTACGCTGCTTCTGACAGGGATTACACCACGCTCTCCTTTACCAGGTGATTATCCGATCCGCATGTGCATAAGAGGTAACGTAGATAGGGGATTGCTTGTTCCTGTTATAACTGGGTCTCCCTTGTCTTCCTTTCAGCAGGAGTAGACGGCTATCCCGACCGAGGGTGGTTCCCTTTTGACCTTCCACACATCATCCCTATCACCCTTGGCGTCCTCCCCCGGTCCCATCTCCATCCCGGTTGGTGTATAACTCCATAACAGGGGTAAGGTGGGTGCGGGGGCGAAAGCTCATGTCGTCTCTGTGAGAACACTCTGCAAGCAACAGGTAAGCCTTGTGGGGTACTTGACAGAATCCGAAGCCCACGCCTTTCTTCTCACCCGAGCGACATGAGCGACACTGAAATCTCCTTGCAAGACAGCAGCCTTGCTCACTAGCATGCAGGCAGAAAACCTCAGCCTACGCCAGGACATTATGGCCTTACAGGGCCAGGTGGCAGCCGGTGTATCAGGTCCTTGGGGTCCTTCTCCTACCTCCAGCAGGAAGGCATACTACGACCGTCCTTGTTTACCTATGGGGATCCTTCCTCCGCTTCCACTCAGGACCATGCCATTCAGGTGATGGCACCCCATCCAGTGCAACTAGCGCCTCCTGAACGCTTTTATGGCGACAGCACCAAATACAGTGTTTTCCTTCACCAGTGCCAACTGCACTTCATGGACAAATCATCCGCCTTCCCAGACGATGCATTCAAGATCGCCTTCATTCTGTCCTATATGGGTGGCGATGCCGCTCAGTGGTCCATATCCTTGGTGGAAAACGATGACCCCATGCTGTACAACCTTCCCGTGTTCAAAGAGACAATGCGACGGATGTTCGCCCGACACACCTTCGTGCAAGCCGCCGACAATGATCTACTTAATCTTAAACAAGGCAATAACGACCTGCTTCACTACATTACGACATTCAGCAGGCTCGTCATTGAGGCCCGTTGGCCCGAATCCAAGAAAGTGTCCGTATTTTACAGGGGTTTACGGGACCAGCTAAAAGATCTGCTCTCGCAGATACCCGACCCGCCAGAAGAAATAGGACTGTTCATTGATCTGGTGGTTAAGGTAAACTTTAGGATACAGGAGCGTAGAAATGAAAAGAACAGAGGAGGTGATAACCGGTTCCTATCCTTTAAAGAGAGAACCAAGGAGGAACCGGCTCCGGCAAGTGACACACCAGAACCCATGCAAATAGGTGGTATCCGGGGACCCCTCACAAACGAAGAAAGGGAGAAACGAAGGAAACAGAACCAGTGTTTGTACTGTGGCAAGAACGGTCACTTCATAAGGGAATGCCCGGTAAAGGCCACACGAGCAAGGGGAAGGAGGCCCTTTGCGTTACCTGTGTCCAAGGGAGAGAGGCCGGGAAACGGAGAAACCCAGTAGACAGAGGGGTCCGGCTACTGGTTTCGTCGTCCTGCAAGACAGCGACCCCTGCCTGTTTCGGCGACAACCGTCATTTGGGTGTTGACGTGGTGTTACGAGCTCAATCAGGTCAGGTATGGCAGGTGACGGCTCTTCTCGACTCTGGAGCCACCGGCAATTTTATCGACACCCAGTACTCGAAGGATCTAGGTATTACCCACGTACCCAAGGCAAAACCAGAAACAGTTAAGGCTGTAGATGGCACGGATCTTACCTCTGGTCCCATCCGGTATCAAACAGAGGACATGAAGATGACATTCGTGAATAACCACACGGAAACCGTAGGTTTTGATGTCATCGACGCACCCCAGTTCAAAGTCATATTGGGCCTCCCATGGCTAGTGAAGCACAACCCACGGATCGATTGGGCTTCCAGAACCATCAATCTGGACCCGGAGCATTGTACCAAGTTCTGTTACCCTCAGACCGACCTCGATGTCATCGACGCACCCCAGTTCAAAGTCATATTGGGCCTCCCATGGCTAGTGAAGCACAACCCACGGATCGATTGGGCTTCCAAAACCACCAATCTGGACCTGGAGCATTGTACCAAGTTCTGTTACCCTCAGACCGACCTCGTCGGGGACAAAAACATCTAGGTTCGCTCTCTCCCCTTGATAGGAATGGGTGCGGTACTCCGGGACAACGTCCCTGAAGCATACCTTGACTTGGAAGCTGTGTTTGACAAGAAGGGTGCCAATACCCTAGCACCTCACCGCTCGTTCGACTGCAGGATAGACCTCATACCTGGTTCCACGCTTCCTTGCAGCCGGATATACTCCCTCACGGAAAAAGAAACCGAACATTTACGCTCCTACTTGGATGAATACCTACGTAATGGTTTTATACGCCATTCCCGGTCTCCAGTATCCTCCCCTCTGTTTTTTGTGGCCAAGAAGGAAGGAGATCTGAGGACCTGCATAGACTTCAGGGCGATGAACGCCATCACCGTAAAGAACAGGTACCCACTACCGTTAATTTCCAACCTGTTGGACCAGGTAAAAAACGCCTCCATTTACACCAAGCTGGACCTGCGGGGGGCGTATCATCTCATCCGAGTCCGAAGGGGTGACGAATGGAAGACAGCCTTCCGGACCAAATTCGGCCTCTTCGAGTACCAGGTCATGCCCTTCGGGCTTTGTAGCGCCCCCGCAGCGTTCCAGTACTTCATCGATGAGGTGCTCAGGGACTACATTGACATCTTCTGTATCGTATATATCGACAATATACTGATATATTCAGGCACTACTACAGAACACGTCCAGCATGTACGTACTGTCCTACAGCAACTGAAACGTCATCGTTTATATGTCAAGTTGGAGAAAAGCGTGTTCCACACCACAGCAGTCGAGTTCCTAGGGCATATCATCACACCTGCTGGGATCCAAATGGATAACAAAAAAGTGGAAGCCATTTTACAATGGCCTTCTCCAGCTACCGTGAAGGGAGGCCAGAGGTTTTTGGGGTTTTCTAACTATTACCGTCACTTCATCACAGGCTTTTCCAGGATCGTTACCCCCATCACCCGGTTGCTACGCAAAGGGGTCCTCTTTCAGTGGGACTCTGACCCAGAACACGCCTTTCAGGAATTGAAAGGACGATTCACCACAGCATCTGTCCTACGACACCCCGACTCAGAACGGCCATTCATAGTGGAAGCCGATGCCTCGCAAGACGCACTGGGGGGTGTGTTATCACAAAGAGACGTTGAGACGGACCTCCTTCATCCAGTGGCATTCTATTCCAGGAAACTACAACCCGCCGAACGCAATTACACCGTTTCAGACAGAGAACTCCTGGCCATCAAAACTGCGTTCGGAGAATGGCGTCATTATCTAAAGGACGCCAAACACCCTGTGCTCATCTACACGGATCACAGGAACCTGCAATTCCTTTGCTCAGCCCGTGCCCTCACTTCCAGACAGCTACGATGGACCCTGTTCTTTAACGAATATGACTTTAACATCACATACCGACCTGGTAAAGAGAATGCCAAGGCCGACGCTCTATCTCGTCTGGAAGAAACGAACGAAACCGTGTCCACCCCAGAACCAGTGGCTGTTATACCTGAGCCCCGTTTCCAGGGGGCGGTTCTGTCTTCCGAGTTCCTTACCCAGCTACAAAAGGACATCAACCAGACCAATACCACCACCATAACAGAAAGCAATAAGGGTGTAGTCACACGGAACAGGTTCTGATACAAAGACGACAAGTACTATTTACCGTTGGTAAGTCACCAACGGCAAGCCCTGTACATGTGTCATGATCATGTCCTGTCCAACCACCCAGGATGTCACAAGACTACAGAGCTGTTGCAACGGCACTTCTGGTGGCCAACTCTGGAAGCCGATACCAGGGTCTACATAGCTCGTGGCCTGGTTGCAGCACCCTAGAGCCGTCCGTAGTCCGCTAACCCTAGCAGCCCACCATGCCTGGGGCTGTAGCCAATCATAGTGGTTTGAAATTTGTGACTAATCTAATTAATATTTTTGTGGTAGATTGAATTGCGACCCAGTACGATTTTATATTTTGTGAACCAACCTATTAATACATGTGGTAAAAGTCAGTGTACAAATTGCAACCTTTTTTACCAAATGTGTTTTAGTACGAGAGGCCTTACGTTTATAAGTTTGCTAGAGGGGAACTTGGACAGTAAGGAATACCCTTGAGCCACAATCTTATGGTTTACTTGGTCTGGCTTTTACCATTTAAATACAACTACACAAACTCAGAAAATTCAGATGGCATCAGTTGTTTCCTTCCTCCATAATTGTCTTCATATATAGAGTATAAAACACAGAGACCCTCTTGCAAAAATACAATTCAGGCTAAATGCAATTTTAGTAACAAAACCTGCCATCACAGTCCGATTTACAAATAGACACATTTCTGTTTTATTATATAGAAGTGTACATTTTATTATCTTCATAAGCAACAATGTGCATAAAATCTTGTTAATATTCTTACAAATGCTATAAATTGTATTTTCCATAAAATGTGCAATTGCATGTGTTTTGTAATTCAGAATTCAATTTCAGCTTTGGCATTGTCAATGTTTCTACTTGTCTTGTTCTTTACTCCGCTTAAAATACAAATTGAAAGTGGTATCAGTACTGGAAGACTCAATATTTGTGTGGGTCTTTACATTCCTAATAAATGTACATTATGCATCTGCAGATGAATGGCAAAACATTAATGTTTATTGAACATAAATAGTTTACAGATTTGATCCATGGATGTTGCAAGGAATGTTTACAATTTACATACAATAGTAAATTGTGAAATGTGCAACCCTGTTGCATTTGACAGCAAAGTAAATGACTCCTAGAAGCATATGTTGTTATTAGATTCCGACAACATATTTGCTGTAATAATCTAAAAACAATATGTAATTATTTCATACATATTTCGTGTTTCAGAAATTCTACACAATCAAGGAGTTAGTTTAATTGAAAATTGAAAAAACATTTAAGGGTTCAAATTTCTCCCCTGTTTAAAAATATATGGACTTCTTGTCTTACCTTCTTTTATAACATGTTTTTATTTATTAATTACAAATAAATAGGATCATAATAAGTGTTATTTGTCACAAAAACAAAAGCTAGTAAGTGAGATTGTATGGTCAGGCATATCAAGAAAAGATAAGGTAATTCAGCATCATGACTATCTCAAAATTATACATTATTTTCTGAGAGAATCAAGTAAAAATTCCAAAGTAATCCACCCACACACCCCAGACCGTAGAATGCTTGATTGGTACATCTCCTCGCTTGACAATAAGCTTTGTTAACATTGAACACCTATCCATTCTCTGCAGCCATTCAAGAAAATCAAATGCCATTATTGTACCAAACAAAAGCATCAACTTCTGCCCCCAAATATTAAGATCAGTTCAATTAGCCATCCATGGCATGGTTTCCTCTAACTTTTTGCAGTCTGACCTTCTGTTTATGACTACTTGCTTTTTTACTGGTTTTAGGACTCTGAGCACTTTACCACTGCTAACCAGTGCTAAGGTGCATCTACTCTTTATCTGAAATATGGTTACATTGGCTTACCCACAATTGGCATATGTGATTTACTTATAGGTACCTTGAAAAGTGAACTATGTGTGCCCAGGACCTAGAAATCAAATGCTACTAGTGGGCCGGCAGCACTGATTTCGCCACCCACTTAAGTAGTCCTTTAAACATGTCTGAGGCTGGCCACTGCAGAGCCTTTGCATGCAGTTTTAAACTGCCATGTCAACCTGGCAAGTTAACCTACTTGCCAAGCCCAAACCTTCTTTTTATTACATATAGGCCACCCCTAAGGTAGGCCCTGGACAGCAGGGTGTAGTTTATTTGAAAATTAGGACATATGCTTTTAAGCTTTACATGTCCTGGTTATGAAATACGCCTAAAGTCGTTCTTCACTATGGCAAGGCCCATCTCTCCCATAGGATAGCACTGGGACTGACTTATAATATTTTATATGTACAGTTTGCAATTGAGAAATTATAGGAAAACTAAATTTAGTGTCTCTGGAATCACAATTTAAAAATACAACTTACAGTGAAGTTGGTTTTCAAATTGTAGTTCTGAAAAATGCCACTTTTAGAAAGGCGGAATTTTTAGGTCGCGCCTAGAGCAGCGCATAGTGACCTTTAGAAATCGGTCAGCTCTTTTCAAGCGCTCGTGCTTGTGGTGGCGTCCACCTTGCGGGAGCGAACAGCGGCGCGCAGAGGCCATCTGTTTTCAATTAGCGTGGCCGCGCATGCTTGTTGACATTGCTCTACTCTTGCTCCCCTGCCTGTCTCACCCTCGCCCTCCCTTGTCTTTCTACAGCCCTTATGTGTAATCTGCTGTGAACTTCGCAACACTGCACACAGCTTGCAAACACTCTTGATAGCTTTGTAGTTCACAATAACGCTGTAATTTTGACCAAAGGACTCCTGGAGATATCTTTTCCTTTTCATTTTGGGCACTTTAATGTACACGACCACAGTAAAAAGAACACTCTGCTTCCTTTCTACTAATGTCCCATAATCTGTCTTTCCTGCCCCACCCTGCACAAGCTCCATCCAGCAGCAGGAATGCTGAAGCCCCAAACGACCCCTGGCAGATTTGAGGGCAGAGCAATTACTGGACTAGCAAAGCCAAGAAAGGCGTTCACGCATTGGTACACAGGTGTAGGTAATTTGCACCTTGAAAAATGACGTGTGACTCTGGTGTAAGAAATCAGGTTATTTTCTCTCTCACTGTAAACTCTGATGATTAAGACACTACAGGCAAAGCACAGCTAAAGTCTGTTTTTTCTTTGGCAACTTGTTGCTTTACCAGGGGACTCTCTGATGTTGAAGACACCGGTGGGGTACCCAATTCTTTATTTCATCTTCTCCTTTTTGCTCTTTTCACAGCATGAATTCTTTAATCTCGCCGCTAGTGTTATGAAATCCCATTAGAGTAGTAACCAGCCTGGACTCTACAATGCAGCAGTTAGCTTCTTTATTCACACATTAATATAGGTTCAGGAAACATCGGGTTCAGCTGCAAGTTTCGCGTGTGCTTGTTGACATTGCTCTACTCTCGCTCCCCTGCCTGTCTCACCCTCGCCCTCCCTTGTTTTTCGACAGCCCTTATGTTTATTCTGCTGTTAAAAAACACTGACTGACTCTCTGACTCTCACTGACTGACTCACTCACTCTCTCTCACTGACTGACTGACTGACTCTCACTCTCACTGACTGACTGACTCTCACTCTCACTGACTGACTGACTCATTCTCACTGGCTGACTCTCTCACTCTCACTGACTGACTGACTCGCTCACTCTCACTGACTGACTGACTCTCTCACTCTCACTGACTGACTCTCTCACTCTCACTGACTGACTCTCACTGACTGACTGACTCACTCACTCTTTCTCACTGACTGACTGACTCTCACTCTCTCTCACTGAGTGACTAACTCTCTCACTGTCTGACTGACACTCTCACTAATTGACTCACTGACTCTGACTCTCACTGACTAACTGACTGACTCTCTCACTCTTAATGAGTGACTGACTCACTATCTCACTCTCTCACTGAATGACTGACTCTCTCACTTTCACTGACTGACTGACTCACCCTCTCACTCTCTCTCACTGACTGACTGACTGATTGACTCTCTCACTCTCAGACTGACACTCTCACTAACTGACTGAGTCTCACTCACTGACTGACTGACTCTCTCACTCTCAATGACTGACTGACTCACTCTCTATCACTGACTGACTCACTCTCACTGACCGACTGACTCTCTCACTCTCACTGAATGACTCTCTCACTCTCACTGACTGACTGACTGACTCTCACTGACTGACTCTCACTCACTCTCACTGACTGACTGACTCTCACTCTCACTGACTGACTGACTGTCTCTCTCACTCTCACTGACTGACTGACTCTCTCACTGACTGACTGACTCTCTCACTCACTAACTGACTGACTCTCTCACTCTCACTGACTGACTGACTCTCTCACTGACTGACTGACTCTCTCACGCTCACTAACTGACTGACTGACTCTCTCACTCTCACTGACTGACTGACTCTCTCACTCACAGACTAACTGACTGACTCTCACTGACTGACTCACTCACTCTCTCTCACTCACTGACTATCTCTCTCTCACTGACTGACTCTCACTCTCTCTCACTGACTGACTGACTCTCTGACTCTCACTGACTGACTGACTCTCTGACTCTTACTGACTCTCACTCTCTCACTGACTGACTCTCTCACTCTCTGACTCTTACTGACTCTCACTCTCTCACTGACTGACTCTCTCACTCTCACTGACTGACTGACTCTCTCACTCTCACTGACTCTCTCACTCTCACTGACTGACTCTCTCACTCTCACTGACTGACTTAATGACTCTCACTGATTGACTGACTCTCTCACTCTCACTGACTGACTCTCTCACTCTCACTGACTGACTCACTCACTTTCTCTCACTGACTGACTGACTGACTCTCACTCTCACTGACTGACTGACTCTCACTCTCACTGACTGACTGACTCACTCTCACTGGCTGACTCTCTCACTCTCACTGACTGACTGACTCTCTCACTCTCACTGACTGACTGACTCTCTCACTCTCACTGACTGACTCTCTCACTCACTCTCACTGACTGACTCTCACTGGCTGACTGACTCTCACTCTCACTGACTAACTGACTGACTCTCTCACTCTCAATGACTGACTGACTCACTATCTCACTCTCTCTCACTGAATGACTGACTCTCTCACTTTCACTGACTGACTGACTCGCCCTCTCACTCTCTCTCACTGACTGACTGACTGATTGACTCTCTCACTCTCAGACTGACACTCTCAATAACTGACTGACTCTCACTCACTGACTGACTGACTCTCTCACTCTCAATGACTGACTGACTCTCTCACTCTCACTGACTGACTCACTCTCACTGACCGACTGACTCTCTCACTCTCACTGACTGACTGACTCTCTCACTCTCACTGACTCTCTCACTCTCACTGACTGACTCTCTCACTCTCACTGACTGACTGACTGACTCTCACTGACTGACTGACTCTCACTCACTCTCACTGACTGACTGACTCTCCCTCTCACTGACTGACTGACTGACTCTCTCACTCTCACTGACTGACTGACTCTCTCACTGACTGACTGACTCTCTCACTCACTAACTGACTGACTCTCTCACTCTCACTGACTGACTGACTCTCTCACTCACAGACTAACTGACTGACTCTCACTGACTGACTGACTCACTCTCTCTCACTCACTGACTGTCTCTCTCTCACTGACTGACTCTCACTCTCTCTCACTGACTGACTGACTCTCTGACTCTCACTGACTGACTGACTCTCTGACTCTCACTGACTCTCACCCTCTCACTGACTGACTCTCACTCTCACTGACTGACTCTCTCACTCTCACTGACTCTCTCACTCTCACTGACTGACTCTCTCACTCTCACTGACTGACTGACTGACTCTCACTGACTGACTGACTCTCACTCACTCTCACTGACTGACTGACTCTCACTCTCACTGACTGACTGACTGACTCTCTCACTCTCACTGACTGACTGACTCTCTCACTGACTGACTGACTCTCTCACTCACTAACTGACTAACTGACTGACTCTCTCACTCTCACTGACTGACTGACTCTCTCACTGACTGACTGACTCTCTCACGCTCACTAACTGACTGACTGACTCACTCTCACTGACTGACTGACTCTCTCACTCACAGACTAACTGACTGACTCTCACTGACTGACTGACTCTCTCTCACTCACTGACTGTCTCTCTCTCACTGACTGACTCTCACTCTCTCTCACTGACTGACTGACTCTCTGACTCTCACTGACTGACTGACTCTCTGACTCTCACTGACTCTCACTCTCTCACTGACTGACTCTCTCACTCTCACTGACTGACTGACTGACTCACTCTCTCACTCTCACTGACTGTCTCTCTCACTCTCACTGACTGACTGACTCTCTCACTGACTGACGGACGTACTCTCACTCTCTCTCTCACTGACTGACTGGCTGACTCTCTCACTCTCACTAACTGACTAACTGACTGACTCGCTCACTCTCACTGATTGACTGACTCTCTCTCTCACTGACTGACTCTCTCACTCCCACTGACTGACTGACTGACTCTCTCACTCTCACTAACAGACTGACTCCTTCACTCTCACTGACTGACTGACCGACTCTCTCACTCTCACTGACTAACTGATTATCTCACTGACTGACTCTCTTTCACTCACTGACTGACTCTCTAACTCGCTCTCTTACTGACTGACCGACTCTCTGACTCTCACTGACTGACTGACTCTCTGACTCTCACTCTCTCACTGACTGACACTCTCACTCTCACTGACTGACTGACTCTCACTCTCACTAACTGACTAACTGACTCTCTCACTGACTGACTGACTCTCTCACTCTCACTGACTGACTGACTCTCTCACTGACTGACTGACTCTCTCACTCTCTCTCACTGACTGACTGACTGAGTCTCTCACTCTCACAAACTGACTAACTGACTGACTGACTGACCTTCACCCTCCTGTTATTTATGCCCCCCATAACAATAAAAAACATAACCAGCAACCACTGGGACAGGCAGATACAAGTTGCCAGCATTGAAAGGACGAAAAAACCCTCAAGACATTATTTATTATTAATACTTTTTTAATATGGTCGTTCAGTTATACATATTGCTTTCTTGGTCATATCTAAGGTAGCAAAAATGCTCCTGACACTTCTTTATTATAACTTTTCAGCATGCCGCAGATTTCTGTACAGCACAGCTTAAAGACATAGGCAAAGTCAATATCTCTGGCTTAACACTTATAAGTTCCCAAAGACTAGACTTACTTAAACCAATTGGTGCTTTCTCTCTGAATCTAGAATCCACGTCTGGGCCAGGTGACAGCTGGTTTGCTGCTTTAGACAGCCACACAAAAAAAAGAAGGAAAGAAGGATAGGTGTGACTGTCTAGTCATCTGCATGTTGATGGGGCTGCCTGAGCAGGAGAGGAGTAGCAGCTGACACTCTGCACATGAAAGGACGGTGTCCTGTTCCCACACAAAGGATTGCATACCCTCCTGGAGCGAGTCTGGATCCAGGGCAGGGAAGGGCAGGGTCATGTCTACTACAAAAGACCTTTCTTTGAAGTCTCCCTACTTCAAAGGCCAAATTGGGTACAAATAAAAGGCCTCTGACCCCACCAACTCAGAACACTGCTGAAACTAAGGACATTCTGCCAGGAAGAAGAGCTGCTGTGCTATAGGAGGGACTGCCACTTTGCTAACTGCTTTGCTGTGTTGGCCTGAGGCCTGCTGCTTATTGCCTGAAAGAGAGAATGACTGGACCTGCTATCTACATCCTAAGGACTTAAGACTCCCCAAGGGCTTGTTGGCTTGCCTCCTGTTGCTGAAGTCTCAGGGATATCAAATACTTCACCTTTCAACTTCAACCCAGCAACTGGAATTTACTTGCTGTAAGTCTTTCTCTGCCAAGTGTTGCCAATCCAGTCTAGGGCCCTAGGATGTGATTTTAAAGTGCTGCATCTGCCAGCACATGCTCTTCAGCATCTCTGTGCCGATCGGACACTGACATATTGCCTACCGCAACATCGGGGTCGACACATCACCGCTGCTGTGAGGTTTGGACATCGTGCACTGCACTTGGTACCACTGCAGCACCTCTGAAATCACCGATTCAGAGATCAACGCATCGCCGCCAGTTCGTGGAAAAGATCAACACATAGTCTCCAGCGTAGATTAACCTGGAACATCACCCTCGCGTTCCGGACTCGGCATTTCTCCATGCGAACCTACGCCTTGCCAATACTGCTTTTTTCATTCTGTGACAAGGATTAAGTTACTTTTCTCAGCGGGCCCTGCGTGGCTCCTGCAACCGGCCTCCGTTCAGTTGTGGGTGGCCTGAACTCTTGACTTTGTCCTGGTCCAGCGCGACCTACAATAACCCCAAAACGCTATTAGCTTCTAAACGCTATTTTTTATCTATTCTTAAAAAATCATATCTTGACTTGTACTTATTGGAGTTTTGTCGGTTTGGCCCTATTTTGTTCAAATTTAATTATCCATTTTTCTAAACTGGTGTGGGGTCTTTTTGTGGTGTTTTCACTGTGTTACTGTGTGTGTGCACATATACTTTACACCTTGCCTCTTCAGATTAGCCTGACTCTTCTGTTCCAGGCTACCAGAGGGTGGTTACAGGTGATCTTTTAGTGTGTACCTCACTTACCCTGACAAGGATTGTGGTTCCTGCTTGGACAGGGGGCATACCTCTGCCAACCAGTAATCACAAGCCCATCCTAATAATTCCTTGAAAAAAATTACATTGACCAACATTTGTTAGCATTCGACTTTGCAAGGCTTAACTAAAATTGGTAATCATGAAATGATGACCATTCAATTTTTAACCAAACTCTTCAGTCTGATAGCCATGTTTATTTTTCTAAATAAAATAAAATCATTCATGCACCATTACATTAAAATAGAAAGTCTGTGCTCTAAATTAAGCCCAAACACTGGACTTGATCCACAAAGATTTTGCTAGGAGCACATTTGATTGACTTTTCTGGAACTCCATAATTTCGGGAGTAAGCCAGGAGTATTCCTGGAATTCAGAAATAAGGCAGGATTGCTGCAAAAGAAAGTCACACATAGTTGCAAGAAATTCTTTACAAACCTTGCCCTTTGAATTTAAAATCCATGGAGTATGGTTAAACAGGTTATCCTAGTTTGACAGGGCTGTTCAGAGGATACACACTAAGATGCTCTTCTTATACAGAGGCATTAGAAGATCAGATTGGAGAGAAAGTAACTTTCTCCCAAAAAAATTTCAGTGTCATTGCCAGGGCCTTCTTTGTACTTGCCTAGTCCAAAAATGAGACACCGGGAAACCCCTAGGGGTAGCTGTGCGCCTTACAAATTTAAATAACATAACAAGATTTCAAATGTTAATGCGTTGAGTTGAACTTTGTGAAGGCTCCGAGATAGAGTGCATCCAGGGCTTTGCTCGTATATACTGATGGAACAGTTAGATAGGTGAGGCTCAATGCCATCTGAGATTTACCTGTGAATATAGTAAGGAAAAGCTCCCTTTTTAGACTTTCTAATCTATCGTTCAGAGGGTACTCTGGAGACAGAAGTCTGTATCAGGACCAGAGGTGAGGATTATGCTTTCCCTTCTTTGCTTTAATTACATATTAAACAAACAGCAGCTATTAAAGCAATATAAACTACTTTTCTCATGAACACTAGGGAAAAACACACAAGAGCTTGATAGTCCTTCATTAATGTCCATGACCAGGTCCCAACAAAGACCTCTGTCACTTCCTGCTCTCCCTCTTTCTTCACTGTTCAGCAGCCATTTAAGTTCTTAATTTCTCTGCAATGTACTGTGTTTTCTGAAACAGTATATGGAAATGCTTTGGGTTTTAACATCACGCCACAGTGCGTTTTATTCCCTTTGGATTCTTCATAGTTGCGGGACTACACCCTGAACTACGCCCCCAATGGGGCGTCCTCCGGCCAATTGGGGGTGCTGCATTCAGCTGAGACGCTCTGACCCCATGGCGCGTGTCTCCTGCATTGGGAATTAAGACCTGAGCCATTGGAGCCTGAAATTGCTTGCGCCTTGCCCCGGATGCTCAGAGTAACACCCTGCGTTCAGCTAAGTCTGTATTTACCCCCTATGTTTTACAAGTGATGCCCTGCAGGGGGCCATATTAGTGTTGTCCACATTTCTAAGCCCTGAGGGGTCTGTAAAAGATTTGAAGGCCTTTGAAAGCCCGGGCAGCTTGTTAACCCTAAATGCATAAAGGTGTCCTGTGTCCTCATGGCTTGCGCCTCCAAATTTGAGTGCCTTTGGCCCATCCATAAGTGCGTGGGCTCCCTCCCAGCCCCATAAATGTTGTCATGCTTGCGTGTCCACACACTTTATCAGGGCCTCTCAAGCCACACAACTTAGTCCTTTCTGGATAGTCCCACAACATATTGATTTTCTACCTATAGCGCGCAGCGCGCATTGCTCTGTACTCTAACTGTGCAGGATGTTGCACTATACTTATGAGGAGGAGGATTAATCGGCCTACTTCCAATGGGATGAGGATTTTTATGAGACAGTCAATACCTTGATATATAGGGTGGTTAAGGATGGTTATGGTCCCCATGGAGCAGGGACTTTCAGACAAAACTGTGCATGAGTGCGCAAACATTTCCCAGTTCACTGCCCCTGCCCTGGAAAACCCTCTTTAAGACGCCCTAGGTGACGGGCCCCCATACCCAAAGAAGAAGTGCGATAAGGGGGTCGATAAGGACGCATGTTTGAGTCTTAAACAGGCCTTTTTAGCTAAGTCTTCCCCCCAGGAGAGTCCTTAGAATCCTTCTGAGGCTTATTCCAAACCGCCCCACCCTGATACCCCTCAGCAACAGGATGGGGATTGCCCCGGGGAATCAGATGATGAAGAGGGCTCGTACAGATCTGGGCACCCAGACACAAACTCTGTTCCCTTGTCAGAAGGGGATTCAGATATGCTGGATCCGGACGACATTGTCCAAACTAGATCAGTCAAGTGGATTCCAGCCAAGAAGGTAGCACAATATATGTGGCGGTACGGCTTAGGAAGCCTCTGGAGAAGGACTTAGAGCAGAAGGCCCCCTACCCATATTAGAAAGGAAAGTAGCTCTCACACTTGACATTGATGCAACAATTGGCACTTTCTTGTAGAAGTTTGTTAAAGACCCTAAGAAGGACATTGACAGGTCTTGGCAGTCATGCCAAGATAAACTTCTGGATGCCATCGGTCCTATGACCAATATATTGGATATAGCAGAAGAGGCCAAAGCATTGGGTTCCCTCATTGTCCCTGACATTCTGTCCAACTGGGCGCAGTGTGTCATATGTTTCATGGGCAGCGTAAACTGTGCCCTGTCAACGGAGTGTTGTTGTTCCATTCTCATCAAGGTATACCCCAAGCTGGGTGACCTTGCCTCTTCGGAGGCAGGCGCAGTGGCACAGTGAGGATTATTTGAGGACCCCTTCGTGAAGAAGCTGGGGAAATTTGTTGAAACATTTGCATCACTTGACAAGGCGCAGGCTAATATTAAAAAGCTTCTTCACACCCTGGGTTTTTCATGGGTCCTTGCCTGGTAGGGGCCGCAAGACCGACCATCTCTCCTATTCTTCCTCCTCCAGGAGACAAGGCTCTGGGCGTGAGCAATATCAGGCTAATCTGCACTTCAACAACTTCTACCCCACATAGGGACAGCGCTTCCATGGCCGTCCTTCCCTCTGTAAAGCTAAAGGTGGGAGGGGGCTGGCATTTTGTTTTCTAGATTGGGCTTCCATTTCATTGAATACATGGGTTTTACAGACATTAAAGTGGTTCCAAATACAATTTTATGGTTTCTCCCTCCAATGCAAGCATCTCTGCCCCATTTGCTTCCACCCACGATGTGGCGCTGATAGACAAAGAGGTGTCAGCCATCTGTCTTTCAATGGTGGAGGCAGGAATAGAGGCTCTCGAACGCAGGAGTCGGGAGGCAGGGGGCAGCCAGGTTAGGAGGCAACTACTGATGGCTCAACAGAACCATGCCGCCCTCCTGATGGATGAGGCCCGCCAAGCCTGGTTGGCGACGCGTAGCAGGGTGTATCAGTGGGGGGATAAATCCAGCAAGATGCTGCATCGACTTTGTCAGGGGACGTTCCATTCTCAGGCTCTACCGGGTGTCTTGAGCCCGGCTGGTGAACCGCTTACAGACCCCCTGGCCCTCGCGGAAAGCTTCGCCGCATACTATGCGGATCTATACGCCCCTAGGGAATGCTTGCAAGCCGCCACCATAGATAAGTTCATAACTGATTTTCCGCCCAAGGCCCTATCAGATGAGGTAAGGGACCAGTTGGAGCTGCCCCTGACAGATGAAGAGCTAGGCACGGCCTTGGGAGAACTTAATCCCGGAAGGTGCCAGGGCCAAACGGGTTCCCTAGTGAATTCTTTAAACGCTACTTCTTGCAGTTGGCCCCTCATTACTGATCTGTGGTGGAGGAGGCTCGAGAGCGTGTTTCACTTCCTCCGGTCAGGAGATATGCGGAGGTGGGTGCATTTCATAAGCCGGGCAGGCCCCCGGAGCAACATGCATCGTATCGTCCCATCTCCCTCCTGAATGTGGAGGCAAACATTCTGGCTAAGGCCCTGGCCAATCGCCTTCTGCCCCACATTATCACCCTGGTCCATCCTGACCAGGCTGGGTTTATGCCCCAGAGGGCGACCAGGCACAACATCAGGCGGGCGCATGTGGCGGTGGCGGCTATACGGCAGTTGGGGGAACCCGGCGGCGCTCCTATTGGCTGGCATGGATAAGGCATTTGATTCAGGACTGTCTGATAGGATCGCATTATATGCGGACGACGTCCTTTTCTTTCTCACAGCCGTGGACAGGACGGGGCCGCGGCTACTGCGTATTATGCAGATTTTTGGGGAGACATCTGGACTATATATGAATCCCTGTAAGTCCACGTTGTGGATTCTTGGAGAGCGGACGGGCGTGGGCACGTGGGTCTCCTCGTTCAGCTGGCGGTGGGGGGGCTAAAATACCTTGGTGTGTTCCTGTCGGACGTGCCCGCTGTCTCCTGGGAGCGTAACCTGGTTCCGTTGTGGGAACGAGTACGTGATTACCTTAAGACCTGGTCCCGTATGCCTCTGTCAATATATGGCAGATCGGCTATATTTAAGATGGTGGCACTTCCCCGGCTCCTCTACCAGCTGCAAAACTACCCCTATCAGATCCCGCCCCGATGGTTCCAACAGGTGAATGCAGCGCTATGGCAGTTCTTATGAGAGGGGGAAGGGTGCGGGTAGCCCTGCGGGCGTGTTTCTTGTCCACTTATTGTGGGACCTAGCGTCCTCTGACATTCACTCGTACTACCAAGCCTCACATTTACTGGTCCTCAATCAGTGGTGGTATGGTAATAGGGAAGATCCAGTATACGCGGTCGAGCGGCGACTTATGGGAAACCACTCGCTACACACTATCCTCTATTCGGCACCGCTGCAGGGTTCGCTGCCGTCAGCTGCAAGGGTCGTGTTCCAGATCTGGAGGCAGGCGCTGAGACGGATGGGGTGGTGAAACACGCTGACTCGTGAAACTCCCCTTTGGAATAATGGGCGCTTGCCGCAGTTAGCGGCCCTCCAGGGCTTCCGGGGGTGGGATAACATAGGCATCTCGGTCCTGGGTGATGTTATGAGGGGGCTGATGCTCAAATCCTTCCAGGATCTCCAGAAAGAATTCCTCATGCCGCAATCCCAGTTCTATCGATACCTTCAATTTAGGCACGCCCTATCCCCTAGCCTGGAGGGCTTGGAGTCCTTGCCGGAATTTAGCCCACTGGAGGTAAAGGTTTTTATGGGGGACCTTAAGGACCGCAAAATCTCCCAAATCTATCAGTCCCTAGTTACCCATTGCTCCCCCATGCTACAGAAACTCCGGGGGGATTGGGAGGGAGATGTAGGTCAGTTGAAGGAAGAGGACCGGACTGAGGCCTTAGCTGCTCTGCGGAGGGGGGCCATAGCAGTACAGCTTTGCCTCGTCCAGTTTAAGTATCTACACAGTGTTTATTTTACACAAGTACGCCTGTGGAGGGTGGGGCTGATAGCCTCTCCTATGTGTCTTCCAGGCAGCCGGGAGGAGGGTACACTTATCCACACTGGTTGACATTATATTGCCCTAGACCGTTTCTGGAGGGGGTATTTACCTGTCTCTCGGAGGTACTGGGATGGGATCTCCCCCGCTCCCCGCGGCTGGCTCTGCTTCATGTTATGGAGGCAATATCTATAAGCGACACCTAATGCAACTGGGCTTCACCCTAGCGAAAAGGGACAGAGCCAGGGCATGGAAAGCACCGAGGGCCCCCTCCGTGGCTGCATGGAAGAATGGCCTAGACTTTTGTATGGGTCTGGAGGAACTCATCTTTGTTGCTAGGGGGTGCTCACACAAGCACTTCAAAATTTGGAAACGATGGGTGGATTATCGAGGCCTGCTGTTGGAACCGGTATCGGCAACATAGGCTCACCCTCTGGGATGACTCATGTTTACACACTGGAGTGCGGAGGTGCTGTGTGGGGGGTGCCCGTAGTGGTGGACCCCCTGTTCTATTCAAATGATTTCGTCTGGTTATGAGGGCATAGTGTGATCGGGGGGGAAGGGTTGGGGGTGGGGGGGGATATTGGAGCTATTTTCTTATTGTTACTTATTCTTTTCTGCTGTCAATTGAAAATGTCAAAGTCATTATTCTTTTGTGATTTTATTGTGCAGTTGTCTCTGGGGTACAAAGCCCTGCAATATGTGTGCATCTTGACAAATAAAATTTGTTTAAAAAAAAAAAAATCATGGGAAACCATGCCAAGGATGTCAGGTCTTAGACCAACCCACCCGCACAGGAGTAAGTAGTCTGTTTTCATTTGATCATTAGCACTGTTAAAGCCATGACATAAGTTTTACATTCATATTGTTATCGGTTGCATTACCAAAGTTTGCATGACTTGTTGATGCTTTGCATAAGAAATTATGTTGGAATGGTCGCTGACACAATGTGTTTTTGTAGGAAACAATAGGTTGAAACAGGACATATGGAGGAAACTGTGTGATTCGCACAAAGAAGGGGGAGAGCAGGCAGTGATAGAGGTCTTTGTTGGGCCTAGTTATTTACATTGAAGAAGGACTATCAAGCTCTTGTGGTTTTTTCCCTAGTGTTTCAGGGAAAAGTAGTTAATATTGCTCTAATGGCTGCTGTCTGTTTAAAATGTTTTTAAAGCGAAAAAGGAAAAGCATATCCCTCGCCTCTGTGTCCTTAATAGAATTGTCACTTACCTTCAGTTGAGCTAGGCACATTTTCATTGCATAGGAAACCCATGGACCGAAACTCATTACTCTCCTATAAGAGCTTCTATCCTAGAGCATTGAGAGATAACCTGCCAGTTGGACAGTTTCTACGCATTATGCTTAATTGTTCACAGGTGTCTAAATATAAATAGAGAACACGCACAAGACCTGTCCTCACAGCCAGTATCCAGAGATTATCCCAAACATTTCATGAGAACCACAGCAAAATGAGCTAGGAATAACAAACGTGCTGCTTTCCTGGAAACCAGACCCTTAATCATCCCATATAGACTAGTTTGTGTTAGCACTTTCACTAGTTTTTCTACCACCATTAAACGTGTGGTGCTGAACAATTGGCATATATTGAACAATGGAGACTTGACATTATAACAACTTTTATTTGTCCTTTAGCCATAGCCAGAATCTTAACAACCAGCTGGTGCACACAAGCCCTCTTTCCCCTCTGACATCTAATAAAGAGACACTATGGACTCTACCACCAGTCAGGCACCATTTCCCATGTGGATCCTGGGTTTGTACATATACAAAGCACAATACACACATTGAATCAGGACTGAACGCTCCATGGGAGCTACGACAGCAAGCCAACTGTAACAGTGACAAACTCATCTACATGGTTGTATGCCACAGTGGCCTACGCTATGTGGGGATGGATGATGACCAGAAAAACAGGGTATGCATCACCAAACACTGTAGAACCATCAGGTGTAAATGCAATTTAAATAAGTTGACAAGACACTATGTAGAAATTGGACACACGGTAGACAAATTATTCTGGACCGTATCAGACAAACCCCCCAGACCAGCCAATTTTGAGATATGACACAATTTCTGTTTGTTAAAGAACATCATGGGTGCTCCGATTGAAGAGTTATAGTGAAGATCTTAATGATGACATCTCGTGGACTGCCTTGCCTTAGACTGTCCTTATCAGTAACGAAGGCATGTGACATGACTCTTTTTGTTAGACATCTTGGGTCGGGAGTCACGATAAGGATGAGAATATTACAGTTACTGTAACTAGGGTCTCCGAGTAAGAACACCGGACTACATTATACAACACATTTGACTTGCAGATGAGAATATGAAAGTTCTTGGTAGTGCAATGATATTTCTATCTAACCCAGTAAATAATACTTTTTGGGATGATATGGAGCAATTACATATATGCTCTTTAGGAACTTCTCTTGGGATGAAACATATGGCAATGGCTGCACTTGTATAAGCAAACCACTAAGGTAAGAATTACTGTTCCCAGTGTCCCGGGGTCCCATGTGACGAGCTGGCATGTCGCATTGATGATGTTTTTCTTCCATTCACCCCTGTAAATGAATTTGTTTCATAACTTCAAAAATATTTTGCTTTCCTCAAGTCTACCGATTGGCTGCTTGGTCTTTTATGATTGATCACTCTGTGCCAGTCTTCGTTGAGTTGATATCGATATTGAGTAATTTCACACATGTTTTTTTCAGCTTTCTCTCAGAATATATTAAATGAACAAGGCCACACTTCTATGAGTGTACTGCGATAGGCAGAAGTACTTTTCCCAGCAGCCCGCTCCCTACATGATGAACCATCATGTTGCACTGACGTGGTTGGGACGCCCCTTCTGTTTTGCCGTCTTAATGGACTGCATTGGAGGCATTGGCATACTCATACCTGGTGAGACACGCTCCGCTCAAGGATTAACGGGTGGGTGTTGGAACTGCCTCTTTTCTTTCATTCTCCCTATTATTTTGTCAAAAGCATTGTGAAAGCCCCTTGTTTATGACCATGGAACCCATTCTTGTAAATGGATATTGGCGATACTTGCAATCTCCTTCAACTACCTAAATTTCTCATTGATGATGTTGCCCTACATGTGGAATGTGGTAAACAATGTTTATGACGAAACTTTTTCCCCGCAGGGATTCAAAACGCGGTCTTTACAACGACCTCATTGTGATTCCGCATACCATTACTCCGCAAGTCGGAACCTTCCCTAGTGTCCGCACAGATTGGAGTTGAAATAGTAAATTATGCTATTCCAACATCCAGCACCCCCCCCCTCCGCAAGTCGTTGTTCCGACTTGTGGAGTAATGGTATGCGGAATCACAACGCGGTCGTTGTAACGACCGCGTTGTGAATCCCTGAGGGGAAAAAGACTGCGGGACAAAGGCATATATTCCCGGACTGTTTATACAATTGTTGATGTTATTGTCAAATGTTGTTGTATGATTCATGACACATTCTTTGATTTAGTGGATCACGAAAATGATTATGTATCTGCATTGACAGTGGATTCTCATTTTGCTGCTTGTTTTCAATGCTAGTTTGTACATTGAGCTTGCCATGGCACCTCAAGAGGAGGCATTGAGACCTATTGTGGGTAAGGCTTGCCATTTTTATTGCCCTCAACTTTTCCTGTGTTCCATTACCACACGTGATGAGCTAAGCTGTTCTCTCATATGGTGTGTGGGCTGCACTATTTGAGTTATTTTTGTCTCAGCATATTTGGCTTCTCAGAATCCGAGGCTGATTCATTGAAGTTCTAATTATGCTTCATCCGTTTACAGGGCTTTGAGCGGTGGATTACCTTGATTTCTGGTGACCACCGTTTGTAACCTAATTTATTTTTATTTTGCACTAATTTGGCCATTGGCAATGCAGAGCAGCGTAATTTTCTATGGATCCTGATAAATGCCCCTACACCTTATCGAAGGGTAATCTAAGGGCAGAAACATGTTGACCACAATATAATTAGTGATACATTGATTTTTCCCTATATCACTCGCTTTATGTGTATTTTAATCCTGTCCTTAATTCACAACATTAAAGGCTACGGTCTGTTAATGCAATACTTTTAGCTTCACTTTATAAATACTTTGACATCCTGCTCCATTCACCCATGCATCTTACTCACATAGGGACAATCCTAAACACCCAAAGAGCTCCTCCTAATTTTAGGATTTGTAGATCACACCACAACTTTTTTTTTGTGGTGTGAGGAGGAACCCTATGATGAAGCATGCCACCTTTTGATTGTTGAGGGTTTTCGTCCTAACAAGAAAACATTTTTCCACACTTGTCAGGAACATTGCATGTGAGTTCAATCTGTTGATTACCAAAAAAGCCTTCTTTTAGACCAGAGTATTTCTGTATGCGTTTTAGCACACTATTGATATGCCAATGCTGTGTGGTGTGGACCTGTCTGTACTGAACTGCTTTGTTAAGTGCCCTAAGTCAAACTGCATCGCCATAATCCTGTTTATAAACTTCAAAAGCCATACTGTGGTAACACATCTCCCTTAACATACTACGCTGACAAATCAACCCTTAAACATGAAGATTAAAATGCATTAAAATTGTTATAGTCCAATCTTAATACATGTCAGCATCACCATTAGAGAGTTGTTAACCCCTATGGCAGCACATACAAAGGAAAATGTGAATATGTGTAACAAAGTAACTAGGCCACTCTTCACAATGATGATGATTCTCAGCCAAGTCAAGTTGTTCACAACCACATGTACTTTCATTACAAATCTCATGTCTCTTATCTTCGATTCATCAGACCTCAAGATTATGTCTTCCACTCCAGACATATTGAAGATGGTCATCATGTTTTTTCCCCACAGCTTGAGGTAGAGCTGTGGGGGAGAACTACCACCAGTTATCATGATTTCATGATTGTGCTTGGAAATTTGCTTAATTACCTAGCATTTCAAGGTTTGGAAACTGTTTTTAATGTTCTCAACATCATGTGGATATGTTGACACTGTATTGATTTTGGCCGTTATCTCCTTCCACAGGCATGCTGTTGTTTGTTTTTGGTGGTATCTTCAGCATGAGATGGCACATTAGACGGTCATGCTGTCTTACCACTTCCTTGGTCAGAAACTCCATCCCAGGATCTGTAAACTTGTATTTCCTTTACCTGCTGGGTTCCATGATTAAAGAGTTCGGCAGGTTTCTGCTTTTGATGACTGAATGATAGAGAATGGCAATGGATTTTGTTTGTCTTGTTTCAAGTTTTTTGTCCACACAGAATGAATTCCTGCACACTCCCACAGAGGAATAAGTTGATGGTGTACTTTAGGGATCCCTGAGATCCTTCTCTGTATTGATCTGGCTATTTCTTCTCTCTAGGGATACATTTTCTCATTTAATGAATGTCCACTGTCTAAAAATGAGCACATCTTGTTGTTTTGTGCACTTGTTTTTTATTTGGTGTTCTAGTTACAACATGTAGTAATTAGCACACATTCTGTGTTTAACACATACAGTAAATACTGATTCGTCAGTGCACAGTAAAAACAGTACTAACCTAATGTGCAAGTTTGGTAGTTTTTTTCACCAAACTTGTAATTGAGGCCAATGTATGATGGCTCATTTTCTCATAAGATGCTCTGTCAGCCTTACAATCTACCTGTTTTAAGTAGAAAAAGTGTCCAAAAGTGATATAAAGGCTTGCTTAAAATGTATTTGACTTTTTTTTCGCTATAAATCAAATCCCGTTGGGAGTGTTCTGTGCTATATGAAACCTTTTTAGGTTTCGCATCTCTGGAGTTCCGTATACAACTTTTTTGTCTTTGTAGATTTCAGAGAGCCCTATCCATGCAAAATTTTTATCATAAAACTGTATCTTGGAATATACAGGCAAGTCGTTTGACACATAGGCACTTTAATGGTTCATTTAATCTGAGGCTTTAAAGGGGGAAAGGAAAATGATGCGTATGTAATTAATTGCAAAAACAATAATAGCAAATAAGTTCAAAGGGAGAAAGGGCTGCAGATGTGAACAGAAGGGGTGAGGAATAGAAGACCACAGGCAGATAGGGCAAAGCACAGGAGTGGAAATGAAATGGAGGACCTATGTGTGTGCCATTATCAAGATGTGAGAGGCAGCATATTCAGTTCTGAGGTATAATAGTTGAATGGGTTAATCCACCTGTTAAAACCATATATGAGCAATCAAAAGGTGAAAAGTTCAATCTGGGCAAGTCAAGGTACACTTTTAACATTGTGCGGTTAATAAAATACGTACCAGGAACTATAGCAATGCCCATTACTAATAGTCACAGTGGAGACATATTTAAAGGAGTAAAAGAGCATACATTTGTTAGTGATTCGAACAAATTTAACGACACCACCTATTTTCTGCATGTATGACCATAATTTAATCGATTATCCAGAATTTCAGTCAAAAGAAAGATCAGCAATTTAAATCAAGGCCAAATGCATCACAATGTCAACATATTCAAATACATATAGGTGTAAGGTACGTGATAAGTGCAAGATTTGGGGATGAGTGCAGGACGTTGTGAGGGAGGAAGGTTGCGTAAATATAGGAACATCCACAGTTTGTTGCAGAGCCTAACCTGCCAATTGAATGGCCACAAAACTTAAATCAGACAACACAAAATTAGAAAGCAGTTGTGCATTCACTGACAATCTCCTGTGTTGATTGTAGACAGAAGTAAGTCGACGTTTCGACCCCTGTTAGAACCAGCAAATTGGTTTGCTTGGAGTCGGGGTCTTCATCAGGACCAAGGGAATGGGCTTACACCTAGGGGCAAGGGTCAAAAATGTAATAAAGTGAGGTGTGTCTGTCATAACCATTATAATTAAGAAAAAGAGAATAATAAAAATTACCAGCATCAGCAGCATGAATCAAGCTGGAAAATTGGGAAGGGGCCAATCAGTGCTCCTGGGAAAAAGGAAAAGAGACGAGGAATACCTCTGAAACCGCAATTTAAAACCACACTAAGCGTCGAAGATGCCTGGGTAACAAAGATACTCACCCAAGGTGTAGTATTCACCACTCGGTAAGTGAGTCCGGGAAAGGCTGAATTAATCAGCATAAGCAAGGATCCGTTAATGTCCCAAGCTGAAAAAAGGGGGGGGGGGGAAAAAAGAAGAAGGAGGAAAGGAGAATTAATCTCCAACACTCGGATCATTAATTTCTATAAACATGTCCGAGAGCGCAGCGCATATGGAAATTAATTGAACCATTAATTGTGATACGCGGGAAAGAAGGGAGTGGTGAACCTATCACTCGGATTGGAAAGTCATTAAGAGCATGTCCGAGATCGCAGCGCATATTTAACTCGTCATTGGTCATTACTAGAACATGCGGGAGAATGTACATGAAACCCTGGAAAATAATCTCCACACAGGGTGTTAAAAACCGCAATAATGCGATGACTGGAGAGAGGGAGCCACTGAATCAGCAGGATGTAACATACCTCAAGGGCCGCGTCGAGCGTTCTGACAGCTAACCCTGGTCTTGGTCACATGACCATTAAAATACCAAACAGACGCGCGCACAACCGGAAGGATTGCGCCCTGATTGGTAGGAACTAAGGGGTGTGTGTGGCTACGTGTTCAGATGTGATTGCACATTAAACAGAGCCGGGGGTTCTTCAAGCCACAATAATGCGTTAATAAGAGAGAGGGAAGCGAAAAAACTGAGGCTGCAGGGTGTAACATACCTCGGGGGCCGCGTCGGACAGTCTGACAGCTAACCCTGGGCTCGGTCACATGACCTATTAAATACCAAACAGACGCGCGTACGCCCGGAAGGATTGCGCCCTGATTGGTGGAGACTCGGGGGTGTGTATTAATGCCTGTTCGGATGTAAACTCAAGCAAAGCAGGGACCAATTGCTGGTTCTAGGCTCATAACCACAGAACAAAAGATAATATAATCACTGCAATGAATGATACGAAGATAACCATACCATCGAGCACAATTAATACAATCCTTGTAAGTGGTAGAAAAGTTGTTGCTGATTCCCTAACATACAGAATATTGTAGGTCAACGGAACATCATTAAAAGACTCAGCAATTACAGTGCGCAATAGTCCGACCACATGGTTATGATGTAAAAGGACACATAACATCACCTAATACTGTATACAGTGGGGTTGTCTATGATGTGAAATGGGCAGTGTGGAATGCATAACCCTCAGTATTGTAATACTTAGCCATTATTTAATAAAGATAGTTGAGTGTAGGTTGCATCAAGTTCATTAAGGCCACTAAGGACAGAATCAAACCGGTCCATCCATTTACATTCCCTGATGTTAAGAATTGAGCCAAGGTCACCACCCCTAATGCCCAGTACAATGGCTTCAATTACCAGCCATTTTATCGATTCAGGGGAATGGTTGCATGTTTTAAAATGGTCGACCATGGGTGCTCCAGGAGTGGTACATCTTATCCTGCTGCAGTGCTGGAGTATCCGGCATTTCACTTTCTGGGTAGTCTGGCCTATGTAAATCTTATTGCAGGGGCAGACTATTGCGTAGATGACGTTCTTAGTATTACAATTGGTGAGCGTCTTTAAATCCACCGTACAGTTGTTATGTTGGAACGTCTTTGTTTCAATGGTCAGATTGCAGGCTTTACACTGTCCACATTTGACATGGCCCGTAGGAGCGGGAAAATGCCAGAGCGATTCAATGGTTGGTCTAGTAGGTATTTCCAAGAGAGACTTGACCACATGGTCGCGCACATTTTTGCCCTTCTTGAAGGAATGCATTGGGGGTTCGGTAAGCTGTAGTTCTGCTGACACCAAATGCCAATGTTTATTCACAATCTGGCGGATATCGTTACTTCTGGTGTTAAAAGTAGTAACACATATCAGTCTGTTAGGATCATCCGTCCGTACTTTAGGAGTAAGGAGGAGGTCTCTATGGTTATACCAGGCTCTCTTGCGAGCCCTCTTAACAAGCCTCCGAGGATAGCCGCGTTCGATCAATCTCAGGATGAGGTCATCAGATTCCGTGAAGAAATCATCTTTTCTGGAACAGTTCCTCCTGATCCTAAGAAACTGGCCGAAAGGAAGGTTATCGCGTAGTCCTCTGGGATGGTGACTTCCATACCTCAATAAGGTGTTTCTTTCCGTAGTTTTACGGAACAGGGTTGTATAAAGACAGTCATCCATAGCCTTGATGGTAATATCAAGAAAGTCAATACTAGACTTGTCCTTAGTCATAGTAAACTGAATATCAACCAATCTATCATTCAACCAACGGAAAAACTCCTCCAATTCCTGGTAATTGCCTGTCCAAATCATCAGGACGTCATCGATATAACGTTTCCAATACGTGACCTTTTGACTGAACGGATTTGTGATGTTATTGACAAAGGTCTGCTCAAAGTTGTCCATATACAAAATGGCCAGGTCTGGGGCAAAGCTGGCACCCATCGCGACGCCTTTCGTTTGCATGAAGAAGTCATTTTGAAAGAAAAAGAAATTCTGTGTCATTGCTATATTGAGCAATCGAATGATGAAATCCGAGGGAACTTGCATCGGTTGGGTTCTTGTCTCCAAATATTTCAAAGTCACCTCCAAAGCATGTTGTTGAGGGATACTAGTATACAGTGACACGATGTCCAGTGTCACTAGAATTTGGGTGGCTGGATTGAAAGGCATCCCATCAACCAGATTGATAACTTGCATGGTGTCCCGCAGGTACGAATCTGTATTTTCTGCCAAGGGCTTCAAGAAAAAATCGATGTATTACATAGTGGCTCAAGAATTGAGCCACACCCCGAGACTATGGGGCGGCCGGGTGGCCTTTCCTGGTTTTTATGTACCTTGGGTAAGGTGTAGATTGTCGGAAGACGAGGCTGAGGCTGATTCAGAAATTGGAACTCCAGGGATGCCTTTCAATCCAGCCACCCAAATTCTAGTGACACTGGACATCGTGTCACTGTATACTAGTATCCCTCAACAACATGCTTTGGAGGTGACTTTGAAATATTCTTCATGCAAACGAAAGGCGTCGCGATGGGTGCCAGCTTTGCCCCAGACCTGGCCATTTTGTATATGGACAACTTTGAGCAGACCTTTGTCAATAACATCACAAATCCGTTCAGTCAAAAGGTCACGTATTGGAAACGTTATATCGATGACGTCCTGATGATTTGGACAGGCAATTACCAGGAATTGGAGGAGTTTTTCCGTTGGTTGAATGATAGATTGGTTGATATTCAGTTTACTATGACTAAGGACAAGTCTAGTATTGACTTTCTTGATATTACCATCAAGGCTATGGATGACTGTCTTTATACAACCCTGTTCCGTAAAACTACGGAAAGAAACACCTTATTGAGGTATGGAAGTCACCATCCCAGAGGACTACGCGATAACCTTCCTTTCGGGCAGTTTCTTAGGATCAGGAGGAACTGTTCCAGAAAAGATGATTTCTTCACGGAATCTGATGACCTCATCCTGAGATTGATCGAACACGGCTATCCTCGGAGGCTTGTTAAGAGGGCTCGCAAGAGAGCCTGGTACAACCATAGAGACCTCCTCCTTACTCCTAAAGTACGGACGGATGATCCTAACAGACTGATATGTGTTACTACTTTTAACACCAGAAGTAACGATATCCGCCAGATTGTGAATAAACATTGGCATTTGGTGTCAGCAGAACTACAGCTTACCGAACCCCCAATGCATTCCTTCAAGAAGGGCAAAAATGTGCGCGACCATGTGGTCAAGTCTCTCTTGGAAATACCTACTAGACCAACCATTGAATCGCTCTGGCATTTTCCCGCTCCTACGGGCCATGTCAAATGTGGACAGTGTAAAGCCTGCAATCTGACCATTGAAACAAAGACGTTCCAACATAACAACTGTACGGTGGATTTAAAGACGCTCACCAATTGTAATACTAAGAACGTCATCTACGCAATAGTCTGCCCCTGCAATAAGATTTACATAGGCCAGACTACCCAGAAAGTTAAATGCCGGATACTCCAGCACTGCAGCAGGATAAGATGTACCACTCCTGGAGCACCCATGGTCGACCATTTTAAAACATGCAACCATTCCCCTGAATCGATAAAATGGCTGGTAATTGAAGCCATTGTACTGGGCATTAGGGGTGGTGACCTTGGCTCAATTCTTAACATCAGGGAATGTAAATGGATGGACCGGTTTGATTCTGTCCTTAGTGGCCTTAATGAACTTGATGCAACCTACACTCAACTATCTTTATTAAATAATGGCTAAGTATTACAATACTGAGGGTTATGCATTCCACACTGCCCATTTCACATCATAGACAACCTCACTGTATACAGTATTAGGTGATGTTATGTGTCCTTTTACATCATAACCATGTGGTCGGACTATTGCGCACTGTAATTGCTGAGTCTTTTAATGATGTTCCGTTGACCTACAATATTCTGTATGTTAGGGAATCAGCAACAACTTTTCTACCACTTACAAGGATTGTATTAATTGTGCTCGATGGTATGGTTGTCTTCGTATCATTCATTGCAGTGATTATATTATCTTTTGTACTGTGGTTATGAGCCTAGAACCAGCAATTGGTCCCTGCTTTGCTTGAGTTTACATCCGAACAGGCATTAATACACACCCCCGAGTCTCCACCAATCAGGGCGCAATCCTTCCGGGCGTACGCGCGTCTGTTTGGTATTGAATAGGTCATGTGACCGAGCCCAGGGTTAGCTGTCAGACTGTCCGACGCGGCCCCCGAGGTATGTTACACCCTGCAGCCTCAGTTTTTTCGCTTCCCTCTCTCTTATTAACGCATTATTGCGGCTTGAAGAACCCCCGGCTCTGTTTAATGTGCAATCACATCTGAACACGTAGCCACACACACCCCTTAGTTCCTACCAATCAGGGCGCAATCCTTCCGGTTGTGCGCGCGTCTGTTTGGTATTTTAATGGTCATGTGACCAAGACCAGGGTTAGCTGTCAGAACGCTCGACGCGGCCCTTGAGGTATGTTACATCCTGCTGATTCAGTGGCTCCCTCTCTCCAGTCATCGCATTATTGCGGTTTTTAACACCCTGTGTGGAGATTATTTTCCAGGGTTTCATGTACATTCTCCCGCATGTTCTAGTAATGACCAATGACGAGTTAAATATGCGCTGCGATCTCGGACATGCTCTTAATGACTTTCCAATCCGAGTGATAGGTTCACCACTCCCTTCTTTCCCGCGTATCACAATTAATGGTTCAATTAATTTCCATATGCGCTGCGCTCTCGGACATGTTTATAGAAATTAATGATCCGAGTGTTGGAGATTAATTCTCCTTTCCTCCTTCTTCTTTTTTCCCCCCCCCCCCCTTTTTTCAGCTTGGGACATTAACGGATCCTTGCTTATGCTGATTAATTCAGCCTTTCCCGGACTCACTTACCGAGTGGTGAATACTACACCTTGGGTGAGTATCTTTGTTACCCAGGCATCTTCGACGCTTAGTGTGGTTTTAAATTGCGGTTTCAGAGGTATTCCTCGTCTCTTTTCCTTTTTCCCAGGAGCACTGATTGGCCCCTTCCCAATTTTCCAGCTTGATTCATGCTGCTGATGCTGGTAATTTTTATTATTCTCTTTTTCTTAATTATAATGGTTATGACAGACACACCTCACTTTATTACATTTTTGACCCTTGCCCCTAGGTGTAAGCCCATTCCCTTGGTCCTGATGAAGACCCCGACTCCAAGCAAACCAATTTGCTGGTTCTAACAGGGGTCGAAACGTCGACTTACTTCTGTCTACAATCAACACAGGAGATTGTCAGTGAATGCACAACTGCTTTCTAATTTTGTGTTGTCTGATTTAAGTTTTGTGGCCATTCAATTGGCAGGTTAGGCTCTGCAACAAACTGTGGATGTTCCTATATTTACGCAACCTTCCTCCCTCACAACGTCCTGCACTCATCCCCAAATCTTGCACTTATCACGTACCTTACACCTATATGTATTTGAATATGTTGACATTGTGATGCATTTGGCCTTGATTTAAATTGCTGATCTTTCTTTTGACTGAAATTCTGGATAATCGATTAAATTATGGTCATACATGCAGAAAATAGGTGGTGTCGTTAAATTTGTTCGAATCACTAACAAATGTATGCTCTTTTACTCCTTTAAATATGTCTCCACTGTGACTATATTTTTGTGTACCTATCTATACCCGAGTCCAGTGGTCTACCGGGTTACCCCATTGATACATAACTCATTACTAATAGTGGCAGCTTTAAATTCACTTTGTGGAGTGCATGTGTATTAATAATCTTTAATGATATCCTTACTTACACACATTGTCTGAAATCTTTCAAAATTGGGCAATTCTGCCAGGTACAAATTTCACCAAATGGGCAATGTCCCTAGTTTCATGCATTTCCCGGTCCTAATATATGCTATAGAATAAAAGCTAAAAAATGAACTTTGGATTTCTGTGCAAATATTTCTGTAAAATACATCCTCACCATTAAATCTACCAAGACAGCAGAGGTTTGTTCAGCTTGCTGTCTTTTAAGACCCAGTGCAAGTTAGAATCATGTTTAGGCTTGCTTGTTTTCAGAATTTAGTTTTTGAATTTCAGGGGTGTTTTCTAAGTGTTTTCACAACATTTAGAAATCGGTGTTTATTGGTGTTTTTTCAGCTGCCTAACCCCCACAATTAACAGTGTTTACAGAATGTGTTGCTTCTTTGCAGTGATTGGTATAACACACATATTCACTTTATAGAAGTATTTTAGGGTATGTAGAATCTTCCCACTGACAGTTTTCCCAAAAGACTTATGGTACAGTCTGTGTATTGCTCTCTCACTTAACACTCACAGACTCTCTCATTTCATTAACTCCTGAACTCACTTTCACAGTACTCTGTCTAGTTTACAGGACTATTAGAGTATGAAAGCAAGAACGTGTTTATATTCACATGTTTAAATAAAAAAATTCCAGACATAGCTGGGCGCATTGACCCTGCCTATAGCTTAGTACCTTGCTTAGCTTTCAAAAAATTTAATTACATAAGATGAATTTGTAGCACTGCATTCTAGAACACCGGAAACTTGGGGGCATATTTACAGCAATAATGGCGGAGCACAGGTTATCTCCAAAATAGCTTACGCCACGTTCCGTGACTGTAGAAACAAAGGGATGCACCGTATGTACAATAATACGGTGCATCCCTGCGTTTCTCCCTGCGCTGGCGCTAAATTCAGCTGCCTAGCCCCAATGCAGGCACCCTTGCACTTAGTGCAAGGGTGCCTGCATTGAGGGAATGATTGTTTATGTGCAGGAATGTGTCCCTTCCTACATATCAACAATCCAGAATGGGGATTTGAAACTCCTATGTGTGCTGCATTGTACAGCACACATAAAATATGCAAATTGTCATTTTTTAGATGATTGTTTATGTGCAGGAAGTGAAACTGCCCTTCACATAAACAATCATTCATGGCATTTTGCTGTTTCTATGTGTGATGCAGAATGCATGAACCTTTGTTGTTTTGCTGATCTGGTATGCGGAAAGCCTTGTGTTGTGCTTTCATCACAGTCCTATGCACATGGTGTTAACACATTTGTCACAAGTACCTGTCAAAGTAACTTGCATTGAATGTTTAAATCCTGCTGTCAATACAGTCTAGTGAGCAAAGGGGCCTGTTGTAGCAATAGGATTTACACATTCTGTGTTTAATAGGAACTTTGATACTACATATGGCCAAGATTCCTATGGGCCAGCCGTTTTACCAATCAGTGACAGAATTAAACAATGCCAACAGCTCTAATTTGATTGTATTACACCCAGATTCTCTTCACTGTGTAAAATAATTAGATCAGGCCTAAAAACATGCTTCGAAACCCTGCATTTATAGTTCAAGGGCAACAATACTGGAAGGACCAAAAGGAAAAAGAAACATTTTAGTAACATCCATAAACAACAAGCCTTTGTATAATGGTATTAAAAAGTCACATTGTGTTGGCCCTGTCAGGAAAAAAACGAAAAAAATATTCTCTCTCACTTTATTTACTTTGAATGACATTTTAGTTTGCTGATGTGCAGGTTATTCAGCGTTCATATGTTTGTATTGATAATGGCTACTTCCCTTTCAGTGGTGGTTCTATCAGCTATCACAGTTTTCAAACTAGAAAAATGAAGATCAGCCTAATCTTATTCAATGGAGTGAGCATCCTGTAACCATGCATTTACAGTAAAGAGTTATACAATTTAACAGAAAAAATATAACTTTACAGGCCAAAATGAACACTAAGGCCATCTACTTTCTGCTTTTGTGTGATCCTGAAATGTGACTTTCTTTTCAAGGTCTCTGGCCAAGGACTGACATTCCCACCTGGCTCAGAAATTGTAAACATATCCTAAAATGCAGAACTCTTCACTTCCAGGATAGCAATTATTACAATGGCTTCTCAGGAAATAAACTCAGTTCGATGTGGAGTGCACCATACAAAAATCTTTACTCAATCAATAATTTAATAGAAAAGTAATCGAATTCTAAATCTTCATCATGAGAATTATTAAATGTTATATCATATGAAATAAGTTTGGAATTTGTATCATGTCTGCAGATCTTTACCTCTTTTTTCTGTGGCTCCTATCCTATTGCAATCTTAAAGGCAGAATACAGTAATTCAGTATTGATTCTGAATATACGAAATATGCATTTAAATTTGTAGCTCTAAATAAGAATTCCAGAAAAGTTGGCATTATCCGATAGCAATACAGCACGCTCAGACACACTAAGGGCCTGGTTACGAGTTTGCGTGAGAACTGCTCACCGTATTATGACTTTTTTAGTCACTGGTGAAAAGTTCATTTGGCGTTTCCACGGCAGTGCCTATAAAATAGGCACCGCAATGGGAACATCAAAGGAAGTTCCAGCATGGCATGGACAGTGAAGTTCATGCCTTGTTGGAACTGGGAGTGCATGCATACAGGGGACACAGGTTGTGCCCCCCTGTGTGCATCCATATGGAGTGGGGCCACCTTTCTTTCCTCATCGCCACTGTTTTCATGGAGGAAGACCTCCATAAAGACTGTGGCGGTGAGGAAAGTTGTAATATGCTTGGCGGGACCGCAGAGGTCCTGCCAAGCATATTACTGCCTCAATACCGAGGCAGGACCGCCAGGGAACAGTGGTTCCCCGGCAGAGTCGGCAGTTCCAGGGCAGCACGACTGACAAGGTTGTAATGTGGCAGTCGGAAGATGCCCACTGCCACCCCACCATGAGTCTGGCGGACCGAGGACCGCCAGACTCGTAATCAGGCCCTTAGTGATCCGCACAGATTAAGGGTATATTTTACCTTCTGTTGTGATTGTTTGACAACCCTTATAACGATGTGCATTCTGGCATCCCAAATCTAGTAAAGTGAGATCGCTGAAAGCATTTTGTGCATACATTTGAAGTTTTAGAGCCTAATTTAGAATTTGGCAGATGGGTTACTCAATCTCACAAACGTGATGGGTATTCTATTCGCCGCATTACAAGTGCCACTAGATATAATGCACTTGTAGTACAGCAGGTAGTATATCAGTTATGTTCGTGACAGAGTAACTCGTCCACCGAACTCCAAATCAGGCACTTTGTCCACTCCTCACAGCAAGCACAAAGTTTATTATCCTCTCATTTTCATTTACTGCACGAGTATTGGAAAACAACATCAAGATAATGCTCTTCAAGAATTAAACATATGGTTAGCAGATCATTACTTTGATCTATTTTATAACTGTGGCACATGAAGAAAAGTGTAAAAGAAAACACAAACTCTTGGGATAGTGCATGAAAGTCTAATACATGTTTATTGCGAAAAAGCAAGCAAGCATTCAAACTAAAAAAAGACAATTGCCTAAACAATGGACCAGTGCTTCACTCTCTCTTGATTAATAGGCGTATGTAATGCTAAAATCCATATATTGTGATGTTATGTTTAAATTTCTTTCTCAATATAAGTGAATGTAAGCGAGAACACATGATAAAATCAAAACCTACAGATAGTCACTAATGAGCAGGTGCAAGGCTCTTCTTATGGGAAGAATGTAAGAAGACTTTGCAGGAAAAGACATATGTATCACCAGCAAGAATTGACTCAACTACTTTCCAATATCCTCACTTCAATACATTAGCTTCACAATAAAGCTAAACTAACACCTAGGAAGCACTCGGCTTCCTGGGTGGGAACCCAATGATGAAGTTGGTGGCTGAGGGTTCTTCTACAAACCTAATGCGTTCCCTGCAAGGGAGACTTTTTTCTGATGACCCTGATGACTGGGTTATTTAAAGCTTAACTCTGAGCTCGTTCTTTTTGTTTGTAAATCAAATCTAACAGCACGCGTTAAGACACATATGGCCATCTGCATTTTCACAAAATATATGCAAGCATTAAGGTACATATGCCGGTGAATTTACTCTCTCAAGTCCCCCTTTGGCATTGGGTGATAAAATCCCTAAAACAAATCAACAGTATATAGTCAAATTATTTCAGTTTCAAATTCTTCATTGTTATATTCTTATCATCCCCAAATGTATTAAGCAGATAAGCAGTGTAATTACTTTACTAAATACAAAACCCTTAGCACACAACATAAATAACAACATACAGGCACATGCATCAAAACTATTTGCGATCGCAAACGGCGCAAATCGCAAAAATCTGCCGTTTGCGATCGCAAAAATAGCTTTTGCGATGCATGAAACAACTTGCCACTCGCAATTTAAGAAATCGCAAATTATTGTGATTTCTTAAATAGCGATTGCATTTAAGGAATCCCTAATTGAGATTCCTTAAATGCAATGCATTACAGTTTAAAAAATAGCGATTTCGCTATTAGCGTGAGCAAATTACCATGAGGCTGGACCTCATGGTAATTTGCGAAAACTTAGAAAAATGCACTTATTTGCATTTTTCTAAGTTTCATGTTGCCCACACACATGCCCTTAGAGCATGTGTGTATGCAACATTTGTGCAGAGTGAACATACATGGGTGCAATAGGGTGTCATTTTGACACCCTTGCACCATCGAAATTGCGGGAGCAAATTGCGAGTACCTACTGGTACTCGCAAATTGCTCCCGCAATCTCCAATTCATTCCTATGGGCCCGGAGGCCCATTGGAATGAATGGGAAGACATTCCTTAATTGCGACTCGCTATTTGCTAGTCGCAATTAAGGAATTTGTGGGACTCGCTATTTCTTTAGCGATTCCTACATGCATAGGGTTTTGCTATTCCTTAATTGCGATTCCTTAATAATCGCTATTAAGGAATCGCAAAACCCTATGATGATGCATGTGCCTGATAGTGTTCTTCATATCAGGATTCCAAAAAAAACATAAATTCTGAAAGAATTTTTTGATGCGAGACTTCTTCTTATTGGTTTTCTTCTAGGTCCTTTTTTAATAACACGAACTGTGATTCAGTAGACAAGCCAATGCCAAATGCTAACACGTGTTTCGTCACCTTCTCAATTTACATGCGACTTTTTCAAGGCTGTATTGGCGTCAATCCGTATAATTAACGTGTGGTGTTAATTCCGACCCACACGGTCCTCCGGCGTGAGTAGTATAGCTTAATTAGATTCAGGTACAGTCAGCAGTAATGTATCGCGTCGATAACGCGTCCTCGTCTGGAAAAGAAAGAACAATCTCGAGCCGATTACCTCGAGTACTTTACTAATGCAAGCACGCTGGATGATGTGCATATTCAATTTGATCAAAACCTACAGTATTATTATGACAAGAATGAGCACAGCCTCAAATATCTTTATTCCCGAATATCCCTGACAACCAAGTCCAGATGCTGCTCAAGTTGAAATCAAGGACATTTTCAATCCCTTGGAAGTTCTTCATACTATCCTTAATGTGGTCTATCTGGTGGGTGTGCTAAGGGAAGTGTCGGAGAGATTTATATAACACTCACAGGTTACTGTTGCACATAACCACTCTTTGGCCACTACAATATTGTCTAAAGCCGTTCTATTCTGCAGGAGCATGGTCTTCAGGGCATATACCTCATGTTATCAGCCCTAGGGAAGAAGTGGTGCTGGCTTCTCCTGCCAGTATATGAGCATTGTGGCTAGTCTATCAGACGGCCTGTCCAACGCCATAGTTAGGGAACAAAAAGGAGGATAATCTATTAGTTTCAGAGACCTCATGGTGCCTCCACCATTGTTGAAGAGGATAAACGGCAGCACATCTGACATTGGGAACTTTGTAACCAGTATAATAGATAATAGCCCACTCTAATGGCAGGAAGGGATAAGCTTTCTTGCTGCAGATAAAATGCACACAGTCTCTTTGTAATTGACACATGAGAAACACCGTGCCAGTGGGGAAATAGTATTCAAAGGGGCTTCCATCTGATGCATAGTCTCTTCAACAACATCACATTTACTTTGGCTCACAAAGACACTCCAAATATTTGCTTTACTGTGCTCACAACACAACTCTCTTTCAGAAAATACAAGATACGTAACAGACCTTGAAAAATCGTAACAATTTTACTAGACCTGCAAATTGAGTAATCTGAGTAATCTACTTGACCAAACTGTAATCTACTTGACCCGTAAACTGGTCTCAAATTGTGTGATCATTGGCAAACATTTTATTTTAGAGTCGCCTTTTCCTTCATTCTCACATATGAGTGCATCTTTCAATATGTGAGTTCGGCATTTCTGCTGTATAAAACAAAACTCTTTTGTTTGATTAAATAGACTAAACGTTTGCTCCATGTGTAATAGGAATTCAGCCCACATATAATGTACACATGATCCCTGACTTGCCTCTCAGTTGACTAATAGCATTGCCATCAGGGCTGGGGCAGGAGTGTTTCTCAGCTCATGTTTAAACACTCACTTTTACAGGCAGTAAATTCCCAAGAAATGGCCTAAACCCTTCCCACTACCTTGCAGCTTTACTGATACAACTATATAGTGTATTAACAATAATCTGTGAAAATTGGGTTTAAAAAAACATATTTATCATTTGCACATCACCAAGTAAAGTGTTCTGATTTGTTTTTCATCCTATTAAAAAAAAGAAATTCAGCACACAGAAGTACAAAAAATGGGATTTCACAATTACCGAAGTATATTTTGAAATGTTTGTACAGTTGACTTATTAGCTATTTAAATGTGTGTTAGTTAAAACCTGATATCCTACAGCCTTTCAGTTCACTCTTCAAACAGTAGGTCAGACTGTTCATTTTACAAAATCCTGGAACTCTGCAGTCACAGAAGGAAAAGTATTTGTATACAGACTTCTGAGCTCTGTCTCTGAACATGGAGCAAATGTGACAAGATAAAAAAGATTTAACAGCATAATTATTGCTCTTTTACTTTCTAACTGAACAGTACATATGTTCTCTATCAACTCGCCAGAATGGGCAAGTAGGTCCTAAATATAGCTTGACCTCTATAAAATCTTGCTCACCATAGCGAGTGGGTGAGTAGATTTTTGAGGCCTCGGTAAAATCAGGTTAGTAACAGCCAGAGGGATTCTTATATTCTTCAAGGCCTTGTACAGACTGAGGACACATTCAGGAAGTCTGTGAGCATTAAGGAACAGATCAAGGCAATTACTTTTCATTTTCAAGGCACTCCAATTACAGGCACATCCCAGAGAACATCAGCTGGCAAATGCGTGCAAAATCAGCAGGAAGAAAGATTAATTGTTTGGCAATATTTCTCAAACAGCAGCAAGTAGGATTGGTTTTCATACACGGAATGGTGACTCAGATTAAGTACACTTAGGTTTGTTGATCGTTCCCCATTCAACAGCAATGAGGTATCCCATCAGAGACAAAAAAACGAGGGCAGCAGAAAGATAGGAGGGCAGAGTTATAGAAATCCAGTATCCTGGAAACAGCCACTTACTCTGGGTGGAGGTGGTAACGATGAGGGGTGATGGCACATCATTAAGTGGCTGTGGAGCTGACAAGGAGGTTGGCTAGTGGAAGTCCAACCCTCTAAAAGATGGCAGGTTTGCAGCAGGTACAGCTCCAGCAGTGGTCCTCAGCATGGGGTTTGATGCAGGTCCAGAAGCAGGTAACAACGGGCAGTTGTTCCGTGGAGGTGTAGCACTCGTGCACTGGAAGAGAGGATCCTCATCACCGGACCACGACATTTAACTGCTGTGTTTGTGACGGCCATCACTTGATATGGGCTGAGTCAGTAAATCTGTAGTCCGTTCTTTTTCTGATGAACTCTGGTGTAAATCCAATTTTTAGGTTGGAGGGAATGGCAGACTTTGGTTAGACACTCATATATGTCAACTTGAACCTGAGCATGTAATCTATGAAAACACTGTATAAGCCTTCTGTAATATTTTAGAAATACATCATCATTCAATTGTAAGTCTAACTTAGGACAATTTGAGGGCAACATCATAGGGCATCCCATAACTATCTTGTGGAGACTCAGTTTGGTTTTCTCAGTAAGTAAGGCCCTAATGAACCACAGTGCTAAGGGCAGAGTGTCAGGCCATTTCAACTGGGTCTGGAAATATATATTTGCTATCTTATTTAGAGATAATGTTGTTCCTTTCTACTTTGTCTGCCTATTCGGGTGGAAGTGTTTATCTAGTCCTAGCGCTTCGCAAATATCCTACACTACAGGTTTAAATGAAGTGTGTGTTCCCGGTAACTCAGGTGGTGACTCTGGATAACAAAATGTAGAATTAAAGGCCTGATTTAGTGTGGTGGGTAGGTACTTCCTCACAAATGTGATGGATATCCCATCTGCCTCATTACAACTTCCATAGTATATAATGCACTTGTAATAAGGCGGGAGGGATATCTGTTACTTTTGTGAAGGAGTTCCCTGTCTACTAAACTCTAAATCAGACCCCAAGTCCCTAAGTAAGTGCTTTGCAATTGTAATGGCATCTGCTCTTGTGAGGGGCTAAGCTTCTCTGCACCAATAAAACACACAGACTTTTAGCAATACATAAGAATGAGAAGCACAACTAGGCTTCTCGATAAAATCCTTTTGTAGGTGAACAAATTAGCCCAAAGCAGAAAGGTGAGCAGCGGGGATGGTCTTCATCCCTTTCCCATTGTGTCCCTTGCTGGTGACACAGGAGTGGCAATGATGTTTGGGCATTGAAGGAAAGAAGGGCGCATACCTGCGGCCTACAGTGGCTTGGATCATGCCACCCCTACTGACATAAACAGCTCCATGATACAACTGTGCAAGGTTGGATCGTAGAATGTTTATGCGACCTCGCATCCTGAGCTGTCTCTCCACACTCTCTCTGGGCCCCTTGTGCCCTTTTGCTTGATTCAGTATTGTTTGTGAACCTCATACATCCCTTCCTGCAGCAGAGACAAATCTTTAAGTGAAGGTAAGGAAAACAAATCAACTATCCAGCGTACCTAACAGCATCCTCCTTATGCTCATGTGGGTGTTTGTGGACAACACACTTCACTTCCTCCACGTCTTTGGGCAACACTAAAGAATTCAAAAAAATCTCTACATGTTGACCATTTTTGTTTGGTGTACCAGCAGAAATCAATAATATGCTCTGCGTCAAGAGGAGCTGAAAAACATGCATTACTCCAAATGCACACTTTGAGTCAGCGCACACTGTTGCAATCTTGTTCTCTGCCAGAAGGATGGCTTCAGTAAGTGCAATGAGTTCACAACTTGAGCAGGCTTAAGATTGTGCAAGCAGCAATTTTCAACGATTTGATACAAAGTACATTCAGCATAACCCACTACCAGGACACTTTCAACATTTCCGAGGCATGAACGAGCCACAAAATACATTTATTAACAGTAGGGATGGGTGTCATTCAAAATAATATGGAGTTTGATTGCATTTGCAGCTGCAACAAGATAATAATGAGGTTCTCTCTCTTCAAGGGTAGGCATCAAGGATGGGAATTTAAAGTGGAACAGTGGACAAAAATAAAGAGAAAGGCAGTAAACAATAATTCATATCTAGACATTTGACAGCAGAAAGGTATTGAGGTTTGGTAGTCAGAAGATAGGCAACAACAGCATGGAGGCCAGCAACAATAAAGTGGTGCTCAATATGATGTTTTTAGAGGCTTCAACAAGATGGGCAACAGCGGCTACAGAGTGGATACGTGGAAGAAATCAAACCACAAGTGGGTCCAAAGCAGATAAATAATACGCGGCATTCTTTTCTGATCCTCATGATCTTAGCCAAGTACCAAAATTTGCAAGAATATTGGGTTCATGACAATACAGGTCAAAGGAGTTAGGCATAATCAAGTAGTCCAAAAGCATATGCAGATGTTAAGCCTTTTTTGTATGTACAAATTCATTTTTGTCCTCTTTATACCACTGCAAGGGCTGAGGGGTATCTTTTCGCGCCGGGACACTTTCAAGTATCTGTGCGTGCTACAAATTAAATTAACATATCATGCAGGAGCTTCGCAATACTGTTATAGCCCAGGATCCACTGTCAACGGTGCACTGCCAAGAAAGTTTGTACCTGGAGATGGTCACTTGATGGGGCAAGTTACAAATGGCTTCAACTTTCTCGGGTGACAGGTGGTGTTTGGCAGGTGAGATTTCATAATCAAGAAATCATAGTCAGGGAAGATAAAAGTGCAATTTGAAGCTTTGTACCCTTTTTGTGCCAATTCAAGGGCATATTATCTAGCCAGGCGATAAAATTATCGCCGCTTCTGCGGCAGAAAACTGCAGCTAAAACGGTGATAATGAGCTTGATAATATGCTCTATGGAATTCCAATTGAAGCCCATGTTAGATGTGAAGGACGTCTAACATGGGTTTCAATTGGAATTCCATAGAGCATATTATCAAGCCCATTATCGCCGTTTTAGCGGCAGTTTTCTGCCGCTAAAGCGGCCATAATTTTATCGCCTGGCTTGATAATATGCCCCATTGTGAGGCAATAAAGATAATTGATCTTGCATTGATATAATGCAACAGATGCCAATAATACGTCATCAACATATTAGAGCCCCGAGGAGAGACCAAAGTGTCCAAATCTTTCTTTATAGCTTGGAAAAATATTGACAGGAATTCTGTGCATCCTTGTGGGAGCCTCTACCTTGAAAATGGGGATCTGAAGAATGAAAATAGAAGAGGCGCTGATTCTTTTTGTGTATGGTAATGGACAAGAATGCAAAATACATGTCCACTATGGTGAACTATTGGGCACTTCCAGAAATGCCAGAGAGAATGGTGCAGGTTTGTAGACCACAGGGAAGTTAGGGATAGCCACATTATTAATGGCTCTGAGATCTTGTATCAATCTGAACATGTTGGTCTTTCTCACTTTCTTAATAGGAAGTATCAGGGTATTGCATCTACTAACAATTGGTACTAACGAATATAGCTCCTTACAACGCATGTGTTTTGATCGCATGCCATTACAACACGGTGGTTACAACGATCGCGTTGTTAGTACGCACTACCATTACATCGCAAGTCATTACAGTGACTTGCAGTAGGGGGCGTACTAGACTTAGGAACAGTATTATTTACTATTCCTACTCTAGTTTGCGCAACAGCAGGGAAGGTGTTGGATTTTAAATTCAATACTAGTGCGCCCCCTACAGCAAGTCGTTGTAATGACTTGCGATGTAATGGTATTGCGAGCTAACAACGCAGTAGTTGTAATGACTGCGTTGTAATGGCATTGCATTGTGGAGACAGCGTTGTAAACCTGTTTCCCGGTACTAACACCACAGCTTTGATGAGCTCTTTGGTTTTAGAAAAAAATGCCTCTTCTTTAAGGGCATACTGAGAGATTTGAGGCCGCCTCTTTTGTGGAATGATACTGATCTTCACAGGTTCCATCAAAGCAATAAATTCCATATGGTTGGTTCCTGTAGACCACAACATGAAAGGCATCTAGGAAAGTAAATCAGTTAGCTCAGGAGCAAATTTATCATTATTAAAAGGAAGCTGACAGTTTTCATTTTCACAAAGCAATGCTAGCACCTCATTCTCCTGGTGCTAGGGTATGCTGAGGTAGACTCCATTACTGGTCCAGAGCACCAGGCAATTAAGTTTACACCAGATATTCCACCCCAACATATTAGCAGGTGAGGTAGTACTGATTAGGAAAGCATACTTATCAGTAATGCGTCCTAGGGAGATAGAAAGAGGGTCAGAAATATTATGGGGAACACACTGGTTAGAAATATCAACCGTGTCTAAGGATAAGCATGAGAGAGGTAAATGGGGAAACTCTAAGTTTTTTAGGGCAGAATGCCAGCACCTGTGTCAATAAGACAAATGGTGCTTTTTCCATTTATCATGCAATCAACACAGGCACATTTTCTGATCTGCTGTAATTAAGGCATTCTGGACACAGTCTAAACCTTTCAGGTTGTTCTGAAACTCAGAATGAGGATTTTGCATGATTTGGTTAAATTAATGCGGATCAGCAAGAACTCACACATTTGAAACAACATTAGTGCAGTCTCTTTTACAATGCCCCAGTTGACCACAGGCAAAACATGCACACAGGGTTTCTCCTCTGCCCATTCCGTTGCCCCATCCCACCTTTCCCAACATTTTTCTCCACTCCCTCTTTGTTACCCCCTTTGAGGGCTCCTCGTCCTCTGCCTTTTTACTCCGCTACATGTTCTGCCATTTCAAACACATTCCTTAGGATTCAAGATGCTCCTTCTTTCCTTGCTGCAAAACCACAGTGATTTGCGACAGTCACTAATTCCTATAGCTTCTCACATTCAGTGACAAACCGTGCACAAAAGCAGTACCTACAAACCCCGATTCATCTATGTCAGATGGTCAATGCCCGAGTGAAGCAAAGCTTTTTTTCTAGGACCTGGTTTTGCTGGAATTGGAACTCTCCTAAACAGAAGTAAAGTGACTGTGCTCCCCCTTTAAATATGGTTAAATTGGCTTATTCCTGATTAACATATTTAGCTTTCCTACAAGTTCCCTAGTGAATGGGGTAGAAAATGCACCCATGGCCTGGAAATTAAATGCCACATGTGGACTGCAGCACCTACTGTGTCATTCACAGTGCGGGCCTGTAAAACATGACTTCCAGCCTATCATGTTTAGCCTAACTTCAGAAGCCTTAGTACCTGCTGTCAAACATGTCAAAATATCCTTTTTGACAGGCAGGAAACCCTGTTTTTAATTATTAATAAGTCACCACTTACTACACCTGATTTCCCTCAAGGTAGGGTGCCTTATTTATAAAAAAGGTACATGTGCAAAGTTAAAGTTGGCATGTCTCGCTAGTGACTAGCCCTCAAAAGCTGTTGTCATTGGTAGAGCTGTATCTGGATCCTAGAAAATGTCAAAGTACAGATTATAAACTTGTAATTGAACAAGTCAAACCTACCCGATGACGGGGCATCTTAAACTCAGAGTAAGGAGCTGAGAGACTAACTTAATCAATAGATTTAAAACTGTCAGTATGGGTCTGAATGTGGACAGAGAACTATACACCATTTTATGAGATAATAGGGACCATGAGATCTTACGTGGAATATAGGTATTGACTACATCAGTGTTTTCCACAAAATGAGTGTGAAAATCATAAAGGATCAGGTTGTGCGGAATTACTCTGAACTATTAGTTTTCAATAACTCTAAGCATATACATATCCAGGTTGATATAGCTCTTTTTTAAAGCTTGAATATCAAATTTGACACCCAAGATGGGTTAATTTTGATTGCTTTTGGTGTGCTAGTGTTTAGGATTATGTGGGGTGCCGTTTCAGCGGAATACCGAGTGTTTAAATTGAAATGGCAAACATGGAGTTGGGTTTCGAACATGTCAGGTAAAAAAAAGGCCATCTTAGTAGAGGTTGATGATAGGATAAGCTGAAAAGCGGTAAAAGGTTGGGAGTTTATGGTCATAGTTTTAGGAATTCTGCAATAAATATAATTATGTGGGTGATTTCGGCAAATATAGATGAAAATATTGTTGTAAAGTTGAGATGGCTTTTACTTTGGATTAAATGCATTCCAGCAATGGCTTGAGCCTAGGGTAACCTGATTTGATCTTTGGCTAACAGTGGGTACAGTTTATGAGAGAGAATTTCGCTGATATTAGCACTACTCTGATTCTTTAGTAGAGATATATACTGTAGGAAAGAGTAAACTCAATACTGCTTTTGAGGGGAAGGTCCAGACGTTTACGAGGAAGCTGTTGTCACAGCAAAGGATTATTTTGATGAGATGTGTTTTCTTTTTAGTGACTCTCTGTCACTTTGATCTCGGTAAGACCCAAGAATTAGCATTAGTTTACTTGCATATACTTTCAGCTACTTTAGTAAAATGGATTGAATTACCTATAATGTGAAGTAAAAGACAGGGTGAGTGTTAGCAATGATATTGAGTATTGAAAGTTGATGTTTTGAACATGGATAGATAGATTTAATTAATTGATTAGGATATATCAACATTGGAGGTCTGATTTTATTTGTACCAGATTTGATAATTTGCTGCTAATTTTCTATTTATGTTGTGGTTAAATGTTTCCATTTTCTTCCATTTCGGTTCATTTTTTATTCTTTTGTTTCTATTAACAGCTGAGTAACATCTGTTAAATACATTTGCTAAATGAACAGTTCTATTGATATGAAATGCTCTGAAAAATACATACATAAGTAAAATAAATGATTCAGTTATTGATGTAATAGTGTTGGAGAAGATTTTGCTATGCAAAGGATAGTACTGATGTTATGTGCAACACATTATTAAATTATCTGCAATTGTGTAATTATATGTATAAACATCTGCTTTGTACATGATAAGGGACAATATCGGCTCATTTTTTCTTATCTTTGTTTGTTTTTATATTTGTGTTTAGATTTGCTTTTCCACCAACCTTAAAAAAGCATGGAGTCCACGAAACACGTGTTGGTTGTGGAGAATGCTTCTTTAGACGTTGGATAAATTATTGTTGAAGAACTAACAGTCTCCGAATATTCTGTGCTGTGATTGATTGATGCATTTCCATTTATGTGATACAGACTATGGACTGTGATTTGTACAATACATTTGGTTGTATATAAGGATGTATTGTGCATATATCTTATCACCTCCAAGTGTTGCTTTTATTTGTTTTGTACAGTAATCACCCTATATGGTAACTAGGGTTTCCAGAGGGCATAGTGCTGGGCACTAACCTGGTTCACCCACACCTTACATATGAATATGCATTTAATGCACAAATAGCCAGCAAGCATTTAAAATTAGCAAGGCAATTTTCTAATCAATGAACCAGAGCGTTGCCATCGATCAATTGGTGCATGTAATGCTAAACTCCATGCTCTTTGGTTCTCCATTTATACACTTTTTCTCAGTGCAAGCAAGAACATGTGATAAAACTGAAACGTACAGATAAGCACAAATGAGCAGGTCTTCTCATGGGAGGAATGTGAGAAGACCTTGACAGGAAAAATACAAGTATCCCCAGTAAGAGCTGCCGTTACTACATTCTAAAACGACACAGAATAACAAGATGGGGACTATTTTAAAATGGGTGTTAGTGTGCAATAACACTAGGGGTCTGATTACGAGTTGAGCAGCCCATCAGACCGCCGAAGCTGTAGTGGACGTGAGGTGGCGGTCGGGGACTGCCACACAAGTGGTCCGACCACTGAATTACGAGTATGGCAGTCAGACCACTTTGGGACAGACGCAACTGCCAGGGATCCATGATCCCTGGTGGTGGTACAGCAGTGTGAGGCCGCAATATGCTTGGTGGTGCCGCTGTGACACCACCAAGCATATTACGAGTTTTCTCACTGCAACTTTATCCACGGTGGTGAGCCCGCAATGGAAAGGGTGGAGGTGAAGAAACTCTGGAGACCCCTGTGCCTCTTTGTGACAATTCTGTCACTCATTGAACAAATTCCTTCCCTAACATTTAAATATATTCTACTATTGTCTGGGTCAAGAATTACGAGACAGTGCTGTCTAAATATTTCTCTGGGTGACACACATTTACCTGCAGTGGTAAAATAAGCTACATCTCCCATCAGCCGTTAATACTGGCTACTAAGATTGCCGTGGAATCTGCACGGAGAAAACACACACATCTTGGAATCTTATCTCCGTCATTTTTTGAGTACGAATTAAAAATACAAGCTCCAAGAAATAAATACCACATTATATGAGTTATATTGAATGAGGACGCAAATATGAACAAACGGAATAATATTCAATTTCGGTTTATTTCGGCGTTCCTCGGGCTGACCTCTTCCCCATTGGTTGACATCTTGGGTCACAGGTCGCGTCTGACCAATCCCGTGCGGGGAACATCCCCGATCACATGCTTGCGCGGACCAATCTAATCGTCCGCTCCAAACAATACGGAAGTATAAACTTCCCGACTACCATAACACGGCGCGAAACGCCGGGGATCGGGTCCAAATAGGTGGCGAAGCGGAGCAGGACTCTTGACGAAGTAAGTCTGTCACTTTAGGACGAGTGTCTTAACATTGGGTCCCCCACCAGAAAAGGTATCAGCATCTATTACCCTTTATTCTGGAAGCCCTATTTTCAAAGTTTTCCAACTATTCCGTTTCATATTTTCCCTGGGGCTAACGTTAGGGTGTGACTACAGAGCTACTCCATTAGCCCTTCCATCCCCTGAGAAACGACTACCATTCGAAGTCCGGGTAAGCGAGTATGCAGGAGTGAGAGATACTTGCACAATTACCCATAGATGTTAAGAGTCACGCATATTTTTAATACTGTGTCTTATCACAGATATGGTGTGAATGAGAAGTGTGTGGGATGATTTTATGAGAGTCTGGTTTCATTGATAGTATCCACGTTTTATCGACTGGTTCCAGATAGAATGCGAGCATAATCGCCACCGCACAATATTTCTGACACGCCGATTAACTGTACACAGACACAAGTCTTGAGTGACGCACACGTGAATATAGCTACACACTATTATGCCTTTATGACCACCTGGCACATATAGGTGTGGCTCTGGATTCCAAACACGAGTTTGAAACACGTCACTATGGAAACACCATAATGCAAACCGATTTGTATAAGTTGGATATGTGTTTCTTTGTGTTTTTTCTTACAGATGGATTTACAACGCAAGACAGATTAATAAATCAGTCTTACACACAAGGAGTAGCTACTCTACCCTTGTCCATAATAAAACAGAATAGGGAATTCCCCCTTCTGTATCCCAGGGTGGCCTCATTTGCCCTGAAGAAAGTCCTGGACCTTTATGGCCACTGTGGACTGAAACATGTTGGCACTAGGGTCATAGGACCATAATACTCCTATATATACCCCTACTCTTATTATTTTTAATCAACCCAGACAGACCCAAAAATAAAGGGAAACTGGGGATCTGCCTGAGGTTTTTTATCTTATAGCCTCCCTGGTCTGCAATTTCTTCAAAGCGCTCCCAACACTGTGGTTGAGCCCACCCCGACTTTTAGGCGTCGGGGTGACCCGATGATGAAGCATGACACCACTAGGGTGTGTGAGGGTACTTAAATTAAAAGGAATTGCTTCCTTGCTCACCTAGTGGTGAAGTTATAAGTTCCCCTGTTCATCTGATAATTCCATCTACATGTACTATTAATGACCACGGAATGGTCAGTTGGAGTAAAATTATTGTGTAACTATTGATATTGGGAGGTGTTACTCTGACCTTATCCTCTCTACCCTTTGGGCACGAGAATTCAATTATTCTCAACAGCCTTTGTGTAAAAAAAGTTTAGCGCAGCGTACAGCTGTAGGGTTTTACACACAGAAAATATCTGTAAAAGGAATCACCCCAGTGGATCTTTACTCTCTCTCTCTCTCCCACTACACACACTCGCCCACCTTATTTTTAATTACCCTATACACCATATCCATAAGATGGCCGAACTATTCGGTATTGGATATTCGGATGAAGACGCCTCCGCAATCTTAGCGGGTCCATCACTGCTGTCAGACACTAATATTAACCAGACCCTGACCCAAGCTCAAAATTGGGATGAGCTAAAAGAGTTAAAACGCTGTCAGATGAAAATACTGTTACATGGGGCAATAATGACAGAATACCTTCGCGGCAATGTGGCACCCACAGGCTTACTGGTGACTAACGCTCCAAGAATCTTCCTTGATGATCCCCAATTTAAAAAAGAATGGTCGCTTATCGCTTGGAGATGCTCACGTGATTGGCTTATTTTAATAATCAATACAGCCAAACGATTGTCAGAGGCCCTACTGATAAAAATAAAGATCAGTGAGGACTCTTTGTTGACAGAGATTAAACTAACTCTATACAAAAAGAAACTCGAAGAGGTGAATAAAGAAGTAAACGAACATAAGGAGTACCTGATGCAAAATAAGATTAACAAACTGCAGAAAGATCTGAAGAAATTCAGCCATGAGAAGGTCTATCCTTATATTAAAGATGACTACAAAAGCCAAGTCCCATCAGATTCAGGATCCACACGAAGTGAACAAACAGGATCATCTGATTCAGAGTATGATGATTGGTCGAGTGATGGATCAAATAAGAGCTGGCGTGGTAGGGCAAGGAGACCTCGCAGGGGTAACTACAATCAAAGATACGGACACCAACAGATGTTTCCTTGGCCAGCACCGTTTGGACCAGTCCAATACCATGGCCCCCCTCAATTCCCAACAGGACCATACTATCAGCCGGACTTCAACCAACATTTTTTAGGTCAGGGCGGAAGAAGAGGGAGACGAGGAAGAAGGGGCAAACGAATTCAGTGGGAAGAAGAACGGAGCTCAGTCAATACCAGGAGCAACACCAGGGAACAACAGCCGAGCACAAGCAACACGAGGGATTAATTGTAAACCTCACAGATGTCATCCTCACCACAGACGAACAAACGATTCTGAATAAAGGTTTGGGATTCGTCCCCACGACCTATTTGGACAAATTCCGCCTCCGATGTGAGTTAGGTGAATTCTTTCGAAAAATACGATTGAAAACTTTTTTTCAGGACAAAGAGAGACCTGTTGAAGATAACACGTACACGGGGTTGAGACCAAAATCCTCTTTTCTCCCCCCCACCAACATGATGCCTCCAGAAGTATTATCCTTCGAAGAAGCAGTTAGCAAGGAAGTGGAACTACTTCAACCCAAGAGAAACGGTTTCAACAATTTGAGCAAAAAAGAACGTGTGGCTCTAACCACCCTACAGTCCAGAACAGATATAATCATCAAACCAGCGGATAAGGGTGGAGCGACCGTGATACAAAGTACCAACGCTTACAGAACAGCATGTCTGAATTTACTGGCAGACACAAAATACTACAAAAAGATTAACAGGGATCCTACACAACGGATAAAAACAACCATCATGACATTAACAACAGATGCCCTGACAAAAGAATGGATCACGAAGAAAGAACACGAATTTCTGAATCAGGAAAACCCCAGAATTCCATTGTTCTATACCATCCCTAAAATACACAAAGTTAAGACCCCTCCCCCTGGGAGACCCATTGTCTCAGGGATTGGTTCTATTCTGGAACCATTGTCAAAATATACTGACTGGTTCTTACGCCCCTTGGTCAAGAAGATTAAATCATATGTTCAAGATACCAAACACCTCTTCAATCTTCTGACACAAGTTGAATACAATCCAGCAGATAATCTTTTGGTATGTCTGGACGTAGAAGCGTTGTACACAAACATACCTCAGGCGGAAAGTATCAGAGTAATCCAAGAGATCCTCATAAAGGAAGACTGGTTGTGGGCAGCACCTATTGACTGGGTGATCACCCTCATACATTTGGCATTGACAGAGAATTTTTTCACCTATGAAGATCAATTATACCTACAAATACATGGGACATCGATGGGGAGCACATTCGCCCCAAGTCTGGCCTGCCTGTACGTCAGTCATTTTGAGGACCTACACATCTGGACTCAAAATCCTTTCAGTATGTATATCTGTAAATGGTACAGGTACATTGATGATGTCCTGATGATCTGGAAAGGTGATCTGACTAGCCTTGAGAACTTTAAAATATGGATCAATTCTCTGAACCCACACCTTCATTTCACCATGAATGTGAATAAAGAAAGCATCTCATTCTTGGACGTTACCTTCACAGCTAAAAATGGCACACTTGAAAGCTCGCTGTATTCTAAGCCCACGGACAGGAACAGTTTATTGAGATTTGATAGCGCCCACCCACGATCCTTAAGAGAGAATTTACCAGTAGGCCAATTCTTGAGGATTCGTAGAAACTGTTCTAGCATCCAAACATACAAGAAAGAGGCAGCTATTCTTAGTGACAAACTACAACAGAAGATGTACCCTAACAAGATCATACAAAGGGCTAACAAAAGAGCTCGCAACACACCAAGGGAAGCACTGTTAGAAACATACACAAAGGAACAACCAGACCAACTTATATGTGTGACAACATATAACTCATCATCCAATGACCTGAAAAAAATAATAAATAAAAAATGGTCAATACTGACATCAAACAGGCTATCCTTTGAGAAACCCATGTTCTCTTTTAGAAAAAATTCTAATTTGAGAAATGCCCTGGTACATACCAACTCCTTTACTCCTAAACCAACTGATCAGCAGACATTATGGGGTTTATCACCGGTTACAGGACACTACCCATGTGGGTCATGTGTGGCCTGCCCCCTTACAGAACATACAAAAACATTGGATTTGGGTCTAAATTTTCCATGGGAACAGAGGTCACACACAAATTGTAACACCGAATCCGTGATCTATATGATAAAATGCCCCTGCGGACTGATGTATATTGGTATGACGAGTAGGAAGATCAAAGTCCGCATCAGCGAACATAGAAGCACTATACGTAGATCGATCACAGCAACAAGACTTACTGCCCATTTCCAGGAGAAAAAACATAGGGACACAGAACTGAAGTGGACAGTACTAGAAAAGGTAACAACTATGGGGAACAACTTGCAGCAAAAACTTCTAGAACGTGAACAACGATGGGTCTATCGTTTGAAGACCCATGAGAAGGGTCTCAATGATTGTATACCCTGGAACCAATTGAACAAATAGATGCAGTACATCACTTTCCATGAGTACAGTTGTAGTTCATAGTGGTGATCTGTAATCTTATGAGAATGTTCCATATGTTACCATCCCCTTATTAGGACCTAGGGTTCCATTGTCACCTTGTACTTTGAGATTCTAATAAAAACACTAGCCCTCATGAAAACATCAACCATCTCACAGACTCGAAATGCCCTAGTGTATATACTACACGGGCGCAGTACACTTTGTGACAATTCTGTCACTCATTGAACAAATTCCTTCCCTAACATTTAAATATATTCTACTATTGTCTGGGTCAAGAATTACGAGACAGTGCTGTCTAAATATTTCTCTGGGTGACACACATTTACCTGCAGTGGTAAAATAAACTACATCTCCCATCAGCCGTTAATACTGGCTACTAAGATTGCCGTGGAATCTGCACGGAGAAAACACACACATCTTGGAATCTTATCTCCGTCATTTTTTGAGTACGAATTAAAAATACAAGCTCCAAGAAATAAATACCACATTATATGAGTTATATTGAATGAGGACGCAAATATGAACAAACGGAATAATATTCAATTTCGGTTTATTTCGGCGTTCCTCGGGCTGACCTCTTCCCCATTGGTTGACATCTTGGGTCACAGGTCGCGTCTGACGAATCCCGTGCGGGGAACATCCCCGATCACATGCTTGCGCGGACCAATCTAATCGTCCGCTCCAAACAATACGGAAGTATAAACTTCCCGACTACCATAACACGGCGCGAAACGCCGGGGATCGGGTCCAAATAGGTGGCGAAGCGGAGCAGGACTCTTGACGAAGTAAGTCTGTCACTTTAGGACGAGTGTCTTAACATTGGGTCCCCCACCAGAAAAGGTATCAGCATCTATTACCCTTTATTCTGGAAGCCCTATTTTCAAAGTTTTCCAACTATTCCGTTTCATATTTTCCCTGGGGCTAACGTTAGGGTGTGACTACAGAGCTACTCCATTAGCCCTTCCATCCCCTGAGAAACGACTACCATTCGAAGTCCGGGTAAGCGAGTATGCAGGAGTGAGAGATACTTGCACAATTACCCATAGATGTTAAGAGTCACGCATATTTTTAATACTGTGTCTTATCACAGATATGGTGTGAATGAGAAGTGTGTGGGATGATTTTATGAGAGTCTGGTTTCATTGATAGTATCCACGTTTTATCGACTGGTTCCAGATAGAATGCGAGCATAATCGCCACCGCACAATATTTCTGACACGCCGATTAACTGTACACAGACACAAGTCTTGAGTGACGCACACGTGAATATAGCTACACACTATTATGCCTTTATGACCACCTGGCACATATAGGTGTGGCTCTGGATTCCAAACACGAGTTTGAAACACGTCACTATGGAAACACCATAATGCAAACCGATTTGTATAAGTTGGATATGTGTTTCTTTGTGTTTTTTCTTACAGATGGATTTACAACGCAAGACAGATTAATAAATCAGTCTTACACACAAGGAGTAGCTACTCTACCCTTGTCCATAATAAAACAGAATAGGGAATTCCCCCTTCTGTATCCCAGGGTGGCCTCATTTGCCCTGAAGAAAGTCCTGGACCTTTATGGCCACTGTGGACTGAAACATGTTGGCACTAGGGTCATAGGACCATAATACTCCTATATATACCCCTACTCTTATTATTTTTAATCAACCCAGACAGACCCAAAAATAAAGGGAAACTGGGGATCTGCCTGAGGTTTTTTATCTTATAGCCTCCCTGGTCTGCAATTTCTTCAAAGCGCTCCCAACACTGTGGTTGAGCCCACCCCGACTTTTAGGCGTCGGGGTGACCCGATGATGAAGCATGACACCACTAGGGTGTGTGAGGGTACTTAAATTAAAAGGAATTGCTTCCTTGCTCACCTAGTGGTGAAGTTATAAGTTCCCCTGTTCATCTGATAATTCCATCTACATGTACTATTAATGACCACGGAATGGTCAGTTAGAGTAAAATTATTGTGTAACTATTGATATTGGGAGGTGTTACTCTGACCTTATCCTCTCTACCCTTTGGGCACGAGAATTCAATTATTCTCAACAGCCTTTGTGTAAAAAAAAAAAATATGCATTTAATGCACAAATAGCCAGCAAGCATTTAAAATTAGCAAGGCAATTTTCTAATCAATGAACCAGAGCGTTGCCATCGATCAATTGGTGCATGTAATGCTAAACTCCATGCTCTTTGGTTCTCCATTTATACACTTTTTCTCAGTGCAAGCAAGAACATGTGATAAAACTGAAACGTACAGATAAGCACAAATGAGCAGGTCTTCTCATGGGAGGAATGTGAGAAGACCTTGACAGGAAAAATACAAGTATCCCCAGTAAGAGCTGCCGTTACTACATTCTAAAACGACACAGAATAACAAGATGGGGACTATTTTAAAATGGGTGTTAGTGTGCAATAACACTAGGGGTCTGATTACGAGTTGAGCAGCCCATCAGACCGCCGAAGCTGTAGTGGAGGTGAGGTGGCGGTCGGGGACTGCCACACAAGTGGTCCGACCACTGAATTACGAGTATGGCAGTCAGACCACTTTGGGACAGACGCAACTGCCAGGGATCCATGATCCCTGGTGGTGGTACAGCAGTGTGAGGCCGCAATATGCTTGGTGGTGCCGCTGTGACACCACCAAGCATATTACGAGTTTTCTCACTGCAACTTTATCCACGGTGGTGAGCCCGCAATGGAAAGGGTGGAGGTGAAGAAACTCTGGAGACCCCTGTGCCTCTGTGCAGGGGGAGATTATGCAGGTGGGCACTTGTTGTGCCCCCCGTATGTGTGCACCCCCAGTTCCTGCATGGAATGAAATGTACAAAATTGTGCATTTCAGTCTGTGCAGTAACAAGCTTTGGCACTCCCATTGCGGTGCCTTTTTGAAAGGCACCACAGTGGGAACGCCAAAGAACCGCCCACCAGACCACACGGAAACTCGTAATCTGGCAGGCAGGTGGCAACCCTGTTTGGTGCTGTTGGCGCGGGGTGGTGACGTGGCGTCCTGCTCCCACACCACCAAACTTGTAATCGGGCCCTAAGACTATAGCGATCTGCAAACAGGCACAAAACAAAATAGCATTTGATTAATAACATGAAACAGCATACTTTAAGGCACATACAGGCATTTGTGTTTTGACGATTTGTAAGCAACCATTAAGGCATGCATGCAAGTGAATTTACTTTCTCAAATGTAAATATGTTCTAGTATCTCATTAAATGATCAATAGGTCTTGCATAACAATAATGGTTACTCACAGATTGTTTTCGAGATCAACACATTGAATGGGGTGCCATGATGTAACAAAATCAAAATGTCAATATTTCTTTATTAAATTATTAGTTAATAATCATAAAAGTACAAGCTAAAAACCTTTAACAATACAGCTTTCAACATAAAAACAGCTATAAATATATATACAATTATAAAATGATAAAAATGTCATCTAACATAATTAACAAGCATTTGCAATGCAATAGGTGTCGCATTTACCAGAGCTTGAGCTATTGGCGTTGTAAATGACAATGCCTTTTATTTGTGTTTTGAAAACCTGCAAGCGGTGCATAAACACGCACTTTGTACCTATAGTCCTTGCTTATGAGAAGCAAGACTGGCAGTAAAAGAGGCACAGTTACTGCCAGCCTTGCTTCTCGTAAGCAATGACTGCAAGTACAAAGTTTGTGTTTATGCATCGCTTGCAGGTTTTTAAAACATCTAAATAAAAAGCATTGTCATGTACAATGCCAATAGCCCAAACTGTCGCAAATGCTACAACTATTGCATTGCAAATAGTTGTTTCTTTTCTACTGCACATAGTAGGCAGGTCCTGGCCTACTTAGAGCAGAAGCGTCTATTCACTGTCACGAAGATCTCGAGGTCCAAGAGCCACATGTGTGATATTTGTCAGCTGTGGACCAAAAGCTAATGTGTGAAGAGATAGGTCTATATCTGAAAATCACAGAAATCACTACAGACCACTGAGACTGTTCTGTAATAAGACTGTGCCCATGGGCGTGAGATGTGCATTTTATGTGGCAGGTTAGGTTTGTGACACTTTCGATAGAATTGGCTGAAGTCCATCGTTAATAAATGAATATCTCCTGTCAATGTTTTTATGCGGGGTAGGCCAGCATTGTATTTCCTTAAGCCGACATCTACCAACGAGACTGCACAGTATTACAAGGAGCTGCCACGCCTGTCAGTCAGTTGTCTTTAGTTAATGATGAGGCTATAACTCTTCATTTCCAAGTTTCCTTATAAAGGGAATTCAGTCTAAATGTGGGATGTTTTAGACATGATTCACACTGGCAGCATAAGTTAAAACTTACCAGGCCCAGTTTTGTTGCATAAGAGAGGTGCCTAAAAGCATCCCTCCTGGACGAATGCTAATAAAACAAGCATATGGTGCTACGTTTAGGCAGTGGCATGATCTATTTATTTTTTATTCTCTGCTTGAATTTAAAAAACAAAAAAGTTGACCAGCGATCCAGCGTGCCATACCAGACCTATGGGCTTTGCCATTGTGGTATTGTATTAAGCAAAGTGTTTTTTAAAAAAAACATTTAGCGCGGATCCCTGAAATGTATAAAATGACACCAAATCTTTTTACCTCCCTCTCCCACCCCCGGCCCGGCTGCTACATCCTTACGACGACCCAAACACGATTCCGTTTTCCTGTTTCAGTCACTGGTGGCCACTCATCTGGGGTGGATATTTCGTTAAGAATGGGCCACCCACCCACCATGCACAAGCATTGTGCGTTGCATTCGTTCTGCCTCACAACCGCTGGCACCAGAACTCACTAAAGTCAGAAAAAGGGCTGACAGGCGGGAAAAGAAATGCTGACAAGAGGAGCTGTGGGGGGGGAGGTTTGTTTTTACTGATTCATGTACCAGAAGTAAAAAAAACGGGTAAAAAAAAGGTCCCACTCAGGGCCCAGCCCTCCCAAAAAACAAGCATGTGACATTCCCACACAGTGAATATGGGGCTGAGACGGGATTACAGTTTAAACCCATTAGTTCCAACCAGGAGACAGCAAAGACGCCCCTCAAGCCCCTCTTAGTTTCTTAGACACTTGTCAAAAGCACCCCCTGCCCCCATCCAAACCCACTGAACCGACGCCCCACAAAGCACTTTTTCCAATTATACTTTCTCGTCCTTTTCACTGATCCCTGCCCTGTGAATGATGAACTCATCCCCAGGGTTTCCTACTTAGTAGCCTTTCAGCAGCACTGAATATAGCACGGAGATCCAGCAGCATTGGTTTCCGTAGATCTGACTCTTTCGTGGTGGGGAGGCCGTAGCTGCCGAGTTTTCAGTCTGTACATGTGTGGCATTTCCATGCCTGCAGTGTGCTTATGTGTAACATTTCCATGACTGCAGTGTGCTTATGTGTGACATTTCCATGGCTGCAGTGTGCTTATGTGTGGCATTTCCATGGCTGCAGTGTGTTTATGTGTGGCATTTCAGTACCTCAAATGTGACACTTTGGTTGCCACATTATCGTGAGCGTAGGAAAGCACTTATGTCCGTGTTTCGAAATTAACTTTAGTGGTCTAGAAAGCACAGCTGCCACACTACCGTAATGCTCACGTGAGGTATAAAATTAACTCTGCTCAGAAGCAGTATAGCATCACTAATCAATGCATGGCAACTTAAACAAGTAATGAGCCCATGGGAATATCAACAGGCTAGCGCTTTGCTACCCTGCTGCAGCGTCCCACATGCATACACTGTCTGCTTCCACAGACACGGGAGTCCGTTGTCAGGAATGAAACTCTAACAGGACTCTTCCCTGCCTGTCTCTGCCGAACTTGCCATTGTCCTTACATAGCTCCTGCACAATTAGTCGCGAGGCCTCAGCGCACCCTTACTTCCCCGTTCAGGGCCGGGAGGTGTGCGCATGTGTGAAAGGGAGAATGATGGGTTTTGAGGTCTTTCGAGTTATAAGCTCAGGAAGAGCACAGAGGCAACTGAAGGTTTGACTGCCGCCCGTGCTCATGGCATTGAGGACAGAGAGCACCAAACCGCTTTTGCTCCCTGTGCACCCGTCTGTGCCAGTACCACAACAAGCACCGGAGTCAACAGGCTGCACGCGCGCCACTGGCGTCGTGTATTCTTCCACGTGACTGAGCTGGCTGCAATATTTCCCCTAGGAATCCGGGAGGTGGAGCAGAGTTATCACGTTATGGAAACAGTCTTTAATTAATGCCTTTGATTTCAAGAACACGCTATCAGCCGAACTCAGCTGATTTGTGTGACTAATGTTGCGCCCTGCAGTGACTTGGCGATTTAGCCCGAATGCGTCACACTAACCTCTGATCCATGATTCTTGGCAGAGCTGGGGGCCCTGCTGCCTACACAAAGCTGTGGTCGCTCCTTTGTTGGATCTATTGATTTCCGTATGCACCCACCCCTTCAAAGCCTTTCCCATGTCAGGCAGAGTAAGCTCCCTGCTCCCTCTCTGTAAAAACAAGCGCGCGGGTGGGAGCGTGTGAGTGTGTGGTGGGAGCGCGTGAGAGAGGAGACGCCATGCGCATGCACATCGCCTGTCCGTGCGCGCACATGGTTTGTCTCCCCTCCGAACCAAACCGTCAACAATAGTCTCGCCAAGGCGAAAGCAGCGCATGCGCTGCGTTCACTAGGCGAGACCTAAAAACTACAATATACAAGGAGCATCATACTTTGGTAAAAAGCTGTTAAACATGTATAGCAGCATTAATTTTAAAGGCACATTTTATGAAAGACTTCACAGCTAAAATAACAGCTGCATCTAATTATAGTTGTAAGTGCAAAAAAGCGGGTCTATATTGATAAAAACCTCTAGACTTTAAAATAGGAGACAAATATCTTTTTTGCAAGAAGTAATAGTTGGGCAGAATAATACCAGATGGGCCAGAGTTTGTAGGGAAGTTCCATCACATGGGTATGTTAAAATGGAATTGCTATTCTACTGCCCAGGAGGGAAGCAGAGACTGCACCGCACTGAGCTCAATCGAAACCTTGTGCGCAGGGATCTCTCCCATGGACTTTTAACCAAGGTAAGATAAGGCTCCGGATCTGCATTGTGAACCACAAGAAAGAAATTGGGTAATCCAAAACTTTCTACAAATCTTTTTCACTGCGAAATGTGATACAATGCAGAAAGTCCCCTTATAAATAGTGTAGTACTTTACTGATGAAGGTATTTCCATCTCTACAGCTTCAAACTTCACTAGAGAAGTATTGCAATTCTCCTATAAACTACTACAAAGTTCCACCTCATCCACAAAAAGAGACTCTGGGACAAAGCCATTCAGACTTTCAAAACATCTATTTTCTACTTGTGCAGTCAGTCATATCTTCAAGGACTTCTACTTGATTCACAAAGCAATCTGAGACATGAATCCCTACCTCCTTGCCACACACTTACACATCTTTAAATCAGACAGCTCATATTAGAGGATGGTGTGTGATAAGATAAAGAGGGGCAGTGTTTCAGACATTAGGTTAGAGTGATCCCCTCCTCTTCCTTTTAAACCAGGGTGCTATCAGGCTGAGCGTTTGGTGGCAGGAAGCTAATTCTACCTAGTCTCAATTTTGAAATTGGGATCATAGATCCCGATTATGACAGCTTTGTATTACTGTTGTTGACTGCACATCCAAACAATTGAGATAGCACATGGTTTATAATTAGCAAACATGCCATTTGCACCTAGCTATGCAGTAAAAAGTAATACCATACAAATAGTGTTTGTTATGTGTGTATGCATGAATGCTCAAATAGCAGATTTTTCAATTTTGCACAGTTCTTTGCAGCCGCTGTTGCAAACATCCACAAAGTGTGGCCACGTATGTAGCCCATTTCGGGTGTGAACAAACGTTTGTGCCCAAAACTGGAATCGGCCCACCTGGTCTAGTGTCAAAGTGTTTCCAGAGCATGCTTTGTAAGAGCACAGGGACTCAGAATGTTCATGTATTACCCTAACCAGTGATGGAGCATGGTTTTCGTGAAAATAAAACCTGCTTGGATTGAACCCTCAGTAACATTTACAAACTGTGTGCAGTGAAAATTATACTGAAAAGGCCTAACATGAGGGGAATTGCTACTGCGCAAGTGCGTACTAAAGTACTAAGAGTAGGACGCAAATGCTTCTTGACTAACGAAAATAAAAGGGACTGATGCTGCTTACTTGCATGTTATTAACATCTGCTAGGAAATTGGTAATAACTAATTGAAGCCCATGTTAGATGTGAAGGACATCTAACCTGAGCTTCAATTGGAATTCCATAGAGCATATTTTCAAGCCCATTATCGCCATTTTAGCGGCCGTTTTCTGCCGCTAAAGCAGCGATAATTTTATCGCCTGTCTTGATAATATGCCCCTTAGATGCTTAATAGAGCAAAAGAAGTTGACTCAGCAAATTAATTAGATGAGTTTAAACGTTTAAATGCAGAAGCGTTGTCACTTCCAGGTACGATTGGTCCTATAGTTCCATTGTATAGTGAGGGTCAAAATATTACAAGAGTGGATGCATTGACAGTTCCGGTGAATAGTGTTAGGAATGTTAGCGTGTCAGAGTCAAATAAGGCTAGTACGTCATTAATTGATCTTCCAGTAAATGGAGATGTAACTGAAACGCCAAATAGAAGTAACCAAATAGATACTATAAAATTATTGCCAAATGTGAGAGAAATAACTTCGATATCAGGGGGTTCTGGTTCAGTGGGACCTTCACTAGCGGAGTTGGATGAATGGATAAGAGGAATGACATCTAGTAGATCTAACTCAAGTATGGATTTAGGGAAATTGAAAGTAGATCTGGAAGAAATGATTAATGGTACAATCAGTCCAGAGAGATAGAGTAAATATCAGGATGAAGAGTTGTTATTCATGTGTAAGCATATTACATTGAAAGCAAAAGATTTGCATGAGAAATTGGCAGAAGCTGCACAAGAATATGGGGTGGATATAGAGAAGTCAAAAGCCTTGCAAAACACGTACAGGTTCGATTTCAGGGGCAAAGATTTGGAAAGTTTTTTTTTTTTTTTTTTTTTTTGAAACCGTTTATTGCAATCTCAAGTATATACAAGTATGGGCCTACAACCTTCCGGCCGGCCGCTAGAGTGACAGTAGCACCTGACAAACGTGCAAAAAGGCACTTGGCGTTGCAGAGAGTAAATCAGGAGGTATCAACGACGTGGGCCACATGACTCTAAGCCCACAATACGGTTTCTTTTATACAAACACAACAACACAGAAAAACCACACCCGCAAGGCAACCCGCAATCGAAAATAACCGCACGTGCTCCTCAAATGAGGGACCCTGACCATCCGCAGGAATCTAAAGAGGGGGAAGGGAAACAAATCCAGGACTGGGGGAACTCTGTGCCCGGGGCTGGGGGAGGGGGTCAACTAGGGGGACGGGGCCGGTGAGGCAGCAGGCAGCAATGGTGGCTCGCAGATACCCCCGCGGTAGGCGTTCCAGGGGCCCCATACTTTCACCCACGCCCCAGGCTTACCCCTCGCCACATACACCACCTTTTCTCGGAACATGCACCAATCCATGTGTTCTTTCCAGGCTGACACCGCCGGGGGCCGCTGGGATCCCCACAGTTGAGCGATGTCACGCTTAGCTATCATATATCCCAGAGTCACCCATCGCGTCTGCGGAGCCGAGTAATCAGTTGGTGAGATTTGGAAAGTTTGAATGCTTCTACAAATAAAGGAGTTGATAAATACTCTGAAAAGATGGGGTGATGTAGAAAGTTGGAGAGGTAGATGGACGAGAAAGAAAGAAGAAGCGCTTATGAATAAGGGTGTGACTGCTTCACCTTTACTTCCATTAAAAGAGACAGAATCTGCTGAAACGATATACCCCATGAGAGAAGTTCAGGGTGGTGGATATGTCCACATCCCTTGGTCAAGACAGGATATATTGTCTTTCACAAATGAATTCCCAAGATTGAGAGAAAAGCCTGTTGAATGGTACAAACAGGTAGAGAGGTTTGTAAAAGTTTTTAAAGTCTTGTTGAAAGATTTGCAGGGCTTGTTTGATATTTTGGGTCCAGCTGATTTATGGACTGAATGTAAGATTGTAGTTGATTGGCCAAAAGATGAATATCCTAGAGATATTAAAACAGGAGCACCTTCAGAAGAGGTGATGAAAAAATATAACCAAGTGATTACTTATTTGAAAGGTAAGATTTCTCCAAAAGAAACAGATTCGATTAAGATTGACAGGAAATCACAAGAATCGAAAGAATCAATGCATGCTTATTATGAGAGGCTGTTACAGGTGTTTAAACAGTATAGTGGTTTTGAAAGCATTACTGATAAGGATATGGGACATTTTGTCTATAAATTTGTGTTTGGATTGAAAACGGAGATTAGCAATAGGATTCAGCAACATTTGATTTGTTGGCAGAACAAGACAGTGGATGAGATCCTGAGGTACGCAAAGTATTGTAGTGATGACATTGAATCGAAACATAAGAAATTGAAGGAAAAAGTGATGTGGGCACAGGTGAAAGTGGCACAACAGAGTAATGGGAATTTTGTTGATGGTTCGCAAACAGGTTATCAGATGAAAGGGCAGAATCAGAGATTTCAAAATGGTCAGGTACCTATGAATATTGTACCAAATGGAGGTGTTCAAGTGCAATTACCAGGGAAAGGTAGAGGCAAGGGTAATAAAGAAGAAATAAAAAAGAAATTTCCGTGTCATGGATGTGGCCAATTAGGGCATTGGAGGAAAAAGTGTAAGTCTTTGGTAAGAAATAATGGGATGGTTCGAAATTTTAATCTCCAGATGCAGAATGAGGTGGTTGTGAATCAACAACAACAGCAACAACTAGTTACACTGCAGGTACAACAGGCACAACAGGTACAAGTCCCTCAAGCGCCTATGCCAAATAATGTGAATGCTCAAGTACAAAGATACAGTGCTGATGCTGTTTTTCACTTGCGTGAACAAGTAGGTAAGAATCAAAATGTACAAATGGTTTTGCAATACTGGTTGCAATGTTCTGACGGTGCCTGAGGGGTAGGAAGAGTGCGTGCTTGGCGCATCTCTAATGGTAGATCAGTCAGGTCCTTTTGTGGATGGGAAAGTGGAAGGTAATGATATTACATTCCTTGTGGATACTGGCACTACCCGTTCTACTGTGAGGACAGCGGAAATTCCAAACCTACCCATCTCGGGAGAAACTATCCAAGTCGTAGGAGTCTCAAATAGACATATTAAGACTCCAATGACCAAACCAATGGAGGTTCATATTGGAAAATTCAAAGGCTTGCATCGGTTTGTGGTGTGAGACTCGAGTCCATTGAATCTTTTGGGTAGAGACTTGCTGTCCAAAATGAATTGCACTATTTATTATACACCGGATGGTATTGCGTTGCAAACACCAGATGAGGATGTTGCTTTTAAGATGATGTTAGCAAAGCAAGGGACAGAAGTGAATGATTTGTATACTGTGTTTACAATAAGTGATTTGCCCGTTGAATTAAGAGACACAGTGACAACTGATGTGTGGGATCTTTCAGGAAAAGATATAGGATTAATGAGAGGTGTTGATCCTATTCAGATTATGGTTAAGCAAGGTACATAATTCCCGAAAACACCACAGTATAAAATGAGTCCTGAGACTATAGAGGGAGTTACTCAAGTAATTGAGCAAATGATTGAGCAAGGTATTTTTCAAGAGATACTAGGGAGTCCTTGTAATTCACCTATTATGGGAATTAAGAAACCGAGTGGAGAGTATAGGACCATGCAAGATTTGCGCAAGAAAATAATATTGTGGTACCTTGTTGTCCGATAGTGCCTAATCCAGCAGTGATTCTTTATCAAATTCCTTGTGACGTTGAGTGGTACACAGTGATTGATTTGTGTCAAGCGTTTTTCTCGATGCCTGTACATCCGGATAGCCAATATCTTTTTTCGCTTTCGAATCGGAGACCGTGTTTTGGCATGGTGCCGAGTTCCCCAAGGGTATGCGGAGAGCCCTTCAATTTTCAATCAAATTCTGAAGAAATGTCCGGAGTCATTGGTTATGCCAGAAGTCTCAGTGTTGGTGCAATACATCGATGATCTATTGGTGGCATCAAAGACACGAGAGGCATGTGTGATGGATACAATTGCTCTACTGAACCATCTGGCAGTAGGTGGTCATAAAGTGTCACCAGCAAAATTACAATTTTGTCAAAAAGAAGTTCAATATTTAGGACACAAAATTGAGAAAGGAGTCAGGAAAGTATCACATGATTGAATTGCTGTGATCTTGCAAATGGGACCTGCAAAGAACCAGAAAAAAGTTTGAATATTTTTAGGCATGGTTGGTTACTGTAGACAGTGGATTAGTGGATTTCTTTGACAGCAAAGCCATTACAGAGATTGACTCACAAAGATGTAGTTGATCCAATTCAATTGGATGAAGAAAGCACTAAGGCTTTTATGGAATTGCGAGATAGTCTATGTTGAGTACCTGCATTGGGAATGCCAGATTATGGTAAAGAGTTTGCATTGTTCTGTTGTGAGAGAGATGGGTGTGCACTTTTGGTCTTGATACAGACACATGGAATGGCACGTCGACCAGTGGCATATTTTTCTGCAACTTTGGATTCGGTGGCTGCAGTGTTGCCAGCTTGTTTGAAAGCAGTGGCGGCAACTTGTGTGAGTCTGGATCAGAGTGAGTGATTGTAAAAGGACATCCAGTGAAAGTGTATGTGCCATATTCTGTTGAGATCTTGCTGACTCGTACCAAGACTCAACACATGACAAGCAGTCATTTGACTAGATATGAAAGAGTGATCTTGGGTGCTGAAAATGTGATAGTAACAAGACGTACTACATTGAACCCAACAACATTGAACCCAGCGACTTTGTTGCAGAGTTCAAGTTGTGAAGAAGTGAAAGATGGAGCTGAGCATGATGGTTTGGATGTGACAGAATTGTGTACGAAGCCAAGGCCTGACATAAAAGATGTACCGTTGTCAGAGTCAGATTGTGTGATGTTTGTTGATAGTTCCTGTCTGAGAGACGAAAAAGGTGTTCTGCGTGCTTCGTATGCTGTATGTACAGTGGCCATGGTTCTTGAAGCATCATGTCTAAGAGGGATAAATTCAGCCCAAATTTCTGAATTGGTTGCTTTGACCAGGGCCTGCATAATTGGCAAAAATCTGAGAATAACCATATTTACGGACAGTCAATGTGATTTTGGGGTGGTGCATGACTTTGGTCAACTGTGGATGCAACGTGGATTTCTGACTTCTTCGGAATCACCGATTCGGAATAGTAAAGATGTAGAAGATTTGTTGAATGCACTACAATTGCCCAAAGAGATTGCAGTGGTTAAATGTCCGGCACATAGATCAGGAAATGATTATGTGACCAGTGGAAACAGATACGCTGTTTCTGTGCACAAAATTCAGTCAGGATTAATAAAGGAACAGAGAAAATGAATAAAGATTGTCACTTGACGTTCTCCACTATTGAAACATGGGATGAAATTAGGCAGTTGCAGGAAGAAGCCAGTGATGAGGAAAAAGAACTTTGGATTAAATCAGGTTGTGTAAGGAGACCTGATGATGAAATATGGGTGTATACAGATGACAGAGTAGTAATACCAGATTGTTTACTCTCGCAAATGTCCAGGATGTACTATGGAATTACACATGTGGGAAGAGATGCCATGATTAGACTCTTTAAGCAGTCATGGTATAACCCCAATTTTAGGGTTATTGCACAGAGTCTATTCTAGGTTGCAGGCTGACTTTATTGAGCTTCCTCCTTGTAATGGACTAAAATATGTGTTGGTTGTTGTTTGTCTGTTTTCTAGTTGGGTAGAAGCTTATCCGACAAGAAGAAGTGATAGTCCAACAGTTGCTAAATTGCTTTTCAGAGAAATAATTCCTAGATTTGGATTCCCAGTCTCTTTAGAAACAGATAGGGGAAATCATTTTAATAATGAAATAATTCAGATGATTTGAGCAGCATTACAAATTGAGCAAAAGCTGCATTGTGGCTATCGACCAGAAGAATCAGGTGTGGTCGAGCAGATTAATGGCACTATTAAGTCCAGACTGTCAAAGGTTTGTGCATCCACAACACTGAAATGGCCAGATGCTTTACCCTTTGAGTTCATGAGTTTGAGAAGCATTCCTGATAAAAATACTGGATTATCCCCTCATGAAATTATAATGGGGAGAGAAATGAGACAGGCGATTGTGCCAGCAAATCAACTGATGAATATTACTGATGATCTAGTGCTTGATTATTGCAAAGGATTGGCTGATGTGGTGCGTACTGTGTCTCATTGGGTTGGAAAAATTGCAACCACAACACAGCAGGAGCAAGCACATGATTAAAGTCCAGGTGAGTGGATCCTGCTGAAGAAGCATCTGAGAAAGTCATGTTTGGAACCTAGATGGCATGGGCCTTACCAAATAATACTGGTAACGACGACAGCAGTGAAGTGTTGTGACTTGCCAAATTGGATACATGTAAGTCATACAAGAAGAGTCCCAAGTCCACTTGAAAGACAAGAAGAAGAGCAGCAACTGGTGGAGAGATGAGAAGAGCCAGAAGCTGAAGAGAGTGAAGTTGCAGAGTTTGAAGCTACAGACTTTGAAAGTTTTGAACACGTGTTTGAACAGGGAAAAAGTTGAATAATGTGGGCACCAGCTACTGGGTCTCATAAGACTGCTGTTGAGGATGACATTGGAGAAGTTTTGAGTGTAAATGAAGATCAAGTGAAACAAGGAAAAGGACTGAATAAAAGAACTTGCAAACTTTGATACTGATGCTGAACAAACAGTTCAATTAAAGAAAGAAAGAAAAGGTGATGTGTGGCCAGAAGGAGTGAAAAGACTGAAATATACGTAAGAGTTCCAAACAAGAAATACACAGCTCTAGAATGGACATATGTTGTGTTGGAAGAAATTGAAAATTCAGATCAAATCAAAGAAGACGTTGGTAAAAACACTCATCCTCCTTCGGACCTGTGGTGGCCTCCTGAAATGGGTCCACCACCATCCCCCGGAACCAATGCGAAGAATTTGGGAGTAAAATGGGACGAGAATCTCTCTTTTTCCTCTCACATACAGCAGGTCACTACTGGATGTCTCCACAAACTCAGAAATCTCCGTAGGTTCCTTTCTTTTCTACCAGAAGAGTGTCGCAAAATGGTAGTCCATGCGACAGTTACATCCAGATTGGACTACGCGAATGGCCTCTATCTTGGCCTGCCTAAATATCTGATGCAACGCCTGCAGATCGTGCAGAATGCGGCTGCGAGACTGATAAAGCACATTCCTTTCAGACAGCATGTCTCTCCGCATCCGCGCGAACTGCATTGGCTCCCAGTGGCAAGTAGAATAAAATTTAAAGTTCTTACCTTGGCGTTTAGAGCACTAAAAGGGACCTGCCCTAATTACTTAAAAATTAGACTCCCCCGCTACCATCAGGAGAGGCACTTGCGTTCTAACTCCCTGCTTCAGCTACTCGTCCCACGAGCTTAAAAAGCCAGACTTAGGGGCAGGTCTTTTTCTGCCGGCACGGCGAAACTATGGAACGCCCTGCCTTCTACCATCCAATCTGCTACGACAGAATCTAGCTTTAAGAAGCTTCTAAAGACCTGGCTCTTTACGCAGAAAACCTAAGCAATCCCCGTGCCTCCTGCTTCTCTGATTTGCTCACTTAGCGCCGGGAAACCTCCTCGTGAGGTAGCTGTTCACGCTTTACAAATATCAGTATTATTTTTATTATTATTACAGAGCAAAGTGAAGGAAACTGTTTTGAACCACCTTAAAGAACTGTGTAGAAATAAGGTGTAGAGTTCAGAAAATTTAAAAATCATTGAAAGAATTGCAGAAAATCAGAGCAGAGATCTGAAAAAGAAGAAATATAAAAAAAAAAAGAAAAGAGGGGGTCAAGAAAAAAGTCATAAAGTGTGAGGATACTCTACTTTGGATAGATCTTGCTAAATATTATAGATTCGATTTTTGATCTCACTAAATATTATAGATTTGATTTATGAGATTTTTTTTAGTTTTTTAAATTTTTTAGAGTGATATAAATTTCATTAGAAATGGCAAATACAGCAGAGACTGGACATCAAAATCGTAGTTTTAAATGCAGATGTATTAATGCTTACTTATTTAGTATTTTTCTACTAATGTTGGTGTGGTTAACATTAATTGTTATTGTGCCTGTCTTAATGGTAGCTAATCACTTGAATAAAACTAACACTAATGGTGTGATGAGTGATAAAATAGATACTAAAGGTTTTGAAGTAGACTCACATACTAAATTAGAGAAGATGAAAGATGACAGCCTCTATCATCATGATAAATCAATGAATGATTTCTCGTTAAATGTTTTTACGAAATTACTTTATGAATATGTGGATATAATGGATGCGAGAGATTGTTATGTGTGCATGCAACTAGCGTTCTTTGTTTCAGAGGGGGTGACTTATCATCACCTACCTTTAACATATGGTGTGTCTTATAGCGTATTAACAAGTATCTTTTATGAGAAGGGAAGTCTCCAGTACTATTACTCTAACATAGATTTAGTGTTTCCAGAAATTCCTATTAGAAAGAATATGAATAAAATAAATAGTGCTAAAAATGCAGAACACATGGGAGAATTTCTTCCTTCTACACAAACAATAGATAAAGTAAATGCACATAGACATAATTTAACCGGTAGATTACGATTTGAAGAAATAGAATTCATTAACATGGTTGAAGATAGAAGACGAGAGTTTCAAAGAAAGCCTGCTGAGCATAAAATCTCATGTACCTCCATGGGCTTTCAGAGAAGGAGATTACAATAAAGGCGAGACTTACGCTGCCATGACCCTAGACTGGTATCATAAAGGGAAGCTTTGCTTGCTGAGACAGAAGACTGATTATAATAATTATTTCATTGGTTCTAGTGAATGTGACCATACTTTCCTGATTGTGGGAGGATGGGGAATAAAAGGAGGAACTGATCCTGTCTTTCTGGGAATTTATTATGTTGCTTGCACATTGGTATAGGTGTTGTTATTTAGCTATAGTATTTCCGAAGATATATCACATGGATAAGAATCATAGAATCAATGAAGTAAAGAATGGAATAATACGTAATAAGAGAGCAAGTTTTTCAGAAATAATTGGGGATGTTTTTGGAGCATTGATACCTTCAGCTGGAGTTATTCTGAATTTGCACAAAATTAGAAAATTGTCCACAAGGGTTGATCGTTTATCAACAGACACTGCTGGTGGGTTCTTAATCGTTGCGATTACATCTATGGTTTTAAAAAATCAACTTGCCCTTGATGTATTATTGGCTAAGGAGGGTTGAGTCTGCACTATGTTGAAAATACAACAATGTTGCACTTATATCCCAGACAAGAGTAAGAGTCATGAGGGGTATATGAAGAATATTACAAATCTTCCTTAAGATTTTTCTGAATTGAAGGTTGACGGTGCTTGGGAGAAACTTGGTAAGAGTTTTTCTTCTGTGGGTAATTGGTTTTCTACCTTTGGAATAGTGTATTAGGGAGAATACTAACACCAATTATTGCAGTAGTTACAGCAACACTAATGATTTTTCTGATCTAGAAGTGTTGTAGTTGCAAGAGAAGAGATTCATCTGATAATAAACAAAAAGCAAGAAAGAGAAAGAGAGAGGAAATAGAATTAGAGGTTATGAAAGGAAATTATTATGAAGTTATAAAGGATCTGGATGGGTTAATGATAAAACGCGAGAGAATCTCTGATTTCTGATAAGTGACAACCTGTATTGGTGGGTATTTTGGTGATAGCTTAAAATGCCATCAAATGGAGTAGGATTTTCGTGAAAATAAAACCTGCTCGGATTGAACCCTCAGTAACATTTACTAACTGTGTGCAGTGAAAATTATACGGAAAAGGCCTAACATGAGGGAAATTGCTACTGCGCAACCGTGTACTAAAGTACTAAGAGTAGGCCGCAAATGCTTCTTGACTAATGAAAATAAAAGGGACTAATGCTGCTTACGTGCACGTTATTAACTTCTGCAAGGAAATTGGTAATAACTAATATGGGTTGCGCAGGGATAAATGCAGCATTGGGTTGCTGAGCAATAGAGTAGCATAACTAATGATGTTACTAGAGCGGGGTATATTTGTGGATAGTTGGTGGGCACCAGAGCAGCATGACTAATAATGTTACTGGAGCTGGTTATGTTTGAGGATAGTTGGTGGCCACTAGAGAGCATGACTAATAATGTCAGTGAAGCCGCTTATGTTTGAGGATAGTTGGTGACCACTAGAGAGCATGACTAACATGTTACTCCAGACCGTTATGTTTGAGGATAGTTGGTGGGCACAAGAGCAGCATGACTGACATGTTACTGGAGCTGTTTATGTTTGAGGATAGGTGGTCAGCACTAGACCAGTATATGACTAATAATGTTACTGGAGCCAGTTAACAAACATTATAAGTGAATAATAACGTCTGTGTTTGTTTTTCCTAGAAGCATGATTTTCTATTCTGCATGACAAATAATGGGTTAAAGTGCCGTCGTATTGAAAATGCATTTAAAATGATGGAAAATGAGCGTGAAGAAGGAGGTGGAACATAATTCTGTCCTTCAAGTCCTGAGTGCCTGCCAAAATCAGTATGAAAGAACAATTCGATAAACAGAGGGAAGCTTCCTCTGCAGAGAGGCGCTCAGGGAGAAAGATATACAAATTTCGCAACATTTGCCGGAGAAGAGGACGATGGCTCGGATTTGTATTTCCTGGGGTGGAAACTTATGTCAGTGATTAACAAAACAATGGGACATTTAGTAAGGCCGTCGTGTAGAGAGCGGTGTGACCATACATCCCCTTCCTTAACCAATCAAATGTGATGAAAACCTGTAGTTTGTTACATGAGTGGGTTGGACATTTGGGTTTTAGGGTATAATTGAGGTGCCCGGTGGGAGTTTTTTTTTAGGTGATGGACTCGTGAGTCTGTTGGGAGATCGTCACTGTCATCGGTTTGCTATCCTGTTCCTGTTTACTGATTCCTGACTTGGTCTTTGCCTCTTCAAATCTTCTTGAGGGGCCTTGCTGCTCTCATGGACAGAGAGTAGATTTCCTTATTCCTACATTGGTTAGTATAGACTAAAATCTAAATTTGCATAATCACTTGCAAATGTATTTTGTCTCTGAAACTTTTGTCTCTCCACCTATCCACTCCTTTACGCATTGTCATTGATATGAATTTGTCATTTTCTCTTCTGATTTTTTTCTCCTTGTGAAGATCTATGATTCATGCTGTGTAATTGATACAAAGAGCATTATTTCACATTATTTAGATAAACATTATAAATTTACAAATTAATCTGTTTTTATTAAGAGTGATTCATTCCAGAGTATTGTTTTGCCAAATGTAATCAACTCTATAAAGATTGCATCGCCAATTTTGGTATAATAGAGATGAGAGTACATTATTGGAAATTGGTAAGTTTCTTATAGGTTTTGAATTACACTATCCCAGCATAAAGGGACTTTGTTGGGTAATGGAAATTGAGCCTAGTCTTTGGAAAGTTTCTAGTCCTGGACCGCTGGATCACCAGTAACATTACAAGCATGTCAACAAATGCAGCAACATGCACAAAAACTACGCAGAGGCCACAGACGCCAGCACCAAGCCACTGGAAAACAAATCAACATAATCAAACAGCATCTGCAAGGGATGGAAGTCAAGGATATCCAATGTGGTAGAGTGGGTGAAGTCAAACAGGCCATTATGAAACAATACCACAAAAATGTGACAATGAAAAATATGTACATGCTAAAGCAATGTATAACCACGCCCATAATTTGTTTTACTAACCACTCTAGGCATCGTAGATGTATGTGACTGTTGTTTGTCCCATATTTTCTCAGATGAAGGTTGTCCAACTAGGCATATGTTACTAAAGTTCTTTGAAGCATGAAGATAGTCAGGGCTACTGAAAGATTATTGACCCAGTTCACAGAATCAGTTGCGCCCCACCTTGATTCTAAAGTGGGAAACATGAATTCCAAATTCAAGGAAACAACATCTGTAATTCTATGAGCAAGCCCCCACTTAAGTCAGAGTAATTCTGCTAGATGCGTGTATTTTTTGTTGTTGCAATTCTGAGCAAAAAGTGTAAACACGACAATTTCCAGGGCAGTGTTCGAAGCCAGCCAACTTACAAATATTGGAAAAACCATAATGATGTGTGCGATTTCATTAATATTTGTACACATTTCCAGCCCTATTTTCACACAATAAACATATACTTACAATGGTACGCGTTTATGGTGCACTTACTCCAGGTTCTTTTTGCATTGCAGGAGTGTAGGAGTAGGTCTGATGTCAAGGGGGATGTTGATCTAGATGATCTCAGCCAGGTCTGCAGGGTGCTATCAATTTGAAACTCATTCATTTCAAATGTTATCACACATTCCTTCCACACAGCTCCTCAAAAGGAATATTGGTCACACCGAACATGGCTGCTTCTGCCTTTCTTAGTGAGGTTGTTCAGGATAGTTGGTGGGCAGTAGAGCAGCATGACTCATAATGTTACTGGAGCCTGGTAATGTTTGAGGATAATTGGTGGGCACTAGAGCAGCATGACTAGTAATGCTACTGGGGCCGGTTATGTTTGAGGATAGTTGGTGAGCAATAGAGCAGCATAACTAATAATGTTACTAGAGCCGGTAATGTTTGAGGATAGTTGGTGGGCAGTAGAGCAGCATGACTCATAATGTTACTGGAGCCTGGTAATGTTTGAGGATAGTTGGTGGGCACTAGAGCAGCATGACTAATAATGTTACTGGAGCCTGGTAATGTTTGAGGATAGTTGGTGGGCAGTAGTGAAGCATGACTAATAATGTAACTGGAGCCTGGTAATGTTTGAGGATAGTTAGTGGGCACTGGGGCAGCATGACTAGTAATGTTACTGGGACCGGTTATGTTTGAGGATAGTTGGTGGGCAGTAGAGCAGCATGACTAGTAATGTTACTGGAGCCTGGTAATGTTTGAGGATAGTTGGTGGGCAGTAGAGCAGCATGACTAGTAATGTTACTGGAGCCTGGTAATGTTTGAGGATAGTTGGTGGGCAGTGGAGCAGCATGACTAATAATGTTACTGGAGCCTGGTAATGTTTGAGGATAGTTGGTGGGCAGTGGAGTAGCATGACTAATAACGTTACTGAAGCCTGGTAATGTTTGAGGATAGTTGGTGGGCAGTGGAGTAGCATGACTAATAATGTTACTGGAGCCTGGTAATGTTTGAGGATAGTTGGTGGGCACTAGAGCAGCATGACTAATAATGTGACTGAAGCCTGGTAATGTTTGAGGATAGTTGGTGGGCAGTAGAGCAGCATGACTAGTAATGTTACTGGAGCCTGGTAATGTTTGAGGATAGTTGGTGGGCAGTAGAGCAGCATGACTAGTAATGTTACTGGAGCCTGGTAATGTTTGAGGATAGTTGGTGGGCAGTAGAGCAGCATGACTAGTAATGTTACTGGAGCCTGGTAATGTTTGAGGATAGTTGGTGGGCAGTGGAGCAGCATGACTAATAATGTTACTGGAGCCTGGTAATGTTTGAGGATAGTTGGTGGGCAGTGGAGTAGCATGACTAATAACGTTACTGAAGCCTGGTAATGTTTGAGGATAGTTCGTGGGCAGTGGAGTAGCATGACTAATAATGTTACTGGAGCCTGGTAATGTTTGAGGATAGTTGGTGGGCACTAGAGCAGCATGACTAATAATGTGACTGAAGCCTGGTAATGTTTGAGGATAGTTGGTGGGCAGTAGAGCAGCATGACTAATAACGTTACTGAAGCCTGGTAATGTTTGAGGATAGTTGGTGGGCAGTGGAGTAGCATGACTAATAATGTTACTGGAGCCTGGTAATGTTTGAGGATAGTTGGTGGGCAGTAGAGCAGCATGACTAATAACGTTACTGGAGCATGGTAATGTTTGAGGATAGTTGGTGACCAATAGAGAGCATGACTAATAATGTTACTATAGCCGGTTATGTTTGAGGATAGTTGGTGGGCAGTAGTGCAGCATGACTAATAAGGTTACTAGAGCCGGTTATGTTTGAGGATAGTTGGTGGCCACTAGAGAGCATGACTAATAATGTCAGTGGAGCCGCTTATGTTTGAGGATAGTTGGTGACCACTAGAGAGCATGACTAACATGTTACTCCAGACTGTTATGTTTGAGGATAGTTGGTGGGCACTAGACCAGTATATGACTAATAATGTTACTGGAGCCTGGTAATGTTTGAGGATAGTTGGTGGGCGGTAGAGCAGCATGACTAATAACGTTACTGGAGCCTGGTAATGTTTGAGGATAGTTGGTGGGCAGTAGAGCAGCATGACTAATAATGTTACTGGAGCCTGGTAATGTTTGAGGATAGTTGGTGGGCAGTAGAGCAGCATGACTAATAATGTTACTATAGCCGGTTATGTTTGAGGATAGTTGGTGGCCACTAGAGAGCATGACTAACATGTTACTCCAGACCGTTATGTTTGAGGATAGTTGGTGGGCACTAGACCAGTATATGACTAATAATGTTGCTGGAGCCGGATATGTTTGAGGATAGTTGGTGGGCACTAGAGCAGCATGACTAATAATGGTACGGGAGCCGGTTATGTGTGAGGAAAGTTGGTGGCCCCTTATGCAGCATGAGTAATAATGTCACAGGAGCTGGTTATTTTTAAAGAGCTTGTCAAGCAATTAGAGGGAAATGTAAAAAAAATCCTGAAGAACATTTCTTCACTTTTTCTTTTCCATCTGCCCTCTCACTTTTATTCCTTCACATAATATGTCTCAAATCAAGGATACTTGGTTACCATTTTATAAAGGAGCACACAAAAGACAATTGTCATTTTGATAATAGCTGTGACAATGTAGTGCAAACATTTAAAATTTGCCACATTTCTTGTGGCAAAATACATGACACTTCCAACGTTCATAGGTTTGCAGCGACAAAACAATAACACAATATGTACACTCACTGAAATACCATGAGATGATTCTAATTCATAAAAGATCAAAACACATCGAGGGCTTCGGCCTTCTTCATCTCTCATTCCTTCAGAAGTCATGCTTCGTATTTTAGATTTGAATACTCCAGATTGTGGCAATTCCTACTGAAGATTTTGTGTTGATATAAGCAAAGAGGGTAGCTCAGTGAGCTAAACATTCAAATGCAGTTGTCCGAAGGTCTTCCCATGGCCGATAAACTGAGAACCGTGCACTTGTTAAGAGTAATATTCTTTATTTACAGCACTTCGATACTGCGAAAGCGTTCTATATATTGAGCTATGTAAAGCAATGAACTATAATTTGTCAACCAAGGTGCGTTATACTCTGGTATCAGTAACCACCCGGAAAAAATAAATCAGGAAGGTAGCAGAAATACTAGTCAAGTTTATGTAGAGTACAGGTTGCCATACTTTCAGAATGAATAACCCTTTTATTAGGAACAAAAAAAATGATCGATAGAAGCAAAAAGAGGCCTGAGAACACATCCCCTCATAAATAACAAAACCTCACACCCTGCCCCCAAACCAGCATCTAACGATTGGCGATCAACGCTGCCCGAACACTTTCTAAGGGGGTAGCTGACACGGTGCCAATTTTTGTTGGAAACAGAGCATTTTAAATGATCGGGATTGATGGGCATTCACAGCGCTCTTATCCTTCTGTGTATTTTGGGTATAATGGCTTAGTTTAAAACAATTCAGTGGCTGACGCGCGCCGCTTTAATTAATGGCTCATTTGCAAGTGAAAGATTTAATAAAGAGAGGTCGCCGTGGGTTAGTGGTGGGGTGCAGAGTACTTAAACTATTCATAATATATTGCGGCTACATACCTACTGAAAGCCCTAGAATAAATCGTCTGCCCTATGTTCCGCATACTGATGAGGAGGCCTGTAGCGTTCTGACACCGGTGCAGAAGTTCATTAGGAAAACAGGTTGTTGGCTGCCTCCTTTGCTTCTCGTAGAATTCATTTACCTTGTAGGTCTTACTCACAATATATATATAGTAAAATTAAACATTCCGGTTCATTTGTGTTAAAATTATATTTGCCATTATCTATCTATCTATCTATCTATCTATCTATCTATCTATAGATAGATAGCTCTATATATTAGGGGGCAGATTTATGTTGCACTTGCGCCACTTTTGCGCCGCCGTTGCGTCACTTTTGTGACGCAGCAGCGGCGCAAATCCTGCGCCATGGTGCGGGGTATTTACAACGTGACGCATCTGGGAGATGTGTCACGTTGTAAAGCCCTGCGCCACATGTAGGCGTTCCAGGGCAGGTGGGGGCGTTCCGGCGCAGGAACGCCTCCTAAAAGTGGCTGAGTTAAATCTACAAGATTTCACTCAGTCACTTTTAGGCCCATGCTGCGTCAAAACCCTGCGCCTGCTTGAAGCAGGCGTAAGGATTGATGCAGCATTGTAAAGATATGGCCCCCCAGATCATTGCTGGAGCTGCGTCGCGCTTGCGACGCAACTCCAGCAATGCGCCACTTTTCGGCACAGATGCGTCACGTATCTGTGCCGTTTTTGCCCCATGGTGCGCCGCATTATAAATGCGGCGCATCCATGGTGGCGCAGCAGTGGCGCATAATAACTGGCGCATCCCTGCTGATATGCAGGGATGCGCCAGTCGTCATAAATCTGCCTCTATCTATCTATCTATCTATCTATCTATCTATCTATCTATCTATCTATATATATATATAAATATATATATATATATAATCCGTAATATTTTCGTAGTTGTTGTGGAACAAACGACCTCACCCGTCGCACGGAAGCACCCGCTGAGAGTTCGGCCGCCTGGTGGAACGTAGTTGGGATATATATATTAATACACACACACACACACACACATATGAATATGTCAACTGCTGTGACTGCCAAAACATTTTATACCATTCTTGGCGGATTAAATAAACATCAATAAAAAATAACTGATCCCCAGCAACGTCAGTACCTGTGTTCGTATTGCAGCAGAAACTGGTAACATATGCATATATATATTCACTGAAAAAAAACAAAGGTTTCAGGGGCATTATAGTTAGGAATTGGCATTTAAAAAACCTTAGAAATTCACTGAAAAAAACATAGGTTTCAGGGGCGTTATAGTTAGCTGGACATTTCCCTCGTACAAAACCCTAGAAATTCCCCTGTTATAGTTAGTTCAGCTAACTATAACTCGCGCCCCCGCAATGCACTGCTGATGACATCACATATTACATCACTCATGACATGGTCAGTGACATCACTGATGACATAACTGATGACATCTCAAATGACATCACTGATGACATCACTGATGACGTCATCCATGTGATAAATTAGTGCATCTTCTCACACCCTAATATAACCTTTGATACACCGACTCAAAATTTCAGACGGCCATTTTGACAACCATAGATACTCCAATACCAATAACTACTCACCCACTCATTGACTTTTAGGTCTACATACATGTCCACTCACTCACCTCTACAGTCACTCATACTTACAGTCACTCTGTGCATTTATACACCTATATAGACACTCACACACCGCCAATCATCCATTGAGGTACTGACACATCTAGTCAGTCATGCAAATAATTAATCACAGTCCAATTTACTCACCTAGACAGTTAAACACACTCAAGTTCACTTACTCATAAAAATACTAACAAATTCTGTGTCTTCCTGCAGAAAAAACAAACAGCACATGACACAGATATCCTTGCACTATGGCGTATACAGCTACTCCCAAAATCTCACACACTCAGATATAGATAGTTATATACTCTTACACACATATACACTGCGTTTCACATATGTAGTTACTGACACATGTACAACTGAGATATACATTCAATCACTAACACACCCATACATACACTCACCCAACCATACAGTCTATCACAGATGCACTCTTAAAACCATGCACCCAGTGAATCACCCACTCACACATCTAGTCACAGAGTCACACACACCCTACCCACACAAACACTCAGGCACCTCAGACAACAAATCAATAACCCATATAGACACTCATATAGCTATTTACAAAACCATGCAGCCACTTATACACCAACACACAGACACATACAGACATTCACACAGTTTAGTCACTAGTCTGCAGTAAGATACATTTAATGACTCACTTATAGAGTCAGTTACGCACCTAGAAAATCATCCATTCACACACTTGTACACCCACTTATTCTTCAACAGGCCTTTCCCTATATATATTAAACATAATAAAACTGTTCAGAAACACATACTCAATGGATTATGTCATCAGTGATGTCATCAGTGATGTCATTTGAGATGTCATCAGTAATGTCATCAGTGATGTCACTGACCATGTCATGAGTGATGTAATATGTGACGTCATCAGCAGTGCATTGCGGGGGCGCGATTTATAGTTAGCTGAACTAACTATAACAGGGGAATTTCTAGGGTTTTGTACGAGGGAAATGTCCAGCTAACTATAACGCCCCTGAAACCTATGGTTTTTTCAGTGAATTTCTAAGGTTTTTTAAATGCCAATTACTAACTATAATGCCCCTGAAACCTTTGGTTTTTTCAATGAATTTCAAAGGTTTTTTAAATGCCAATTCCTAACTATAACGTGCATGAAACCTATGGTTTTTTCAGTGAATTTTAAAGGTTTTTTAAATGCTAATTCCTATCTATAACTTATCTCTGAAGATATCATGAAAAACATTCTTTTTTAAAAGTAGGGTGCACATTAGTTTTGTGGAAAAGCATCTTTGTGATTGGTTAAGAAAAAGCAGTTTCAACGTGGAGTATATATCATAGGATAACATTTTCTCAGCTCAACCACACCTGCTACTTGCATTTGGAAGGCACTGTTCGAACTTAAAACAATCGTCAACTTTTAACCTGCACGTGTCGTTAAATGTTCAAGAAAATGTTACAAAAAAATATCGTAAAGTTTAAAAAAATTGATGAACTTTTAACCTGCACGTATTGTAGAATGTTCTAGAAAGTGTGTTGGTAGAATACGTTGCACTTCTGACTTCTATGTGTTGTTGAATATTAAAAAAAACGGTTCATATGGAAAATTAAAAAGAAACCAATAGAGAAGTTTTGAAACCTAAAAAAATCAAGGAACTATTCTAATTTATTCTTTACATGTATTTATGTGTGCAGCAACAAAATTATAGACACAACAGCACAAGGAAGAGGAAGAAGCAGGGAGTGGGGGGAGGAGGGGAGGTGGGCAGAATGGCACACATGCACAATTAAGTACAACACACATATAGACTAACAATGGCCAAAATGAAACACACCAACAAGGAGCACAAGTCACACAACCTGCCAACATCACACCACTGAACAAGCATAGAAGTGAAAACCACGCTGCATTCATACAGGATGTGTACAAAGGCCAGTCGTTGGTGTTGTGGGATGTCTGCGACCGTGGTCATCATGGATGAGATGCCCAGCATGTGGCACATGGTCGAGTTCACTGTGTGTTATGTTACCAAACGGCTGCTCCTCCCTCCCACGAGCCCCCACACTTTTGTACGGTGAGCTGTTGTATCTCGTGCACTCGTACGGCATGCCATTGTAATGCCTATTTGCGCATGTCCTGCTACATTCCAACTACAACATCACAGTGCCGTTTGGAGGTGGTGCATGCCACTTTAGAACGTCGACTGCTGCGGCGCTTGTAACAGGCCACACCAGAACACAGAGACACACTTACCGCACTTCCTGTACACGGACATGTCCGAGACACCCCGTTCCCCTTGCCAGATAGGCACACCCCTGCACTGACCTGTGAACAACAGACCAGCACACGCCAGTTGTGCATGCAGGAGGATGCGTATGTAGCTACACATCCAGGCTCACTGCCAACGCTGAGGTGACAGCACACTGTGATGTTGCAGGGCTCGTGCCTATCATGCTAAGACAATGACCACAGGGACACAGATACAAAGATGTGGGTTTGGGAGGCATTGGCGGTCCTGGAGTTGTTGAGATGAGTCTTCTGGCCCTCATGGGTATCCCTGTATCATGCTCATTGACTCTATGGCACCTGTGGGTGTTCTGATGTGGCTCTTGGCTGTGTTCCCTTTCATGGTGCAGGTAGTTGTCCTGCTTAACACCAGCAGAAAGCAGGTGTCAAATCCCTGGTGCTAACGTGTCTTATCGCCGGAATTTGTTTCGCATTGCAATTGGTGTGAAAGTTGTGATGTGATTTTTTTCGTGTGCACAACAATATACGAACTGAGCAGTGTATCTCGTCAAGATCCAGCACCTGACGCACTATTCCCAATCAATATAAATACAATGAGATTTCTTAATAGATTTTGTGTGTATACTGTAAGTGCAGCCAATACCTCAGTGCAATACAATACAGGATTTTAGTATTTAGAATAAATTGCAAAGGTGCACCTCGTGTCTTTTTGCACGGGAACGGCTACTCTCCATTTCATTATCAGCACTTTAACGCAAGTAAAGTTGAGATAAATCTAACACACTATTCAGAAGTTGGTGCAAACTGCAGATATCACCAGTATTCCAGCGATAAGTACCCCAAAATTTAACACCATGGTGGACTCCATCAAATAACAGTAATAAGAACAAGAAAGAGTCACACAGCAGTTTAGAGAACAACCAAAAACTTTATTCATGTTTTTTTTCAAACTTTATTTTTTATAATAATAAATATATAAACAAAAAACTATTTTCAAACTTTATTTTTTTATTAACATATATATGAACAATAAACTAATAAACAAAATGTAACAACAATAACAAAAAACAACAAGGCGGAACACTACTGTGGGGACAATGGATGTCGACGACAGACCTGGAAAATAAGAAAGATTGTTAAAAAAAAACACATGGTATTCTCAACAATACCACAAGAAACAAATCACAGATATATAAAATGCATACAGCTAACAAAATTTTATAAGTTTAACTTACAAAAACTGTAAATGTTGCCGCTTTAAAATATTTACCGAATCTGAAGAAAATGTTTTGCAGAAGGCACCACACCAACAACGTTTTTCTTCAGTGGTGAGGAAATTTTTTACTTTTTCCAAGGAGCAAACAAAGACCAATGCCACCTTCTTCACTTGCAAGATTTGCCAAAGAGTTCTGTTACGAGGGGATCCTAACAAAAAATACTCGTGCGGCACAGCAAGTATGATGAAACACCTAAGGACCCTTCATCCAAACAATCTTGCACGAGAAGAGTGCAAACAGATGAGAAACACTCCTGTTCTGTATCTGTAAAAAAGAATCACAAATAAATGTATATTAATAACTTTCAAATTTATACTATTCCATTACTGTAAAAACACATTTTATATAAAAACTGACTAAGAAACTATAGCCCTGAACCACAAGTGTGACGATCGTTAAAACACTACATGCATAGTGCATACTACTTTGAAGCAGTTCATGCCCTAAAGCCTACCTCACTAAAAGACTAAATGCTAACTGACTAAATGATTACAGTACTATAAGGAGACACACTGGATGAGTGACAGGGTGTTTGCTAGAAGAGTATGAATACTAACTAGGGAACTGAAGGTGTGAAACACAACTGTGTAGGTGATTAGAGGACTGCATCCATACTGCATAGGAATTTAAAGCAGTCCATGTGCTAAGGCCTGGCTCACTGCATGACTACTTGGGTACTGACTGAATGATTAGAGTACAGCAAGGAGAGTGCCCAGGTGAATTTATAAGTGCTAGGCTTTTCGCACAGGGAATGGATTAGTACTTGGTACTGAATGGGTCACTAGAGGAGTGCAAAGGCAGTGTCAAGTGCTGGACTGTATGGATACTGACTAGGAAATTGAAAGTGTGAAAGACAAGTGTCTAGGTGGTTAGAAGACTGCATGCATGGTGCATAGTGGTTTGAAGCAACCCATGTGCTAAGGCCTGGCTCAGTGTATGAATACTTAGACACTGACTGAATGATTAGAGTACTGCAAAGATAGCATCTCGGTGAATTTATAAGTGTTTGGGTTTTAGCACAGTGAATGGATTAGTACATGGTGCTGAATGGGTCACTAGAGGACTGCAAAGGGAGTGACAGGGTATTTCCTGGAAGTGTATGGATACTTATTAGGGAATTGAAAGTGAGAAAGACAATTGTGTAGGTGGTTAGAGGACTGCATGCATAGTGGATAAGGGTTTGAAGCAGTCCATATACTAAGGCCTGGGTCACTGGATGAGTACTTGGGTACTGACTGAATGATTAGAGTACTGCAAGGAGAGTGCCTGGGTGAATTTATTAGGGTGTAGTGCTGTGAATGGATTAGTGCATGATGCTGAATGGGTCACTAGAGGAGTGCAACGGCAGTGAGAGGGTGTTTGCTGGAAGTGAACATATACTGATTGGGGAATTGAAGGTGTGAAAGACAAGTGTGTAGGTGGTTATAGGACTGCATGCATAGTGGATATGGGTTTGACGTAGTCCATGTGCTAGGACCTGGCTCAGTGCATTAATACTTAGGCAATGACTGAATCATTAGAGTACTGGAAAGAGAGTGTCTAGGTGAATTTATAAGTGTTTGAGTTTTGGCACAGTCAATGGATTAGTACATGCTGTTGAATGGGTCTCTAGAGGACTGCAAAGGAAGTGACAGGATGTTTCCTGGAAGTGTATGGATACTGACTAGGGAATTGAAGGTGTAAAAGACAAGTGTATAGTATGTCAGAACACTTTTATTTGAAGCAATCTATTTGATACTTAGAAACTGACTAAATAATCAGACTACTTCTAGGACAGTGCTTAGGTAAAACTTTTAAATTTTCAGTTCTGCCACAGTGAACAGAATAGTACATGGTACTGCACCTTAGTGTCAAACCCTGACTCATTTTATCAATGCATAAGCAAAGACTAGCTTCTAATGCTACTAAAACTTGACAACATGAGAGGTTTTAAATTAGTTATCTGATAGCAAATACATGATGTTACCAAATGCTTCTCTCACAGTGGTTCTCAAATGCACACAGACTCACAGTGTGATTCTAGACAGCAACCACTATACCTAGGAGTTTACCAAAAATCATTCACTACTGTGGAAGTGGTAAGCAAACTGCACACAATCTTCATATTTCAGGACTGCACTTTTATGTCAAAGGCTGACTCATATAATCAAAGCATAAGCAAAGACTGGCTTCTAATGCTACTAAAACTTCACAACATGACCGGTTTTAACCCCTTGGGTGCCAGGCCTTTTCCCCCTCCTGTGCCTGGCGCTTCCCTAGTGGGTGGGTGTCATGACGAGATAGTCTCGTCATGGGCACAGCGCGACTGTGCTCCATGACGAGACCATCTCGTCATGGGCACAGAGGAGGTTATAACAGGTATATGTCAGCAAATACACGATGTTACCAAATGCTTCTCTCACAATCCTTACCCAAATGCACACAGACTCACAGTGTGATTTTAGACAAGCACCACTATCCTAGGAGTTTACCAAAACTCATTCACTATTCTGGAAGAGTTAATGGTACTGCACACAATCTACATATTTAAGTACACCACATCAGTGTCAAAGCATGACTCATTTAATCAACGCATAAGCAAAGACTGGATTCTAATCCTACTAAAACTTCACAACATGACAGGTTTTAAACCAGTTATCTGTCAGCAAATACATGATGTTACCAAATGCTTCTCTCACAGTGATCCCAAATACACACTAACTCAGAGTGTGATTCTAGACAAGCACCACTATCCCTATGAGTTTACCAAAACTCATTCACTACAGTGCAAGTGGTAAGGGAACTGCACACAATCTACATATTTCACAACTGCAATTTACTGTCAATGCCTGACTCATATAATGAAAGCATAAGCCATAACTGTCTTCTAATGCTACTAAAACTTGACAACATGACATGTTTTACAACACTTATCTGTCAGCAAATACACGATGTTACCAAACACTTCTCTCACAGAGGTTCCCAAATACACACAGACTCACAGTGTGATTCTTGACAAACAACACTATCCCTAGCAGCTTACCAAAACTCATTCACTACAGTGGAAGTGGTAAGGGAACTGCACACAATCTACATATTTCACGCCTGCACTTTAGTGTCAATGCCTGATTAATTTAATCAACGCATAAGCAAAGACTGGCTTCTAATGCTACTAAAACTTGACAACATGACAGGTTTTAAAACAGTTTTCTGTCAGCAAATACACAATGTTACCCAACGCTTCTTTCACAGTGGTTCCCAAATGCACAAAGACTCACAGTGTGATTCTAGACAAGCACCAGTATCCCTAGGAGTTTACCAAAACTCATTCACTACACTGGAAGTGATAAGGGAACTGCACACAATCTACATATTTCACGACTGCTCTTTAGTGTCAATGCCTGACTCATGTAATCAACACATAAGCAAAGACTGGCTTCTAATGCTACTAAAACTTGACAACATGACAGGTTTTAAAACAGTTTTCTCTCAGCAAATACACGATGTTACCAAACGCTTCTTTCACAGTGGTTCCCAAATGCACACAGACTCACAGTGTGATTCTAGACAAGCACCAGTATTCCTAGGAGTTTACCAAAACTCATTCACTACACTGGAAGTGATAAGGGAACTGCACACAATCTACATATTTCACGACTGCACTTTAGTGTCAATGCCTGACTCATTTAATCAACACATAAGCAAAGACTGGCTTCTAATGCTACTAAAACTTGACAACATGACAAGTTTTAAAACAGTTTTCTGTCAGTAAATACACGATGTTACCAAACACTTCTCTCACAGTGGTTCCCAAATACACACAGACTCACAGTGTGATTCTAGACAAACAACACTATCCCTAGCAGCTTACCAAAACTCATTCACTACAGTGGAAGTGGTAAGGTAACTGCACACAATCTACATATTTCACGACTGCACTTTAGTGTCAATGCCTGACTCATTTAATCAACGCATAAGCAAAGACTGGCTTCTAATGCTACTAAAACTTGACAACATGACAGGTTTTAAAACAGTTTTCTGTCAGCAAATACACAATGTTACCAAACGCTTCTTTCACAGTGGTTCCCAAATGCACAAAGACTCACAGTGTGATTCTAGACAAGCACCAGTATCCCTAGGAGTTTACCAAAACTCATTCACTACACTGGAAGTGATAAGGGAACTGCACACAATCTACATATTTCACGACTGCTCTTTAGTGTCAATGCCTGACTCATGTAATCAACACATAAGCAAAGACTGGCTTCTAATGCTACTAAAACTTGACAACATGACAGGTTTTAAAACAGTTTTCTCTCAGCAAATACACGATGTTACCAAACGCTTCTATCACAGTGGTTCCCAAATGCACACAGACTCACAGTGTGATTCTAGACAAGCACCAGTATTCCTAGGAGTTTACCAAAACTCATTCACTACACTGGAAGTGATAAGGGAACTGCACACAATCTACATATTTCACGACTGCACTTTAGTGTCAATGCCTGACTCATTTAATCAACACATAAGCAAAGACTGGCTTCAAATGCTACTAAAACTTGACAACATGACAGGTTTTAAAACAGTTTTCTCTCAGCAAATACACAATGTTACCAAACGCTTCTTTCACAGTGGTTCCCAAATGCACAAAGACTCACAGTGTGATTCTAGACAAGCACCAGTATCCCTAGGAGTTTACCAAAACTCATTCACTACACTGGAAGTGATAAGGGAACTGCACACAATCTACATATTTCACGACTGCTCTTTAGTGTCAATGCCTGACTCATGTAATCAGCAAAGACTGGCTTCTAATGCTCCTAAAACTTGACAACATGACAGGTTTTAAAACAGTTTTCTCTCAGCAAATACACGATGTTACCACGCGCTTCTATCACAGTGGTTCCCAAATGCACACAGACTCACAGTGTGATTCTAGACAAGCACCAGTATTCCTAGGAGTTTACCAAAACTCATTCACTACACTGGAAGTGATAAGGGAACTGCACACAATCTACATATTTCACGACTGCACTTTAGTGTCAATGCCTGACTCATTTAATCAACACATAAGCAAAGACTGGCTTCTAATGCTACTAAAACTTGACAACATGACAAGTTTTAAAACAGTTTTCTGTCAGCAAATACCCAATGTTACCAAACACTTCTCTCACAGTGGTTCCCAAATACACACAGACTCACAGTGTGATTCTAGACAAACAACACTATCCCTAGCAGCTTACCAAAACTCATTCACTACAGTGGAAGTGGTAAGGGAACTGCATACAATCTACATATTTCACGACTGCACTTTAGTGTCAATGCCTGACTCATTTAATCAACGCATAAGCAATGACTGGCTTCCACTGCTACTAAAACTTGACAACATGACAAGTTTTAAAACAGCTTTCTGTCAGCAAAAATACACGATGTTACCCAACGCTTCTTTCACAGTGGTTCCCAAATGCACAAAGACTCACAGTGTGATTCTAGACAAGCACCAGTATCCCTAGGAGTTTACCAAAACTCATTCACTACACTGGAAGTGATAAGGGAACTGCACACAATCTACATATTTCACGACTGCAATTTACTGTCAATGCCTGACTCATATAATGAAAGCATAAGCCATAACTGTCTTCTAATGCTACCTAAACTTGACAACATGACAGGTTTTAAAACAGTTATCTGTCAGCAAATACACGATGTTACCAAATGCTTCTCTCACAATCCTTACCCAAATGCACACAGACTCACAGTGTGATTTTAGACAAGCAACACTATCCTAGGAGTTTACCAAAACTCATTCACTAGTCTGGAAGAGTTAATGGTACTGCACACAATCTACATATTTAAGTACAGCACATCGGTGTCAAAGCATGACTCATTTAATCAACATATAAGCAAAGACTGGATTCTAATGCTACTAAAACTTCCCAACATGACAGATTTTAAAACAGTTATCTGTCAGCAAATACATGATGTTGCCAAATGATTCTCTCACACTGATCCCAAATACACACTAACTCACAGTGTGATTCTAGACAATCACCACTATCCCTATGAACTTACCAAAACTCATTCACTACAGTGCAAGTGGTAAGGGAACTGCACACAATCTACATATTTCACGACTGCAATTTACTGTCAATGCCTCACTCATTTAATGAAAGCATAAGCCATAACTGTCTTCTAATGCTACTAAAACTTGACAACCTGACTGGTTTTAAAACAGTTATCTGTCAGCAAATACACGATATTACCAAATGCTTCTCTCACAGTGGTTCCCAAATGCACACAGACTCACTGTGTGATTCTAGACAAACAACACTATCCCTTGCACTATACCAAAACACATTTCTTCATCTAGTAGTAGTACTACATTTTAGTATAGAAACATAACATAACTCATTTCACAAATTCATAAACAATGACTGGTTTCTAATTCTACCAAAATATAAAAACTGCACAGTTATCTGTCTACAAACACATGAAAAACACAAATGCCTATCACAGAATGGTTTCTACATGCACACACATTGTAGAGAAAAAAAGTACTCCCTACACTTAACAGAAAACATACATTAGTCTGATTAAAATAAAAATAGTCTACATACATCCCCATACAATTAAATAACTCATCTTTCAAGTTCTTTTGTAGATTAAGGAGTATATCAATCACTCAACATATTTCTTTTACAGAATCTCTGCACTGTGCACCTCTCAGCAAAAGCAAAGAATGGAAAAGTTTCCCTTTCATTTTCCACACATATACATGTAAACATCAAATCACAATCCTTGGCACATAAACTCAAAAGCAAACACACATTTCTATTGGTTAAACATTTCAACCCTTTCCAACTGAAATACATTTCAACCCTTCCCCCAATCTGCCTTCTGCCTGTTACCATAGAAACAGGTCATGGAACACTGCACTGAGCTCACAGGTCACAAGTTCAGCACACAATGTTCCTACACAAGACAGGAAGTGTGTTTGACTTTTCAACATATCAGCTTATCATATATAATGTTCCTTACAATCTGTTTTTGTTAACTAATAACAATCATACCTTTAAAAAACAAAAATATGCACCCTACCTTTCAGTGTAGAAAGTTGTTATACAACCAATGATTTCTTGTCGTTTTTCAAAAAACGTTGCTGTGGATCCGCGCACCCACCGCGAGAGAATCAGTGCATCCAACGCGATAGGATGCGCGCACCGTGCGCGCATTTCGCCGCTTTTTTTTTTTTAAAAGGGGGCCCACAGGGGGTCCTTCTGGGACCCCCTAAGCAGATCTAGAGGGTCAGAGTATTTCCACTCTGCCCCCTTTATTACTTTTACACACTTATTCCCCTTCCATCTACAGCCTCGCTTCTACCGAGGCAGAAAATGGCCGCCAACAGTTCCTGGTTTTGAATGTAGAGAGACGCTCGACAGCCAATTAGCATTCAGCGCACGATCGGGAGGGTGGGCGCTCCATTCGGGGAGGGTGCGCTTACGGTGCGGGTACGGTCCGCGGATCCTCCGCGGCCATAGATATCACTAACTTTTTTACCCTAATTTTCTCAGGAACTACTGAACATATTCACACCAAATATGCAAAAGGCACGAGTCCGAACTGAGGACTACCTCTTTGCCAAATTTGGTGTCATTCCGTTCAGCGGTTCGGGCTGTAGCTGCGACAACAGATCCTATGGGAAATTGCATGGGGAAAACGTGTTTTGGGACCCCCCTTTTTTCTCGGCCCCCGCTTCACGGATCACCGCAAAACTTTCAGGGTAGGAGCGGAGCAGAGCTGGCCAAAAGTTTGGAGAATTTCGCGAAGATTCGTCAATCGGCGCCTAAGATATTCCCAATAGAATGTTGCGGATTTCCTATGGAAAATAGGTCCAAACTATAACTATCTACTGGCGACCGCCAGTAGATAATATAGTATGTACATATAGCTATATATATATATATAGATATATGCATACGTGTATATATATGTGTGTGTGTGTATATATATATATATATTCACTTAAAAAACCATAGGTTTCACACATGTTATAGTTAGCTGGACATTTCACTCATAAAAAACCAATGAAATTCCCCCGTTATAGTTACTGCAGGCAACTATAACTCACGCGACCGTAATCCTCTGCTGATGCTAATACTGTATTTAGACACTTATTTACCCATGTCTTCTTCCATTAATCTTTAGCTATACATATATTACAAATATTTATTTTTCAGAAAGACACATATGTCATCAGTGATGTAATATCTGACGTCATCAGCAGAGGATTGCAGTCGCGTGAGTTATAGTTGCCTGCAGTAACTATAACGGGGGAATTTCATTGGTTTTTTATGAGTGAAATGTCCAGCTAACTATAACATGTGTGAAACCTATGGTTTTTTAAGAGAATTTGCAAGGTTTTTTAAATGCTAATTCCTAACTATAACGTGTGTGAAACCTATGGTTTTTTCAGTGAATTTGTACGGTTTTTTAAATGCTAATTTATTTATGTATTATTTTTTTTATATATTTATTTTACAATAAACTACGTATTAAAAATTTTCTTTTTTTTTTTTTTTTGGTTTTCACCCTGCGAATTATTTTTTTTTTGTTTTGTAAAAAAAAATTTTTTTGTGTGTGTTTTTCAGGGTGCGCGCACTGTGCGCGCACCCCCACGATTTTTAAAAAAAAAAGAAATTTTTTTTTTGCCTTCGGGGTCCTTCAGGGACCCCCTGACAAAGGCTAGGGGGTCAGGAACTCTCTCCCCTGCCCCCTTTTCACGTTCGCCACCTTCCTTTTTCACTCTCGCACTGAAAACAAACAAAATGGCGGCCGACACTTCCTGATTTCGACCGATTCGAACGTTGACTAACATGTAACCACCAATCAGAATTACGCTCGCGCACGTTAGGGTGCTCGCACGGTGCGCGCACCCTGCGCGCATATAGATATATATATGCTTTTAAATGCTATTTTCTCCGGAAATACTGAACAGATTTACACCAGACCTGCAAAAGGCACTTCCTTGACCTTATGGCTACCTCTCTGCCAAATTTCAAGTAATTCTGTTCAGCCGTTCGGGCTGTAGCTGTGTCTAAAGGTCCTATGGAAAAATGCATGGGAAAAACGCGTTTTGGGACCCCCCTTTTATCTCAGCCCCCGCTTGACGAATCCCCCCGAGACTTTCAGGGTAGGAGCAGAGCGTAGCGCCCCACCTATTTTGAAAAATTCGCGAGGATCCGTCGACCGGCGCCAAAGTTATTCAAAATAGAATGTTGCGGATTTCCTATGGAAACGTGGTCCTAACTATAACTACCTACTGGCGACCGCCAGTAGGTAATATATATATATATATATATATATATTTATATTTATATATACACGCATATACACACACATATACACATATATTACCTACTGGCTTTAGCCAGATGGAAGTTATAGTTAGGACCTAGTTTTCATAGGAAAAGTGTTTTTCGACTTGCCTATATCTTTGGTGCCAGTTGAGGAATCTTCACAAAATTTTCCCAAAACATTCAACACTCACTTCAGCTGCTGTCTGCAAAGTTTCAGGGTGAAATGTGAAGCAGGGACTGAGAAAAAGGCGGGTGCCAAAGCACATTTTACCATGTTAATTCCCATAGGGTTTTGGAAGACCACAGCCCAATGAACGGAATTGCATCAAGTTTGTCAGAAAACTAGATCCTGGTCCAGAGAAGTGTCTCTGGGTAGTTTGGTGTAAATCCATTCATTAGTTTTAGAGATATTAAACAAAATCCAAATTTGTATATCGGGAGGTGTGGATCCTTGGGTCCGCGGGTCCACGCGCCACTGCAAGGCCCTGATTGGCTGGTCACACCTTCACAGAAAAGTTTGACTGCCATTTTGTATGTTGGGAAACGGTCTCTAAGGCTGGGAAGTTGGTTGAATATTAAGTGACGGACTCAGGTAAGTGCCACTTATGTATGTTAAGAAAGAGGGGCAAGCAAGTCTACTGGGGACTAAAATACCCCAAAACCTTCCCCCATTCGCGAGACCCACTGACCCCTCACGGGGCTCAATGAGGCCCCCATGTAACTCTGAGAGGAATCCATGGATCTAGTGTGACTAGTCAAGGAGCGAGGAGAGAAGACAGAGAAAAACAAGCAGAAAAAGATCAGAGGAGGCACAAAGCCAAAGGCAACAGAGGGTAGTGAACTGCAGGCAAGCTGGACACGAAGACCATCATAGGGGAGCTGGCACAAGGACCTGCTCCCATGGGCTCTCATACTTTCTTTGCCATCCACCCTCTGACAGATTCACTCATACATTCATGTACCACTCACAGACCTACTCATATACCCACTCACAGACCTACTCAGAGACTTATGTACCCACTCATAGATCCAGTCAGAGGCTCACACACCCACTGATTGACCCACTCAAACACTCACTTACCCACTCACAGACCCATTTAGAGACTCACACACCCACTCACAGACCTCACTCATACACTCATGCACCCACTCACTCACTCACCTATTCAAAGACTCATCCATCCACAGACCTTCAGAGACACTCATGCAGCCACTTACAGACCCAGTCAGAGACTCATGCACCGAGTCACAGACCCACTCAGACACTCATCACTCACGCACACACTCACTCTCAAAGGTCACAGGTTAAAGTTAGCAAATAACATTTAAAAAACCTTAGAAATTCACTGAAAACGAAGGTAGCTGGGACATTATAGTTTTCAGATTTCACTTGTACAATACCAGTGAAATTCAGCAGTTATAGTTACCTGAGCTAACTATAATTTACACCCCGCAATGCACTGCTTATGATCCTACATATTACATCACTCATGAAATGGTCAGTGATATCACTGATGACATCACTTTTGACATCTCAAATGACATCACTGATGTATTCATCCACAGACCACTCAGACACCCACTCACACCCCAATCAACCTCTGATACACCTACTCCTAAACAACCATTCACATAACTAGTCACAGACCCATACAACTACTCACATACCCACTCACTGATCCATAGAGCCACTTACACATCCACTCACTCACAGTAGCGGTCTGTGGAGGGAGTGACAGTGGGGCAGAGAGGCAGGGTGGGGAAATGTAAACACCGGAATATGGATGAACGGAGGTAAGTACACATTTAAATAAATAAAACTAATTCCTTTGCGCGCGCTGCATCGCAAAATGCGATGCTGCGCGCGCAATGACATTTGCACCCACTCACTCTCCCACCCATACAGCCACTGACACACCCCATCACTCACCTATACAGCCTCTCACATACACACTCACTCACCCATACACCACTGACATACCCACTCACTCAAGCACACAGCCACACACACAGCCACTCACTCACCCATTCAACCACTCGCACACCCATAGAGCCACTCAGACACCTACTCACACATGGGTATACACACAGGTACACAGCCACTCACATAATATGAATTACAAATAGTATCACTCATTAGTTGTACACAACCTATACCCATTTACCTTTTGTAGTATCTTAGTATATACCTTTAACACTCAGAAACATTTAGAAAACGCTCACAATCACTAGATGATGTCATCAGTGATGTAATCAGTGATGTATTTTGGGATACCATCAGTGATGTCATCAGTGATGTCACTGACCATGTCATGAATGATGTAATATGTGAGGTCATAAGCAGTGCATTGCAGGGCATAAGTTTTTTATCACATAGTTTTATTTATTTTACAATGTATTATATATTGAAGTGGAGTAGTATTACATTTCTATATATAGTATTCATACAACGTATATTATTGAAAGCAAAAACATTTCTACATTTCGCATATATCTTACTATTACCTTTGGTATCATGGAGCTTATAATGCTGTGATTGATATTTTTTTAAACAAAGAACAATTCGAAGTAGTATGCTCAACTTATCCCCCCTCCCACCATTGATAAAAACATTCCCAATAAAACTTTACTTGAAGAAACTGGCCAAAGCAGTCCATACCGCTGCTTGTGAGGATGGGCCGCAATTGGCACAGTGTGGAAGGGAGGGGGGAAGGGGGAGGGGAAGGGGTGGGGAAGGTGGAGGGTGATAGAGGGAGAGGAGAAATGGAGGGGGAGAGGGGAGTGGGGAAAAGGAATAAAACAAGGGGAAAAGACAACTACTGTGGCATCATTCCTACTCATGTCACATTACATTCAAGTGTACTAGCTAAACATATATGACGGTTCAGACCATATCGGCATTAATTGTCAGAGACATTACTTTTACATTGTTCCAACAGATGAGCCCTGTTCAGTGATATTGGTTTCTTACTAAGTCCTCTATATTCCTCTCTTTGGAGAGCTTTCCCTTCTATCTTGGCCCATGGTATTACCTCTTCTTCCCAAGCTCCTTTTCTCAGGGCTGTACGAGACTTCCAACGCTGCGTTAGCAACCGTTTGGCCAGTATTAGGGAGAGGTCTGTGAACCAGCCCAACACTTTTGCTTTCAGTGGTAGGGGCGATAATCCTAGTAAGCTCTACCGTAGACCACGGGGGTCTTTTGGACAAGTGTGATAAACTGTCAGTGACTTCTCGCCAGTACTCCTGTAACGAGGACCATAACATATGAATCAGATCGGCTCCGGGCAGGTGGCAGCGAGGGCAATTGGAGGAGGCTAGTGGATACATTGTGTGGACGTTATACCGCGTCAGATATACTCTGTGGAACAGGGCCAGCTGTATAAATTTGAATTATACATTTCTGGATACACGTTTAGGATATTCAAGGACTACTGCCCATTCCTTGTCTGTGAACGCAAACGTAATATCCGCCTCCCCTTTTTGACAGAGAGGCGAGAGAGAGATTTCCAAATGTCCTCTTAGTCCTCTGTAGAGCCATCTGACCAAATAACTCCTGTGGCCCATTATGTGTAGTGCCTGCAATAACTGGAATGTTGGGGGCTCGCACTGTTCAATGAGCCAATATTTACAGACAAAATGTAAAATGCTGGCGTGAGTCAGAAATAGTGTATTAGGTACCCTATAAGTGCGTACCAATTCAGCATGGGGCATTCATTTTCTGTCAGTGAAAAAGGAGCCCACAGTCGTGATTCACTCTTTGTCCCATGGTGCCAACCTGTGAGCAGTTAAAGGGCCGTGTGGTGTCGGGAGACCACATAGGAGTATGTTCGAAGCATATGGAGTGGGTGTGTTAGAGTACCTGAACGCATGCTTCCGCCACTTGGAGCAACACAGGGACATCTTTGGGTCTCCCTGGTTCTGGGAAAATCAGCATCTGCAGTGTTCCAAGCTTTAGCTGTGCGGGTGTACACCCAATTTCAGATAGGTTATGCCCAGAACCCAATATGCTAGCCACTGCAATTGGCCAACATGGTGTATGCCTTGAAATCCGGGGCTCCCACACCCCCTTTGGTCATGGGAAGCCGCAATTTAGAGAGGCTAATCCTACGACGCCCGGTCCCCCATATCAATGTTATCAATGAGGAGTATAACATTTTGAAAACCCATGCTGGGACCACCACTGGGAGATTAACAAAGTAGTACAGGAGCCTTGGTAACATCACCATTTTTTCCATTGCAAGGCGTCCTGCTGTGGACAGTGGTAATTTAATCCGAAAGGCCATCTGCGATTTTAATGAATTAATGGCACGGAGTAGATTCTCATCTAGTATGTCGCCTGTGTTCCTGTAAAACTGAATACCCAGATATTTAAAGGTGTTAGGTTTGACTCTGAGCTGCTCAGTCCCAAAGTGTAGGGTGGATAAAGGACGTGTATCATAAAAGAAATAGGCGTGCATAGGAATCTGTCTAATCTGGAGTGTAGACAATGGGGGTGTGAAAGGAAGGAATATTCATGCATATTTCTGTCATGTAAACTCCAAATGTCTGCAATTTGGGTAGTTCAGATGTCACCAAGTGGGTCTCCTGAAGGCAGACTATTTGAACCCGCCGTCTATGCAATTATGCCAACACCCTATGACGCTTATGGACTGAGCCCATACCCCGAACATTCCAAGTTATGAGATTATAACGTTCAACCACTGAAGCCAAATAAAAACAACATATGACAGAAAACACTTCCACCACGAAGCCCCACACGGACCCAACCACCCCGCAGCTCAACATACCAGCATCAAGCATTTTAAGTAATCGACCCCCCAATTCACGGTCAATCGAGACAACATCGTTCGACCAAAACTATAAAATTAAACTAAAACAAAATCTTATGATGAAACCAGTGCCTTCGCTAATAGGGTGGGCAATTGATGTGACAATTATGTGGTGTTCTAGTGATGTATTGTCCAGTGTGGTACAGCCCGGACCCTAGATAAAGTCAGCATCCCTGTCAACAGTTGTTGCCAGTTACTTATACCATCTGCCGGCCTATCATAATTAAAACCTATGCATCATAGGAGATGGAGCTGATTCGTAAAACCCACTCATTTCCATCAAAGCCCCCAAGCAGCGACACCAATATTGGTATATCTAGTAACTGTAATACAAATGTAACACCATCTACAATTAGCCAATAGTTTATAGGGGTTTCAGCCTAGCGGGTCAGCACTCAATTGAGTAGATTCGGACAGGAACAATGCAACACTGGCCCCAGAGTCAGAGTCTGATATAGCTTCCATAGAGGGGCTGGTGCTGATCGGAGGGGGGGGGGATTCGTAAGGTATTGGCAGTGCGGAGGGCCTCCTGTCTGCCCTCCAGGACCGCCTTCAGGGATGGGGCCCTGGCTGGGCCCTTCTGTGTAGTGAGTCCTCTTCTGCATCATCCCTGCGACCTTTGTGTTCTCGGCCTCTCTGGGGTGTCAAAGAAATAGGAGCGCTGGTCATGGAGTATTTTTAACTTTGCTAGAAACAAGAGAGCAAAAGACAGGTCAACAGTGCGTGCACGTGAATTGACTCCCAGGAACGATGAGCGCTTCTTCTGTACTTCGATAGTGTAATCTGGAAAAATCAAAACCTTGGCATTGTCAATCGAGATAGGACCATTATTGCAAGCAGCCTGTAGGAGGAGATCCTGGTCCCTTAAAGTTCAGAATCTTGGCTATTATCAGCCTCGGATTAGCACCGGGAATAGTCTTTTTGGCCGGCACTCAATGCGCTCGTTCCACTGTAAACAAGGCTGACAGGCCCGTGGGAGCCACTTTCGTCCGTAGCCATTCCTCTATAAACAGTGTGGGTCTCAGCCCCTCCGTGCGTTCAGGGAGGCCCACTATTCGTATATTGTTTCACCGGGACCACCCTTCGCATCTTCAGCCCGGGCCTGTAGGATTTGAATTTGACGACGCATCTGTGAGATCTGTGCTTCATTTTCTCTGACCTTAGGCGTTGTCAGATCCAACGTTGCCTCAGTGGACTTCACTAATTTCTTGTGGTCGTCTTTTAGTAGGTTGAGTTCAGTAGATATTGTCCCCAATTGCTGGGCAATGGCTTATCGGGACTGGCGTATCTCCAGAAGAATCATGTCTAGTTTGTCTGCTGGAGGATGGGACATGTCACTGTCTTCTTGCACGGATCATGCTGGGGAGGTCCTAGAGGGTGGGTAGTGTGATCTCGTCGCTGCTGATAAGGCCTCAGATTTGGTTTATCGTACGCCCTGTACGCCCCATTTTTGCAACGTAACCGCCAAGTCAGTGGCAGCTCTTAGACGACGAGGGGGCACCCTCAGGCAGACCAGCAGTCCTCAGGTCTGGGGGGACCAGCCTATCCCCCACAGCTGCAATCACACAGTCATCCAACTACCAATGGGTGCTAGTGAATGTGAGGATTATGAACACGATAGGAGGAAAGCTTAGTAATTTACTGCTAACCCAGATGTCCTCCACAACTCGCAAGAGGGTGTCTCGTAGGATCAGCCTTTAGGAATAGTACTCCACCTTGCCCCCATCCACAGAGGTCTCCCCGTGATGTGATTAGTAGTTCTTGGTTGGTGGTGAGGAAGCACCTCCCAGAGCATCTCCCCACAGCCTCGGCGTCCAGCAGGGCTACGTCGACCACCAGCAGCTGGCTCCAACCAAGACGCAGGGCCAGTAAGTCAATGCCACTAGTCAGGGCTTAACCCCAATAACCCCAAACTCCACCACAGCACGTGCTGCCTTACCCATTCCGGAACTCCTGGAGGCATGCAACATAGGGCCCCTCTCTGTTGGCAAGCCGCTGAACGATCTTCGGGGCATATCGAAGATATGAGAAGATGGGGGGAGCAGGTTGCAGCAGAACCCCTCCTCATCTGTATTCTGGAAGTAATCAGGTCCAGCCAAGGCCATTTCACAGCCCCCAGTCTGCTCCGACCAGCTCAATACCGACATGACCAGCAGGACCAACGCAGTTACCCCGTAGTCTCTATTGACGCCACTGCTCCTCTCTGGGGGTTCCTCAGCACAGCTCAATACGCTATAAAGCCAGCGGTGCAGGTGACGCTAGGGCACCTTTCTCCACCCACAAGCTACAAGGTCAGGGGATACACTACTCATCTGGAGAGCCCCCTCCCGTCTCCCCGTACATGGTACCAGTTAGTTTCACACTCCAGGCTCTGAGTGCGTGACCGGGGTGAGAATAGTGCCCCGGTATACCAGTCCCGATTCCAGGCCTCTGGTCCGCAGAGAGGGGAGCACCACCAGGAGGTGCTGCTGCTGATCCACCACAGCATCCCAATAAGCCCCAGCAGACAGCCACAGCAAGCCCCACACCCTCGAGGCCGATCTGCCTCCGATGTGAATGCAGGACCGACCCACCCTTCACAAGTGTGCATAGGCCAGCAAGCCCACTCCAACAATCAGGCTCCAGTCGCAAGCGGCCTCAGTTTAATGCGCTGCCTGCGCTGCCCTACCCACGCCTGCTCCCATCAAAAGAGACCAGCCGCGGGGGTCCATCGACCACAGTGTGGAGTACCAACCCCAGGGCCTCAACAAAGAAGAGTCAGGTCTGGGGCCGGCAGTGCCCAGCAGCTGCTCCAAGGACGATCGGGCCTAGTCGCAGCGATCCTTACCGGGTCTCCAGGACGCAGCTACAGGTACACTCGCAGCAGGTCACGGGGGGCTCGGTCACTTCCACCACTCCTCCGCAAGCTTGGGTGCGCCACCAGGATACTAGGCCTCTGGCCCTAGCTGGATTTTGACTGCAGGGATCCCTGTTCAGACCGCAGGTGCTACCTGCTCCGGCACCGCAGACCAGGCCGCAGCTCACCCATCAGTGGGACTGGGACTGCCTCAAATTTCAGAGAAACTCTGATCCACCGTAACTCTATACGCCTGTATTCATTTTCGGTACCACAGATGGCAGCATAGGCAGGGTATAGGCAGGGATAGTTGCCAGATTAATGTCTCGGGCCCGGAGTTGGTCACTCAAGTGACTGCCATCTTAGGCAGTTGGCCACGCCCCCTTTGCATAAGTTATAGTTAGCTCAGGTAAATATAACTGCTGAATTTCACTAGTTTTGTATGAAATCTGAGGCCTGCTATAACATCCCTGTAACCCTTTTCAGTGAATATATACATTCGCCAGTAGGTAGTTTTAGTTAGGACCTTGTTTCTATTCAAAAAGCATTTTTTCTTTTTCCAGTATCTTTGGCGCTGTTTGACGAATCTTCGCGAAGTTTTCAAAACTAATGGCCCGCTGAATTCAGCTGCTGTGTTAAAAATTTCAGGTGATTCGTCAAGCGGGGCCCGAGAAAAAGGGGGTTCCCTTAAGGTTTTTTCTCCATGTTCATTTCCATAGGAAATTTTAGACATTGCTACAGCCTGAACTGCTGAACGGAATTACACCAAATTTGGCACAAAGGTAGCTCCTGGTTCAGAAAACACTCTCTTTGTTAAATGGTGAAAATCCATTCAGTAGTTCCTGAGAAATTTGAACATTTCCCAGATATCTAAATATGGGCACGAAGCATCTGCGAACCCTCGCGATCTCATGCCTGAGATCTGATTGGCTGCCAACAGTTCCAACCAGGAAGTGTTGCCAGCCATCTTGTGACGCGGGCCCCTCCCTTTTTAAAAAACAAATCGGCCTGGGGGGGATGACCGCGCGTCCCCCTCCTTTAAAATAAAAAGAAATTACCAAGTCCCGGGGGATGGGGTCCCCAGGGCCAAAAATGGCCTGGGGAGAGGGGCACTTGGCCCCCCTCCCTTTAAAAAAAATAAACTTAAAAAATGGCCAGGCTCCCGGGGGTGGGGGAACCGTGGGGGCCTTGGGGATCCCTCCACTGTCCCCAATGAGAGGCCAAGCCCCGGGGATGGGGTCCTCTGGGCAAGTGTCCCCATCCCAGGTCATTTTAGGCCCCTCCTTTAAGATAAAAAGAAGTGGCCAAGCCTCAAGGATGTGGTGCCCAGGGCTGAAAATGGCCTGGGGAGGGAAGCCCCACAGCCCCCCTTCCCTTTCCTAAAAAAATAAATAAAGATAGGCTTAGCCCCGAGGGATGGGGTCCCTACCAGCTCTCAGTAATTCCGCTGCATAGGAGGGCGTCTTGGCCCCCAAGGTCCCTCAGGAATAAAGTGGATGTCATTCCCCAACCAGTAGTGCACCAGGAGGTGCGTTTGCAGTGTGGTGAAGAAAGGGGATGTGGCCTGCTATCAGAACTCCTGTTGTGTGGGACTTACTGGAGGTAATAGGAGGGGTAGTAAGCTCCCAAGGACATCTTTGGGGGCCAACTACCCCTCCTGTTACCTCCAGTAAGTTCCACACAGTGGGATTGCTAAGAGGTCTTTGGAGACCACACCCCCTTACTCCACCTCTCTGCAAACATGCCTCCTGGTGCACTACTGGTGCACCAGGAGTGAAAAAATACAAACAAAATATTAAAGACCGTAAAGCTACCAAGTTTAGAACTGACAAACTTGACTGTCAGAGAGGCCAGATTTTCACGTTTTCAAAGCGCTTTGACAACATCCTCAGACAAAAGTTATCATGAAGTCTCCAGAGCAATGCCATGCAGAGAAGAGAAGAAACTAGTTCTGAGTTGAGCTCAGAAGTTGACAGAGACAATGAGGACAATCATCAGATGACATCAATACCATCTGTGGAGGATGTACTCAATTTTTTACGATGGGACCAAAATACAAATCTGAGACCGTTGAGAGGTCAAGAAAGAAGTTTTCGGGAAGATGGCAAAGGCTGATAAAAAACAGGCTCTCTGGGAGAAAAAGCTACCACCAGGTCAATCAACAAGAAGAAATGAGTAATGGGAGAGACAATATCAATATTGTGATTTAACTGATCTTGAATTAAACGCAGAAGAAAAGAAAATGCTTTCTCTTGGTTTATCATATTGTGCCCCTATGAATATGGACTATGTCCAAATTTGAATAGATTGTTTTAAATTTGTTGGAAAGTTAAGGCTAACAAAATTATTTTATAATAGGAAAACATCTGGGCAGCAGTATTTCCAAGTGCATGAGGATTCTAGCAACTTGGTGGACTCTGATTTTAGTCTGTTGAGAGACTTGGTCAGACTCTCCAGAGGGGACACAAACTTTGCAACTGACGATAGTTTAATTATGGATCAGGATTTGAATGTGTATGGGAGACCAGAAACACAATTCTTTTAGTGATAGGTTCCAAAACAAAAAACATACCACTTATCACCTTTCGAAAAGAAAGATCGATGAGGCAGGACCTTGTTATTAATAGTCCTAGTACCCAGCAACAAGAGACATGGCTGAGTGGGAGTAGAGGTTTTAAAAGATGCCATAAGGGCAAAGCATGCAATTATGGAGTCAACACCACAGAAATGCCTCTACCATTTTCGGAAAGGAAGTGGAAGATCATGAAACCCTTGAATTGCAGGAGTGAGTTTGCAATATATGCTCTAAGATGCAGTTGTATGAAGCTCTATATAGGCAGCACTAGTTTACGTGTGCATAAACACATCTTACAACATATTAGAGCTATCAAGAACAAAGATCAAACCTATCCAGTAGCAAGGCATTTCAAAGATGCACATGCGAATAACACAAAGGATTTGGAATATTTTGTGCTGGATCAGGTGCCAAGTAGACTGAGAGGTGGAAATGGAGAAAAATGTCTGAGGCAGCTTGAATCCAGATATATTTTAAGGTTCAACTCCAAGATCCCAAATGGCCTTAACACCGAGGAAGATTTACATGTTCACTTATGAGCCAAAACTGTGAATTAATTAATAGAAGACCTTGCTGCGCTGTGTGATTGGGAAGGGCAGGAAAGAGTCTAACAATATACGGTGCATTCCTGTCTTTTCCGTGCACTGGCACACGATCTGCTGCCTAACACCAATGCAGGAACCCTTGCACCTTGGTGCAAAGGTGCCTGCATTCTAAGCAGGACTGTTTTAGTGTAGGAAGAGACAATTTACTGTGCAAAAACCATACTGTGAGGCATTTTCTTCATTCAATGTGTGCTGCAGAATGCAGCATACATTGAAAGAGGAAGAAAAGAGGAGCAATAAAGATATTTTTTCTAGTTATACCTCACCAGGGGAGGCGTAGTATTTTGATAAAATCCATGGATGGATGCGAGGGAACACCCACTCTCCACCCATGGAACGCATCCCTGCCGCAGAGAAATACAACGCAGCGATTTGCTCTGCATTGCATTACTCTAGATTTATCAAGCCACTCAGGGCCACGCAAGGTGGCCTAACATGGCTTGATAAATCTGACTTGGGTTTTGCGTCGCCCATGCGCTCACTTGCGAAGCGCAAGGGCGATGCATACTCTACATAAATATGTCCCTAAGGCTGATATACTTTTTGCACCCGTTCTCTTCCAATCAGCTTGGATCTGATTATATTGGATGTGATAAATAGTGCCCAATTATGATTGCTGCCCTAGAAAAGGGTCATAACATGCGGATTTTGGTGCTTACTGCACCAAACTCCACATGTGCCGTTTTTTATCAGCTATATTTTCCACAGTAAATTCGGGCAGGTTTTATCTGCCAAAATTTAGGCAGAGGGGCGAGGCTTATCACACAATCTGTAATTGCAACATGTACAGTAACAAGGGTTACCGCTGATTTCACAATTAATCGTGCCCACCGTAATTGGTGCCACAGCCTATGCCTAAAACATAAGATACTTGAAATGAGGGACATGTGCCATCTAACCATCATATTGCTTTGGGTCAAATGGATTATAAAGACAAAAAATATGATCTGATGTGAAGGATAGAATATACAGCTTGTAAAAAGATACTGTTTCACATTCTGCTATCCAGCTTTAGATATTTTCTCCTCAGTTTATGAATATTTCCAAAGATTTTAGCTAAGTATCGTTACAATAATTGATAACCACAATATTTTAATATAGATTTTATTTACACTTAAATTGACCTCAATGTGCAGTTTCGGCTATAGAATATAATGCCTGGTTTCACCCATTTATACCATACTATGCAGAGTGGACACTGTAAGGGTTTTTGATTGTTTACATTTAGCCACAATTGGCAGGCTAAGTCGAGGATCTGAACCGGAACTTTCATAAGTTTCAGGAATGTGTTACTTCACTACCACAAATTCAGGAAAATTAGAAGAAAATTTCAGAAAAAAACTTTTTCATTAGGGAGCCCTCCAACTTCAAAATACTATTTTTCTCATACCAATCAACGTCCTTGCACCATTCCTGCTCACAAAGTTACTTTATATTGTTTCTAGTTGGACTCTTATGGGCTCCGGCGGCGGCCCTTGTGGTGAGCCTCCAGAAACATTGGAATATGGGGCTTTCGGAGCAGCAGACCGCCATTACTTGCCTCTATCGCCGACTGTCGATGGAGGGCTTGCACCCTCTGGGCGCCCTGAGGGAGAAGTGGGAAACGGACCTTGAGAAGGCGATCCCCGAGTCCACGTGGTCCACGCTGGTGCGGAGGGCCTGGAAGGGAACGAGGAATGCCCGGTTTCAGTTAGTCCAGTTTTTTACGTTACACAGGGCGTATCTGACGCCGGCCAAGATATTGCGATATTTCGGGGGGGGTACACTCTCAGTGTCCGCGGTGTGGGGGAGAGGGGGCGGACTTTCGGCACATGTTTTGGTCCTGTACGCAGTTGGGTGACTACTGGGGTGATGTTGTGGATTGTTTGAAC